>NC_090231.1:31319475-31674475 GCF_024489055.1 Chanodichthys erythropterus | reverse complement strand
GATGAGCAGGTGTGTGTATCCATCAAGAGAGAATTTCAACATTAATAGACAGTGACACACTTACAAGCCAATCCAAGAGCATAATGAGAAACATACCATTTAATCGACAGTGTCGAGGGAAACAGTGTTTAGGTATCTAAAATAAATAAAATGATTACAAAAAGACAGAAATGGATGTTGTATGGCAAATAGATTCCATTGGAAATTGATATGACTGCAATGTCCTGTCACACAGACCGTCTCAGAATGATCAACGATGATGGCATCATTTATTTAGCGGTGTCTGAGCTGTGGCCTAGTGATCAGTACACATGATCTGACGTTATCAGGAGTACACAGGTACGCATGCGCGGTTAAAAAAAAAATGACGCGCACAAGAAAACATGGAGGGAATCGCTTTTGAGTACCAACATTTTTGAGGACCAGTAGGGGACACCCCTGCAGGGACACTTTACTTACTGGAGCAGGATTTTTCTCCATCTCTGGTAAAATAGCAATCATAATGATAAGTGTGTTCTTTAATTATTCGGTATGCACCGGATCGCAGTTAATTCGTGATCCGTACAGATAAGGTCCAACAGTTTGGCACGCATGTGATTCGCGGATTAACTGCTAAATGTAACCATCGTAGAGTGAAAGTTTATCATTTGGACGTGTTTTGTCTCGCCAATTAACACATTCAAATTATTTTAAAAGCGAAAGAGGCGGCGAAATTCGGGACTCGTGAGCTGTTATCTGTGCATACAGCCTCACTCACCTATGGTTTACTTGCGCTTGAACGGACACATACACACAAAATGATGTCAAAATACCTGTCTCGGCAAGTATTTGGTTGTTAAGTCTTCCAGGTCTAAACGCTCTATCTCATACCACAAGAAAACAACAAATGGTGCTAATATACACACGTAATACTACAAAAAAATATATAATTATAACCTCTATCTCCATACCAATATTCCAGATGGCCAGACAATGATTCATCTTTTATAAATCGTTAAAATATTAATAAATGTGACGCTGTGAGCACGGACACTGTTGTGTAGACTGTAAGAATTTAAAATGTTTAACTTTTTAAAATGATTGATGTTTAATATGAATAAATAGCGCTCATAAATGGCCGTCGATGGCATTTGCCAGTGAAACAAGTCGAGGCTAGGACCCGGAAACGGCGTTCCTTACATCACGACTTATGCTGCGTTCCAGGCAGGTTTTTGTGTCCGTAAGTCACGATTTCAAATCACGACTCACAACTTTGTAGCGTTCCAGGAAAGTCACGGCAAACTGCGTAAAAGTGTAAACAAACCAACATGGCGGACCGTACGGGGCTCATGCTAATTAATTATTTCCATCGCCAAAGGTGCTTACTCCTCGCTTATTTGAGGGAAACAGAGGAGGAAAACGGCGCATAAGGCAAGAGATGCTGTTATACCTTTTATTTTACCGTGCACTTGCATAAACACCGCATCCGTAGGGGCTGCCATTGTTGTTCGCGGGCTATGTGACGTCAGAACCCGTAACTGGGAGTAACGTTACATTGATCTAGTACGAGTTCACGGGTGGGAAGTCACGGGTTTGACTGCCGTTCCAGTGCACTTTCACGGGTAGAAGGTTTGGAAAAACACGGGTTACGGGTTGCCTGGAACGCGGCATTAAGCCGCGGTCACACTAGACTTTGAACGTGCGAAATTTTTTCGGATGCAGTAACGGTCGTGATATGACGTCACGGTCTACAGCGTCTTTTTTATAAACATGAATTCAACACATAACTTAAAGTAATACATTTAAAATGTAAAAATAACACCTACTCGACTTTACTGCAAAAATATAATGCACTATATGCACGGGTTACTTCCTAGTTGTCGTTAAGCCAGCTCAAGCACTTCCGGTGAACTGTTCATTCTGTAGTCGTTGTACATCGACACAAAACCATCTATGGTTGACTTTTTAATGTTGTATTTATATTTTAATGCAGTTATCTCATTTACCTAATTTGCCAATAAACCAGTTTTATTGATTGCAATAAAGACGAAGCTATTGGGACTGTTTAAAAACGCCGTGTCTGTAATTAGACACGCACACACATTTTTTTCCCCAGCACTTCAGATGTTATTTTTAATGTAATGACCACAAACATTATTTGTTCATCCTTCTGAGATTGTCCCCATTGTAAAACCGAACGTTTAAAAATGTAGGAAATTTAACATTTGATAGAAAACACTTATTTAAAAATAAAAAAAGACAGTAATTAGCACTTTAACCAGCAGGTGGCGGCAAAGTAGCATTTATTTGCGCACAAATCGGCCATTTTTTTCACCAACGTTTTTCACTTCGTTTTTGACTAAATATTAAACATTATAAAATAACTAGGTTTAAAATACATTTTGTCAATGTGAAGTATGAAATGCGCACAAAATCTTATGAAAAACAATAACTTTTATTGTGAATTACACAGAAAGTGAACACCGTGCTCTCCCTTTGTAATCACAGCAGCTGTCAGTCAGTGCAGTGCAAGATCAATGATTTCAGCACACTTGTGAAAAAAAAAAACACATTTTATTCAATTAATCTAACTAAAGTGCACAATAAATATTTAATTTTTGAAGCTTTTTTCCCCACATAAAAGTGTGAAAACTACTGGTCGAATTGAATTTAGCCGAGGAGGAACATTGAGGTATGTCTTTATTATTATTTTTTTTTTATGCTGTCTTACGTTTGAATAACTAAATTAATGCTATGCCACACTATTTAAGTGACTATATTCTGATTGTAAACTAAGTATTACACTACTGATGCTCAACACACCAGCAAATGACATCTCACCAGAAGTTTGAGCTGGCTTATATTAATGCGGAAATTCTAAAGAACGCTCCGTGCATATAGTCCATTCTTTTAATTCAGCCAAGAGGTCATGCCGTGAATCGATCTTCTACTGGTCGCAAGTCTTCGCGTGATGCAAATTCGCAGGTCAGAGTTCACCAAACTTGAACTTTGGAACGCAGCGAAATGCAAAATTTTTTGCACGAGCTTGCGTTTCCGGTCTGACGCATTCACATGCATTTGAATGGAAGTCAATGGAATAAAAAGTGTAGTGTGACCGCCCCTTTAACAAGCGGATTCTCTTGGTTATGTCATAAGTGAACAGTTGAGAAAGAAACCGGATGTGTGTCAGTTATTCGGTTCGCGCTTTCCTTCTTAAAGTGACAGCAGCCTAATATTCTTGCTGTCGTCTGTCATTAATATTAGTAAAAAAAAAACTAAAAAAAAACAATCATTATCATCATCTATCATTCTCCATGTTAGAGAAAAAAGAAGAATGAGAGCAATCAGGAGGAAGGTGATGAGAACAGCTTTTAGGGTCACGTAAAGTGTGAGTACCAAGCAACATCTCCAGGTGCTCCCTTGAAAACCAGACCAAAAAAGTTATATGCACCCCTGGACATTACAGTGATTATGAGAGCAAATATAAGGTCAAATCTACCTTGCATGATTTTTCTAATGCTGCTCTTCTCCCTGTCATCCCCTGTAGTCTATACTCTCCTATAGATAAAACTGTCTGTAGGAGCCAAATTAAGAGTATAGCCCTTTAATGACCCTGGGCAGAAGTGGATATTAGCGACACCATTTGATTGCATCAGGAGCACACTACGGGAGGACGCCGAGCCAATACTCTTTGTTTAAATGTGGAGAAAATTTGCCTAAAGCAGAATCACCTTTCATCATTTCTTATTTGATCTTACTTGGAATACCATGGTATATTTGTTTTGTTTTTAATATTTACATGTTTTGATATCACATTTTGATATAATCTCACATCGATCGGATGACTTCAAAGTACTTCATATTCACCAATAACCTCAAGCAAGTTTCAAGAGTCAACAGAATCAATGGTCCTGTAAGAAACCTCCCTTAAAACATGCATTGTGCTGAAATTCCTTTATAACTTTATGTGAATGTGGCACAATTTAAGATTTTTCTTTTTAAAACATGCATTGTGTTGAAATTCCTTTAAAAAAAGTTACTGGGTAAATCAGACTTTCACACTTGCGAATTAATGTGACCCTGGGTTTATGGAGCTAAACATTAAGTTACTAGAAACCAATTCTTTCTCCCATTTGGCAGGTACCCAGTGGTACTCTTCGAAAGTCTTTCTTTCTCAACTGTGCAGTGCTCTCTGAAAGGAAGTAAGTAATGATATAGCAGTTCCTTAGCCTTGTGCATTCACGGCACTGTTAATTACAGAGGTGCATATATGCATGCACAGGGGAACAAAGCCAATAACATGCCCACAGTCAAACACATTTTGACTGCAAACACACACAAAGCTCTTAAAAAAACATATATACTTTAGCAGAGAAGTATAAATATCATCATGTGGTATTGTGGGTAATTAATTCTCATGAATAAGGGAATACGGTTGCATATAAAAGAGGAATCAGAAAGGCTTGCTTGCTGTAGTGTTTGACTGCAGCTCCCTGCTGAGAGAGTTATAATAACCTCAGCCCAGCATTTTCTTGCCATAATAACACAATCTCTCTCTCTAATTATGGAAATTGGGACTGACATTAGCATATTGAGCGGAGAGATGCTAAAGAGTATCTGGCAGCTGAATATAGTTGAAACTGCAGAAAGCCAAACAAATACACTTGTTTTTTGCCAAAGAACAAATAAAGACGTAAAATATCTTTATCTCATTATCTAATCCATCAGAGTGGAATTCTTGAGTGCTTGCATGTAAACTGCATATTACTGGATTTGTTAGCAGATATTTTAATATGATAATGGCAGCAGCAGTGCAAATTCAGCCTTCTTCGAACAATCATTACCATCACAGTTTTTTTTTTTTTTTTTTTTTAAGGAGTAACTTCAGCCATCTGTTTATAAAGGCAAAGCAAATTCAGGGGGTTCAAGCTGTGTTTCAGCAAAGGATCAAAGTATGGTGGAGGCATAATGTAAAGTGTAAAGATAACAACAGGCCTATAGACCACACATATTCACAAATGTCGACACACAAACTATTAAAGCCAGAAAACATGAAGCAAAATTTAACCAAACACATTTCCTACACACACATAGGAGAGAAAGATATTTGAATGAGATTTGAATAAAATGATTGAGGAATGAATAAGAATGGGTTAGAGCAGAGAAACAAAGAGAGAAGAAAAAAAAGAAACGTATAAATGAAGTTCAAAATGTCTGATAGCCATGTGCACAAACAAAACAAACTTTACAAAAATACAGTAGAGACCCAGACATAGGTTACCATATATAAGGTCTGCATAAACACTGATGGATTATATAAGCATATGCTGTGATGAAAAGCACATTTATGCATTTAAAAGTGTGAAACACAGCTCTGAGGAATGGAAAAGAATACATAGTCTTGAGACGAATTCTTAAAAGTCTAAAGAAAAGTGCAGCACTTATGTGCATGATGCTGAAAAGAGACAATGGTCAAATATACTGTATATACACTACAATTCAAAAGTTTGAGTAATGTTTTTGAAAGAAGTCACCCATGCTCTTCAAGGCTACCTTTATTTGATCAAAAATACAGTAAAATATTATTATAATTTAAAATAACTCTTTTCAATTTGAATATATTTTAAAATGTAATTAATTCCTGTTGTGGCAAAGCTGAATTTTCAGCAGCCTTTATGCCGTGTGTCCACCAAAGCATTTGGAAACACTTTATTTTAAGTTGACGTAGTTAGATGTTACTACATGTACTTACTATAGTAAAAAGAGTAAATTATGCATAATTACAAGTAGGCCTAACTAATCCTAAACTAAACCCTAACTGTAACTCTGTAATAAGTACATGTAGTTAATTATTATTACTCAGTACTTATTTAAAGTACAATGTTACTACATCACCTTAAAATAAAGTGTAACTGATTTTTTTCAGAGGCTAGTGTATTTTTCCAATTGTTTTCAATGGGAGATTTTTTTTTAAACCAAACCACTGACCAACCATCAATTTCTGCTTGTGCAACGATAAACGACAACAACAAGCTCACCTCTTCATCCAAAACTAGTGCCAGAGCAAGTGCGTTACATTTTGTCGAGTGTCTGCAGAAACAAACTATTTGCGAAATCAGATATTAGTAACAGTTCCGCGGATATTCCAAATCAGCACATATAGCATCTCAATTGAAAACAAAAACAAAAACAAAAACTAAGTGCCTACAGCAAGGCATTTTCAGAAGAGCGCTGTTGTATAAAAACGCTTTGGTGGACAAACTGCCTCACTCGGTTCTGCAGTGTCACATGATCATTCAGAGATCATTTCATGCTGATTTAGTGCTCAAAAAGGTATTTCTTATTAATCACATCTATCTTACTGACCCCAAACTTTTGAATGATAGTGTGTGTGCATATTCACATATCCAAAAGTTTGGGGTGGTAAAAAATTTCAGTCCAAAGGGGATCTTTTCTTGCCTATAACATCTCTTCTTTTGGATGAATAGGAAAAAAGAATATGAATCTGAATAAATGTAGGATCTGTACACAACAACCATGCACATCTACATATCTAATGATACACGTTAAAGCCTTTGACACGCTCTTTCCACCTCCCATCCCCCTATTATCACAGGTGAAGTAATGAGCAGTGGGAAATTCATTTATTTCTCTCTCTATCTCTCAGTTGCCGCAGGCAGTCAGGGAGGGTTAGCATTTCTCTAATGTGTTCATAATTTAAATGGCAATGCTGTCTGTTGGCGGAGCGTGCCATGAATTATGCAACAAGACGTCTCAGTCTTCAAGCAGACAAATAGAACAGGCTCATACCCCTGCAAAACAAACAATATTCCAATCAAAATGCCAGTATTAATTAGCTAATTTGAGACCTCAAACAAGTGTGAGATTGTGCCAGATAAAGAAACAGTGCTAACCAATTTTCTTTAGTGATCATAAATTAAAACGATATTAGTGGGTGTTAATTACAAAAGAGCATTCAAACAAATTCGAATATTAGTTCTCAGGAAAAAATGCTTCCCTCTTAGCTGAATTGTGGTCTTCATCTCGCTCCATGCGGAGCCTATGATGATAGACACACAACAGGACAGAGAGGGGGAAAGGCAGAAAGCATTTGTTATGAAGAGACGCTGATTTTGAAAACCCTTGTGTCGTAGTGAAAAAGAAAAAAAGGAATCATTACTAATGAATGAAGGGAAGATAAAAAAGAAAAGATTTCCCTCAAATCTTTCAGTGTTATGTGAATCTTTAATGCAAATGGAATTTCAAATGAGCTGAAGCTATCTTCAGAGACCTCTATGGTTTTCCACCAGCCCTCGATTAAAATTTATATCACCAATGATTTATAAATTTCATTAATAGCCAAGCATTGAGGGAACAGGAGAGACGGCACGCATGCTTACATGCTCTTTCTCCCTCTATCCCTAGTCTGTACGGAGTCTGATGTCTCCTGCTCCCATTCTCCTTCCAAAGTATTACCCTCCCTCTGTCACCCAGTCTCCAATTTAATATTCCATTTTCCTCACACATTATAGAAAAATCTAGTCTTGCACTGTCTCCACCTTCCCCGATTTCAAAATCAGAGTGATTTTATAATTGGGCCCTTGCTCATTGTTATTCAAAACCCAGTAGAGCCAATTAGTTTTACCCTTTCTGACCCGTTCATGCTTTGCAGGAGCGCTAACTAAAGACTCTAAGTGAGGGAGCTGCAACGGAGGTCTTATCTTCCCCCCGTTCTGATTAATAATCCTGTCACAGCCATCTCACTCTTTAAAAAGAAAAGCCTGGTTAAGGCCCAGCCTTTCTCCATCACTCCCTTCGCTTTAATGCCTTTCTATTAATCTTTAATGGTGGCTGGGTCACTCACTCCCTTTTGTCTTGTTAGATAAATGTAGTGTTAACAAGATAATGAGCTTTCTGGAGGATGGGGGGGAAGAGAGGAGCTAAGCTAGCAGGGTGACCCCCTTTCGAGCTGCGATGGGTGGGCTTGGGGGGAACAGGACAGGAAGTGTGGGTCAGGTTCTGTAGTATCATCTTGATCATTTCATAAGATAAGCGAGAAGACGGGTCTCAAATCTAACAGCAACAAGTGCCCCTGTGAATGCACAATCACCTCAATACAGCTCAGTAGACGGATATCATAGAGTCACTGACGTACTGTATAAGATGAAGAGCGTCCCTAGTGGATACTGATGCAATCATGTGCATTGTATTGCGTTCAAACAAGGAATTCAATGCAGTTGACTGGTATCTAAAGGACAGTGTGAGGGCAATCTTATATGCACCAAAATATTTTTTTTACAAAACCAAAATGTTCATTAAGCTAAAAACTGACACCAAAAACAAAGTTTTGATAACTGAACTCACTTTGCAGTGTAGCAGCATGAAAAACTACACTTGTATTCAGATTGTGAATGGGTTACAAACAGAAAGCAAAAGAAGAGCCCTCCCTTTATAATCATTAAGGCTGTTAATTTCTAAAGGGCAAGCTCACTGAATTCTGCACTCACAAAAACTCCCGTAATAATAATAAAAAGCTGTCTTAATTGTACAGTGAATCTCTTATTTACATCGTGCTTACACTGTTGGTTATGATGATGAAAGGATTCCATGTTACTTACATGTAACTTACTGACAAGGACCTCTGATTGGCCATTGCGTTCATGCGCTCAACAGATATGATTGTGAGTGGCTACAATGCTCAACAAAAACGAGAGTGTTTGAAAGCAGTGTCTATCAGCGAGTACTGAATATAGCTGGTACTATCGGTTGTGCAGAAATGCTGGTACAGTCAACTTTTTTTTAGTCCCCAATGGAACAGATACATTGGACATACTTTTTGTAGGTTGTTCTCTCCGATGATAAATTTAAAGAATTGTAATAAAGTTAAGCCAGCTCTCAATATTTCAGCAAACAAATTTCACATATTGCTATCCAAGCATAAGGCACTTCTACCAGTTCAAAAAAGTTAAAAAGCCTTTATTCACATAGCTCACACTAGAAACATTAAAAATGGCTAGAGCACTGATGCATTTCCACCGTTCAGCCTTCCTCAGAGTGTGTCAGGTACAAAATGAGTCACAAGTGTAGATGTAATTAATTACTCAGTGGAAATGGGAGAAACCACATTGCAGGGGGACCTATAATATTGTTATAGAAAAACAATATTATAGGGGGGAAAAAAATCTAAATAATACAAATAATAATCATAATGATAATAATAATTTACAAGAATGGAGTAAAATCTAATTCTTTTTTCAACCCATGTTTACCTGCTGTAGCTTATCCACAATGTGTGCATGAAATTGTCCTCAACTGAAAATTCTTTTTTCCTCCATTTTGTCTGAATATCTTCATTTGCTAAAAGTTTTGTGAATCACTAGTGAATCTAAGGGATACAGTTGAAAGCAGAACGTCAACAGAATTGATCAGCGCAAAAGCATTCAATTTCACAAATATCCTCGTCATCAAAACCGGATGGTAGGCAAACTTTCATCCTGTCAGTATAATAATAATAATAAAAGGAAATGACAAATGTGTCCTTTCTACCAGTAAGATGCAACACAGGTGTTTTTCATTGTGCCTTTTCATTAAAAGTGAATGGAAAAACTCAATGACATTTCAGTCTGGGCTGATTACTGAGAGACAGAAAGGAAACGAAATTTGAAAACTTTAATATGTCCTGGTAGAATGACTGACACCCCCAAAAGAAGTCTGTCTGCTAAAATCTTACACTGTAAATCACACTTTATTTTACAGTGCCTAGTTGCATGTTACTACATGTACTTACTATAGTAAAAACAATACATTATGCATAATTACAAGTAACTAACCCTAAACCAAACCCTAACTGTAACTCTATAGTAAGTACATGAAGTTAATTAATAGTACTCAGTACTTATTTGAGTGATTACAATGTAACTATGGCACTGTAAAATAAAGTAACCATATATAAATCTAAAATATTTAGATTCATTCATTCAAAAAAAAAAAAAAAAAAAGTTTCTTAGTGAATTCATCAAATGCAGTGCCACTGGTTCTGATTTTATTATGATTTATTTTATTATTATGTCTGTGTCACATTTAAAACATGAAAACAGGTCTTCCCTGTGCCATTGCTCATCTTACAGCAACATGTTTGTATATATGTATGGTTTTAAGCTACATCCCTTTGTTCATCTCTTTGTCAAAGCTATGAGAACAGAAGAAGGGAATGTAAAAGCAATATGTTGCAAGAATGGGAAATGAGGGACTTGATCCTTCCTGTTTTTCTTTTCTCTTTTGCTCTTTCCTCCCTTTTGCAGGATATTGCAATGAGGGTATTGCGGCTAGAGGGGAGAGATGGATGTTAAATGAATCTCCCCCATGAACACTTAAGGTCTGGCCTTCTCTTTCAGCAACAACATGTTCCACACATTTGTCCATTAGGCTCTTATACTCTGATACATTCAGTCTGTTTTACTCTGAGATATATATATATATATATATATATATATATATATATATATATATATATATATATATATATATATATATATATATATAAACACGAACACACACACACACACACACACACACACAAGCAAGCGAGCTGGGTAGTAACTTTACATGTAATCTGGATTACATAATCATATTCCAAAAATTCAGTACTTGCGTTTTAAAATACTCGTAATTGGACTACAGTTACTTTTTTATTGATTACATGATTACAAGTTATTCTCACAATGGCAGTCAAATATTCATAATTTCATTGATTCTCCATACTACTTATTTTTTATCTTTTAAATGTTCCCTATCACTGAAAATTGAGACCCACACAGCAATTGATCACTGGATTTACAGAAATCATTTCAGTTTTAACAAGTAGCCTATTTTCTCAGCATTGCAACACTGCATATCTAATCAACTCCTGATTCACACATTAGTTCTTATTTGAATTATCACTCAGTTTCAGTGAGTTATTTAACCATGCATTAATGTCTTTGGAAGGTTTTTGTCTTTCAAACACATTTAAATGTACAAATTCACATCATTTCATATTTAAATGCAATGCAGAGATTCCCCAACTTTTTGTCAGCTGAAATTTAATATGACCTAATATATTTACTTCATGTACCGCCTGAGATTTTAATTTGTAAGTTCGTTCAATAATAAAATTAAGTTCATGGTTCTCTGATGTCGGTTAATGGTCACATGACATTCAGGTAAAAACAAATAAAATATGTTTTTTTTTTTATCTTGTTTAGTAGTGTTTTATTTTTATTGTTTTTATTTTTAAACTATTTATTTAAAAAAAAATAGAAAAGCTTTTCATTAAACTCCGAACCCCCTACACTTCCTTCACAAACCACAGTCTGGGAAACCCTGACATAATATAATATTTAATGCACTTAATGTTGTTGATAAAGAATGGAACATATTTTCTTTCTCTTTGTATTTTTATATCAGTATGGAACAAGATTATTATACTCAAATCAATGTGATAAATGAGTTAGGTCAAAAGTAATCTAAAAGTAATCCAAAAGTAGTCAGAATATATTACATTGAATATGTAATGTAATGATTACGTTATGAACTACAATTTTTGTCATGTAATTTGTAATCAGTAAATCGTGTCAGAAGTGGTTTAAATTTACGTCTGATATGGGTTTCAGAATTAGGTGTGGCAAAATGGCTCGATAGCACCACCTACAAAATTTCAATTAAGTGCCCTTTGCACTAAGTTTCACATACAGGTATGAAATTCAGTAGACACATGTAACAGCCCAATACCTATAAAAGCCCCCTGGGTGCAAAATCTGTAAACCCAACAGGAAGTGAGATATTTTGAATTTTCTCAAAGTCTGATGTTTCGCCATGAAATAGGAAGCTGTTGTAACTCAGGCATTCATTGTCTGATCTGCCCCAATCTTCACATGTGTGATAAGAGTCCTGGCCTGAAGAAATACATGCTTTACACTGTAATTCTCTCCCAGAAACATTTCTGTATGCCACAAAGTACCAAACACACTAGAAAAACATTAAGTCATGCAACACTTGGCTAATGTATGCGACTGATGAAAAAGGAAGTTGTTGTAACTCAGACATACAATGTCCGATCTGCTCCAAACTTCAAATGTTTGATAATAGTCCTGGCCTGAAGACATCTAGGTCAAGGCGATTGCTTTAGGAGTTTTTTTTGGCATCTCCATGTGGTCCTGTTCAGTATCGTAACTTGACTTGTCTAAAATGTAAACAAGCTCTTTGCTGTTGCACATATTATTCACTGTGAATTCTGAAACTTTTTTTACTGTGATTTTTTTTTTATTTTTATGGGTGCTTTGGTGTACATAAATAATCTATTGACAGCCCTAATATATATATATATATATATATGTGTATACATATATATATACATATATATACATATATATATACATTATATATGTGTATACATATATATATACATATATATATACATTATATATGTGTATACATATATATATATATATATATATATTAATATGTGTGTGTGTATGAACTATTTACACACACAAACACTCATTTATTGCATTTGCCCTCAGGAAAATCAGGCTGAGATGGGGGGCCAGTCTAATTGCCTCCCCTGCCTGGGCTGGTCGCCCAGAGGCCTCCTACACAAACCATTACATTAAATCTGTTATCCAACCAGCCGCAGTGCACCGTGGGGGCATCTTTAAACACATCCTCCATTTCCGCATGCACGCAGACCTACTGCTGCTTCTTACAAACCACATAACAGTCAGGCTGACTGACCCAAACCATCAGTACAACCAGACAAACGCTGTTCTGAAAATTAATACAACAACATTGATTTTCAGGGACTTTAATTGCCAAAAGGGTATGAGTTTCTGTCCGCAAAACATCTCTGCCTTGGACTGCAAGTGTTATGTTTAATGCTGTGTCACAAGACTAGTAGAGGTTGCTGTGGTTTCGTAAAGAGGAAATGGTGCTTTTGCTTTGAGGGTGGTTACTGTGGCCAGTACTCTTGGGTCTGACCACGGGCCAGTGAAAAAAGAACCTGGGGCTTTCAGAGCAGTGAAGAAGTCAAGGGTGCAGTGTAATGGTGGATGGGTATGGGTAAACAAAGGGAAGATAACAGAGAGGAGAAGAGAACAGCATACTACCAGCAAACAGAGAAGCAGGAAAGGTCATAGAAAACAAATGACTGTGGTCTGCCTAAAGTTCAGGGTGGGGCAGAGTTTGTGGCTATGTCCATTGTCAACAACACACACAGACATAGTTCTCATGTTGTTGCAGCTTGAGTCACATGAAAATGAGAGGGCTGAAAATAACGAGCCTCATTCACTAATAATTTCATACAGTTTGCATGTTTATGTGTGCTGAAAGAATTTAAGGAGAATTTAAGCCAAATTCACAAGAACCTTCATTTTAATGTTGACGACTTTGGATTTTCTCTCGCTCTCTCTCACTCTAAAAAAAACAAAGCACAACAAGTGTATTGGTTAAAACTCTTAGTATTTCATGCCTGGACATGTGATAATGCTTGCGAACTTAAAGGGATAGTTCACCCAAAAATGAAAATGATCCCATGATTTACCCACCCTCAAGCCTTCCTAGGTGTATATGACTTTCTTCTTTCAGACAAACACAATTGGAGTTATATTAAATAACGTCTTATACTGTAAAAAAAAAAATCCCAGTAAAATTTATGGTAAAAAAACGGCAGCTGTGGTTGCCAGAACTTTACCATAAAAAATACAGTAGCGACTTAAAAAAACTGTTAAATTTACGGTAAAATAACGTATTTCATTAACTGATATAATGTTAATTTACCAACCTAATGAATATCAGTTTTGTACCTTTATAATACACTGACAGTCACCAAACACAGTGGTGATGAGAGTCACATGATGAATCAAAGTTCATCACAAGCAGATTTTCCACAAGCTGAGAAGGACAACACTAACATATAGAAGGTGCACACAGTGTCATTCACACACACACTAAACACCATCATGGTAACATGCATGAAATTTTAAAAATGGAATAAACATTAATTTAAAAACATTAGGTGTAACATAAAACCCTAATGTACATAACTGATAAGAAAAAAAAAATGAGAAAAACTAAGAAGAAACAGTTACTTCAACGAAAATATATCAAATGTGAAGTGTCACGCAGGGAATTGTGGGAATGTCAATGTACGGGTTTCACTGTAAATTTTCAATGAATTGTTATTTTTCACTTCCAAAAACTGTGAATTTAATGGTATTTTACCGTAAAATTACATTAAACGTACCGTTGGATCTATTACAGTTATTCACTGTATATAGTATGGAAACTTTCTGTAAACCAATTGACAGTTTTTCACCGCAGCATTTTTACAGTCTTTTACTGTTAAAATCACGGTAATTTTTTACAGTGTAGCTCTACCAAGCTTTTAATGGTAGTGGATGGCTCTCATGATTTTGAAGCCCAAAAAAGTACATCCATCCATCATTTAAAAAAAAAAAAAAAAAATCCACACGGCTCCAGGGGGTTAGCAAAGGCCTTCTGAAGCGAAGCGATCAGTTTTTGTAAGGAAAATATCCACAACTTTATAAACTATAATAACCAGCTTCTGGCAGACATCTGTACGCAAGTCGATGTATGGCAAAAGTGTAACCACTACAAAAAAAATCTAAAATTCGCTGTTGCGCCATTATATCTTTGAGTTTGTCAATTAATTTTGTTCTCAACGTGTACAGTTCTTTTACTACGCCCAAGCGTGTGTGTTAATTCAAATTCAAAAAGGAAATAAATAAAACATTTAAAATGAATCCTATTTAAAAAGAACATGAACATATGCTTAAAATTCACTTACAATTTCAATTATAAATAAATCAATAAATGCAAAATAATGTAAATGGCCAAACATTTGCACTGAATTTACAATACTGTGTAACAGGGGGCACTGCACCATACTTCTCTATCCCCTGTACATACAACTGTTAGTGAATGAGACCCATTGCTTGTATGTGTGTGGAGCTCCATATTTTCAAGGAAATAAAGTTTTATAAAGATATAAATGTTCATTGTTCGGTCAAAGGCTGAACAATATATGTGCACACCATATGGTTCATATAAAACATTTTCTCACAAAAATTGTATAGAAAATGAGCAAGGAGTCGGGGACGTTTTATGGGCCAGATATTTGCAGTGAGTGCTAAGTAATCATAATTTACTGGAAGTTAGCTACAACAATCATCTTGTGACCTTTTGGCCAGTTAACAGACAATCATCCTCCGTTTCTCTCTCCAGCAAGGCAGACTGACAGCATTCTGCATCACTGCATAATTTTCAGAATAGAAAATTAGCAATGCTAGTAAACAACAAATTTTTAAAACATGTTCATCCTTAAACTAAATGCTGAGAGAAGCTTGAGTCAATGAATTCAGCAGTCTTTGTACTAATGCCAACCCTGAAATATAAGCCAAACACTAACAAAATAAGATCCATATTGGATTGTTCTGGTCAAGGGTTAATGAACACTTCCTTTAAAACCAAATGTCAGAGCTAAATTGTGTCCAAACATGCATTAAAAACTAGTTGAAACATTTTTCTGGACCAAATTTTTTACTAATGGTGGACTTAAAGTCCATTTGCAATGCTTTTGATGTCCTCAAGCTGACCACTTTATAAAAACCATGCTTGCAGCAAATTAAATAACATCTGTAATAAATGTCACATATTGGGTGTCTCAAAATATTTTTATTGTAATTCAGAAGTCACTTTTATATAGCCCATTGTGATATCATGATACACTAAAACACCTGAGAACTATGATTGCATCATAATTTTTGCTTTTGCACATGGTACCAAACGAGTTGACTATTGTGGTCCGGAATAGGGTCCGTTATTACTGAATAATTTTTTTTCCTCTTAATTTACCTTTTTGAGCAAACAAGTAAAAAAAGTATTGGCTTAACTAAGATAATCAATGTTTCCATTTGAAAAAAAAAAAAGCATACATGAGGAAATCTTAGCATCAGCATGTCTGGATCCAAAGTGATGCAAAAAAGAACAAATCAGTATAGTTTTTAGAAGCACAGTGATATTGTGGTTTTTGCAACCATTTCCTCTTTCTTCACTTGCACAGGGGCTTCTTTCACTTCCAGCTAGATGTTAAACTGGACGCCCACTTGCCTTTAAATGATACTCCACGGTCATAAATATTTCATCCTTCAAACTACATAAAAGTCTCTTAGTATTGCATATTTCTAAATTGCTGCTGGTCCCAAGAGTGCTGGTCTGTGTCTTTACAATCTGAAGCATTAGGAATAATGTGGATGGACCTGCCTGTCTTCACATCTGCCTGGTGGGTTGATTTGGGGACAGAGAATAGAATGAAATATATCCAGTTCAGTAGAGTAGCTGCTGTCAGAACTATACAAATGGTGCAAGGAGAGCCAAGAATGACAAGAGATGGAAGTACCCTAGATTAAAATCAGGTTTTTACAGAATTTTCCTTCTGCTGGAAAAAAACTGGCAACAGGATCATACATGTATGCCAGTGCTTACCAAACAAACTCACATTTGAATAATCATGGTCATCCCCTGAGGCTGACAAGACTGGAGTAGTTGCATAAGCATCCTATTTTACTACTGCTTCAGTCAAAAGCAAATGTTCTCATATAAACTTAGATATGCAATGCAGTTACTTGTACTGATCCAGCACTGTACTGACATTAAATCACTGTTAAATGAAAAAGAGTGTGACTGACAAAATTGTGGGCCTGTAATGACTGAATGAAACCTCTTAATTCTCATATTTTCAAAAGAGCTAAATTACCTAAATGACTGATTATCCAATATAATTGAAACAGACAAACAAACTTTGGATCGGGTGCTGATAAACAGAGCAAAGTAAATCGTCTTCTGTAGCCAAGGACCACCCACTTAGTCAGGAAGAGGATGTCTGACAGACATGTATAGCAACCAATCACAGTATTATTTTGTGCTGCAAACTTATATATATATATACACACACATATTTACACACACACACACACACACACACACACACACACACACACACATAATTAGAATATCATCAAAAAGTTGATTTATTTCACTAATTCCATTCAAAAAGTGAAACTTGTATATTATATTCATTCATTACACACAAACTGATATATTTCAAATGTTTATTTCTTTTAATTTTGATGATTAAAACTGACAACTAAGGAAAATCCCAAATTCGGTATCTCAGAAAATTAGAATACTACTTAAGACCAATACAAAGAAAGGATTTTTAGAAATCTTGGCCAACTGAAAAGAATGAACATGAAAAGTATGAGCACGTACAGCACTCAATATTTAGTTGGGGCTCCTTTTGCCTGAATTACTGCAGCAATGCGGCGTGGCATGGAGTCGATCAGTCTGTGGCACTGCTCAGGTGTTATGAGAGCCCAGTTTGCTCTGATAGTGGCCTTCAGCTCTTCTGCATTGTTGGGTCTGGCATATCGCATCTTCCTCTTCACAATACCCCATAGATTTTCTATGGGGTTAAGGTCAGGCGAGTTTGCTGGCCAATTAAGAACAGGGATACCATGGTCCTTAAACCAGGTACTGGCTTTGGCACTGTGTGCAGGTGCCAAGTCCTGTTGGAAAATTAAATCTGCATCTCCATAAAGTTGGTCGGCAGCAGGAAGCATGAAGTGCTCTAAAACTTCCTGGTATACGGCTGGGTTGACCTTGGACTTCAGAAAACACAGTGGACCAACACCAGCAGATGACTGTGGAAACTTTACATTGGACCTCAAGCAACTTGGATTGTGTGCCTCTCCTCTCTTCCTCCAGACTCTGGGACACTAATTTCAAAAGGAAATGCAAAATTTACTTTACTCAGAGAACATAACTTTGGACCACTCAGCAGCAGTCCAGTCCTTTTTGTCTTTAGCCCAGGCGAGACGCTTCTGACGCTGTCTGTTGTTCAAGAGTGGCTTGACACAAGGAATGCGACAGCTGAAACCCATGTCTTGCATACGTCTGTGCGTAGTGGTTCTTGAAGCACTGACTCCAGCTGCAGTCCACTCTTTGTGAATCTCCCCCACATTTTTGAATGGGTTTTGTTTCACAATCCTCTCTCTAGTGTGCGGTTATCCCTATTGCTTGTACACTTTTCTACCACATCTTTTCCTTCCCTTCACCTCTCTATTAATGTGCTTGGACACAGAGCTCTGTGAACAGCCAGCCTATTTTGCAATGACCTTTTGTGTCTTGCCCTCCTTGTGCAAGGTGTCAATGGTCGTCTTTTGGACAACTGTCAAGTCAGCAGTCTTCCCCATGATTGTGTAGCCTACAGAACTAGACTGAGAGACCATTTAAAGGCCTTTGCAGGTGTTTTGAGTTAATTAGCTGATTAGAGTGTGGCACCAGGTGTCTTCAATATTGAACCTTTTCACAATATTCTAATTATCTGAGATACTGAATTTGGGATTTTCCTTAGTTGTCAGTTATAATCATCAAAATTAAAAGAAATAAACAATTGAAATATATCAGTCTGTGTGTAATGAATGAATATAATATAAAAGTTTCACTTTTTGAATGGAATTAGTGAAAAAAATCAACTTTTTGATGATATTCTAATTATATGACCAGCACCTCTCTCTGTGTGTGTGTGCGTGTATATATATATATAATATATATTATATATATATATATCCAGTGTTTAGTTGCTCTTCTGAAGTGTTCATTGCTGCAGTTTCTAGGCTCAGTTTCTAGTTTTTCTTGCTGCAGTTTTTCTAGTTTTTAAAATTATTAATATGTACAGTTATATTATTTACAGTGTCATTAGATTACTTGTTTCAGTATGTGTTGGTTCATGCCTGTATATTTTTTGTTTTTCTGTCATATGTTTTTGTGAATTGTGGGGACTTTCCATAAGCCGCAATGCATTTTATACTGTACAAACCGTACTTTCTATCCCCCTACCCTACCCCTACCCCTAAACCTAACCATCACAGGAAACTCTGCACACCTTTATTTTCTCACAAAAACATAATTTAGTATTTTTATTAATTAATTTACATTGTGGGGACCGGTGGCTGGACATTTGGTACCCACAATGTAATATGAATGTAGCCGGCGAGATGATTACAACTATTGAGGGCGTGGCCAGGTAGGTAATTATTGGGTTTTTAAGCAGGCACCTAGAAGGGTACCTAGAGATGGGGTCCGATCTTTTTGTGTGGAAGCGCGTTGCCTCGTAAGTGGTGTTTGTGCACCGATATGGTCTGAATGAGCAGGTAGGCTAAGTGGATGCTAACTTTGTTTCATGTTCATAAAGCCTTGCTTTATTAAATCAGGGCGCTATGTTTTTAACGCAGATGTAAACATTGTGTTGCCTGGTACCGCTTCCGTGTTGGCTTGTGTATGGACACTGTTTGGGGGAACAGGTAGGCTAAATAAATATCTATGTTTAGCTCTACATAGTGGTGTTCCTACAAAGGGTTTGATGTTTTTAATGTAGGTGTGAACATTGTGAATTTAGCGGCTGCTGGTCACGCCCGTCCTCGTTTGAACTCTGATATGCGGATGCATGGCTGTGTTTGATTCATGGCTGAGTTGCAGGTAATCAGAGAGGGTATTTATAATCAAGTGATTTGATTTTATTATTTTTAATGATATTAAAGAATAGTGTGATTATTTTGGGTTTTGTTAATTGTTTTTTTTTTGTTTGTTTTCATATTAGGTTTAGTTGATCGCTGTTCCTCCTATGTTTGTATGTTTTTGTTTTTTTGCTAGCCTGTCCATTCGCTGTTGCATGTGCGCGCTGTATGCCTCCAGCGCAATTAAAGTTGATGATGGTTGTATGAACTGGACTGGCTAGCGGGTTTTTTTTTTTTTTGTATTTTTCATTTTTTTCTTTTTTTACTTGTATCACTTCCCAGCCTCGTATTGCCAGCCAACCTCTATATTCCCTAAATAAGATTGATGCTTTAACACACATGAACCACAGTCTTGCATGTGGTTTATAGTTGCAGTGTAATGATCTGAGTGGTTTTTGAGTGTTGTACTTATTTAATGATTTTTTTGGGGGTTGTTAATGTGATTTACTTTACTTTTTCTTTCAAATTGTTCTGTGCAAAGAAGCTGGCTTGTGCTGGGATTCAGAGGGTTGGCTGGTTAGTATTTTTTTTTTGCGGGGGGAAGGAACTTTTGTCATATGTATTTTGTTGTATTTATTGATTTGTATAAATAAATGATTTATATGAAGTTTTCTTCTCCCTGACTTACATTTATATTTTCTTTTGTAGTCACCCTTGTTGGAAGTAAGAGTGGACTAGTTACAATCTGGCGTAGTCGGCAGGGTGACCATATTTTTTTGGTGTATCCAAGGCTGGGAAGTGGATAGTTTTGCTTGTTCCTTTTTTTTCTTTTTTTTCTTCTTTTTTTACGGAGGAACAGCGATCAGCTTGTAAGACTACTGTTGGTGGTGAGATTGGTCTGGTCTGCTGCAGTTATGGCGGAGGAGCTCCAACAACTACGAGAGCAGTTGGAGCAACTGCGAATGGAAAATGAGAGACTAAGACGACAACCTCAGGGTGGAGGTGTGGCAAGTGTTTTGTCGAGTTCAGCCCCAGAAGGTAATGGACAGCGGCGTGAACAGGCCATATATTTGCCTAGAGAAAGAAAATGTTCTAAATTTTCTGGTAGTGTCTCCTGGCTCTCCTTCTCTGGAGGATTGGATTGAAGAGGTGGAGAGTTGTATTAGGGGGAGACATATGTCGGAATTAGATAAAGCCATGTTTGTTTATGATCATTTAGAGGGGGAGGCTCGGACTGAAATTAAGTTTAGGCCTGAGGAAGTTAAAGAGGATTCCACTGAGATATTTGCAGTGTTACGTGAACTGTATTCCTCTTCTTCTCCCTATGTTATTTTACAACAGCAGTTTTTTGACAGAAAACAGAAGGAGGGGGAATCCTTACAGGAGTTTTCTCATGCATTGATGGATCTAATGGATAAGGTACGAAAAGCTAACCCTAATGCTGTGTCTGACTATCAGGTGGTTCTGCGAGATCAATTTTGTGAAAATGTTCAGGGATCATACCCTTCGTAGAGAACTAAAGAGGTTGGTGAGGCAAAATTCGTCATTGACTCTCCTTGACCTACGCAAAGAGGCAATGCGTTGGGTGGAGGAGGGGAAGCCTCAAAGAAGTAGATCAAGTAGAGTAGTTCCTCACTCATTTGAAACTCAAGCTGTTACTACATGTGAAGAGAATCGGGTGGTTAGTTCTGAATTCGCAGAATTGAAGGATATGGTCCTACGTCAACAAGTACAATTGGATTTAATTCTTAAAACTTTGAGTACTCCGGAAGGGGTTGCAAATAATATTAATAGAATTTCCAGAAGTAGATTTCGCAGAACACCTGATGGCCAACCCATTTGTGTCAAATGTAATCAAGCTGGTCACATAGCAAGATATTGTACGACCAATATGCAAACTAGGTCCTTGCCCGTATCGGGGTCCAGTGGTGGGGCTGTTACTGAGTCTGTCTCATTGGCGGAAAACTAGAGCCCTCCAGGGTGCAGAGCCACACACTGGAGATGGGAACATTAGGCTCAAAAGTTGATTCTCAAGCCTTTTCTAGTTTGGTGGGGTCTTGTCCAACATTAAATGTTAAAATGGGAAAAAGTTGTGTTTACTGGATACAGGCTCTATGGTTACCACTATAACGGAGTGTTATTTTAATCATTTTTCTGATTTGGGTACAGGGGGTCTACGTGACTGTGCATGGTTGGCATTGAAAGCTGCAAATGGGATGGATATTCCATGTGTGGGTTATGTAGAACTTGATGTTAGTTTATTTGGGGTTACTTTACCTAGGAAAGGGATTTTGATTGTAAAAGATTCCTGCTCTCCTAGTATATATGCTCAGGAGGAGAAGATTCCAGCTGTGCTGGGTATGAATATCATCAGAGAGTGTTATGTTAATTTATTTAATGAACATGGTGATGAGCTTTTTCAGATTCCCCAAATGTGAGCAGCAACCCCTGCATGGAAACAAGCACTTCGCTGCTGTCAAAAAATTGAGGCTGTGTCAAATTCTTCTTCTGTATTTAAGGTGAGTACAGGGTAAAACTCCTATTCGTGTTGCTGCAGGTACCATGACTGTGGTTCCTGTTACCTGTCCTCAAGTTTCAGGTGCTGTGATAGAGTTTCTCTTAGAACCCTTGGGGCCAGAGGAAAATGCCCTTCCAGAAGGTTTGCTGCTGTCTCCCTCTTTGGTACATGCAGAGAGAGGGCTAGTGTATGCACCCATATTAAATGTGGGTAGTATGGAGGTATGGGTAGCACCACGCCGTATCATAGGCACAGTTCAGGTAGTGGTAACTGCCCCAGGGCCTATGTTACAGATTTGTCCTGAAAGTGTTTATAGTGCCCAGGTGTCTGTTCAATTGGCTGAACGGTTACCTGGTGGTAACATTGATCTTCCTTCTTTTTTAAGACTTACTGAACAGGAAGCCGAACAGGCAAAGCAGTTATTGGATAAATATCAGGTTATTTTTTCTACTACTGAGGGCGATATAGGTTGCACAGCTCTGATTAAACATGAGATTCCATTAATGGATGATAAACTAGTTCGGCAGCCTTACAGACGAATTCCTCCGAATGACTCCGTAAGGTCTCATATTCAACAACTTTTGGATAGTAAGGTGATAAGGGAGAGCAGTAGTCCTTACTCATCCCCAATTGTCCTGGTGCAGAAGAGGTATGGAACGATTAGGATGTGTGTTGACTATCGTCAATTAAATGGATAAGCGTCCTAGAAAGGACGCTTATCCACTGCCGAGAATTGAAGAGTCTTTGGATGCTCTGACTGGTGCAAGGTGGTTTTCCACCTTAGATTTAGCAAGTGGGTACAATCAGGTTGAGGTGGCTGAGGCAGATAAGGCAAAGACCGCTTTCTGTACTCCTTTTGGATTGTTTGAATTCAATTGTATGCCCTTTGGGCTCTGTAATGCACCAGGGACATTCCAAAGACTCATGGAACGGCTGTTTGGGGATAGGCGGTTCTCTTCTTTGCTTCTGTATCTAGATGATATAATTGTGTTTTCCTCTTCTGTACAAGAACATTTGTTACGACTGGAGGTAGTCTTTAAGCGATTGTTGCAGGAAGGCCTTAAGATCAAATTGAGCAAATGCAGTTTTTTCCAGAAGCAGGTGAAATATTTAGGGCATGTTGTGTCTGAGCAGGGGGTTGCCACTGACCCTGACAAAGTGGCAGCAGTAAAAGATTGGAGTCGCCCAGTACATATTGCAGAGCTTCGTTCATTTTTAGGTTTTGCCAGCTACTATCGCCAGTTTATTGATGGATTCGCTAAACTGGCCAAGCCTCTTCATGAATTGGTGACAAGATTGAGCGGTTCTGCAAGAAAGGGTAAGACCCCACGGCTGCCTTTAGCTTCTGTGTGGGATGTAGAGTGTGAGAACAGTTTTCAAACCTTGAAGGCAAAGCTGGTTACTGCACCTGTGCTTGCATATGCTGATTTTCGTTTGCCTTTTGTACTGGAGATAGATGCGAGCCATCAGGGTTTGGGGGCAGTTTTGTCCCAAGAGCAGGGTGGCAAGCTTCGCCCCATTGCCTATGCCAGCAGGGGCCTGCGGAGGACAGAGCTGAATATGGAGAACTATAGCTCCATGAAACTGGAGTGTTTGGCCCTAAAATGGGCTGTATGTGATAAATCTGGAGAATATCTGTTGGGTAATGGCTTTGTTGTCTATACCGACAATAATCCTCTCTGTCACCTGCAGACTTCGAAGTTGGGTGCTCTGGAGCAACGATGGTTATCACAACTAGCTTCTTTTAATTTTGTGATCAAGTATCGCCCAGGAAGGGTTAAACAAAATTCTGACGCCCTGTCTCGGCATGTCATGAATAATGTGTTCCCCGGAACAGAATTTCCTCAAGTTCTACAGCAGCAGTTGAGGGTGAAATCTCCAGAGTATGTAGTGGTAAGTACAAATGAAGTTGCTGCATTGCCTGGATGCTCACAGGTAGACCTTTCTTGTTTGCAGAGGTCCGATCCAGTTATTGGCCCCATTATGAAGGCCTGGGAGGCAAGCAGCATTTTACGCTCTACAGATTTGACTGGTAAGGATCGAGCTGTAAAGGAACTGGCTAGGCAGTGGGACCGGTTGCGTGAGAAGGATGGGTGTCTCTATCGCTTGGCATATACTCCTGATGGTCATAGAGAGGTCTATCAGTTGTTGCTACCCAAAAAGCTTCAAAAGGAGGTGTTCAGTAGTTTACATGATAGTCATGGGCACCAAGGGAAAGATCGAAAAGTAGAATTAGTGAAGCGTCGCTGCTATTGGCCTGGGATGGTGAGGGATGTGGAGCGGTTGTGTCAAGAATGTCAGCGGTGCATTCTTGCTAAAGCTGTTTGTGGCGACCAGGGCGGGCGAGAGCCGTGAGGGAACGGCGCGAGGCCGGTGGCGCGAATGTTAATGAGCTTCACCTGGGAGGCGCACCGGCCTTGAGTCCCTCACGGAGGAGCTCCGGGAGCATAAAAGGAGGAGCAACTACAGTGAAGGACGAGAGAGGACCAGGCCTGGACTTTATTTTATGGTTTATTATGTTTGTGTGGCCGGCAGACGTCCGCGAGGGTCTGCCGGCATTACTTCCGTTTTGTTGTTTATTTTGAGATTAAAGTTTTGTTGAATGTTCGCCGGTTCCCGCCTCCTCCTTCCCACATCTACTGACCTCGTTACATTGGTGCCGAAACCCGGGAGGAAGGAGGGACATGCTGTCGGAGAACGCAGTCTTGGGAGTACCCCCCGGCCTGCGAGAGGCGATGGGGGTATGTGGCGACAAGGGCGTGAGTGTTAATGAGCTTCACCTGGGAGGCGCACCGGCCTTGAGTCCCTCACGGAGGAGCTCCGGGAGCATAAAAGGAGGAGCGACTACAGTGAAGGATGAGAGAGGACCAGGCCTGGACTTTATTTTATGGTTTATTATGTTTTGTTGTTTGTTTATTTTGAGATTAAAGTTGTTGAATGTTCGCCGGTTCCCGCCTCCTCCTTCCCACATCTACTGACCTCGTTAAACTGTTCAACCAAAGGTGAGGTCTTTTATGGGAACATTACAAGCATCCCGGCCGCATGAAATTTTAGCCATTGATTTTACGGTTTTGGAGCCTGCAAGTGATGGGAGGGAGAATGTTTTGGTTCTTACGGATGTCTTTTCTAAATTCACTCAGGCTATCCCTACCAGGGACCAGCGAGCAAGCACTGTGGCAGAGGTCTTGGTTCGGCATTGGTTTCATTTGTTTGGGGTCCCTTGTCGTTTGCATTCAGACCAAGGGCGGAATTTTGAAAGCAACCTTATTAGTCAGCTATGTAAGGTGTATGGTGTGCAGAAGAGTCGCACTACCCCTTATCGTCCACAGGGTAATGGACAGTGCAAACGTTTTAATCGTACCCTCCACGATCTATTGCGGACACTGCCCCCAGAGAAAAAGAAGCGATGGCCTCAGCATCTGCCACAGCTTGTTTATGCTTATAACGCCACAGTTCATTATTCTACAGGTATGACTCCGTATTTTTTAATGTTTGGATGTGAACCCAAATTACCAGTTGATTTTTTGTTAAATCAGTTGGAGGAGCCTGCAGAGATGCCTGAACAGTGGATTGTAGAACATCAAGGAAGGCTTCAGGCAGCATACAGTGAAGTACAGGAAAGACTGAGAGAAGGTCGTCCGTCGTAACAGACGTTATGAGGGTGGTGTAAATGACAAGGGTTTTACAGAAGGTGAGTTGGTCTACCTCAAATCATCCTCGTGGACGAAATAAAATTCAGGATGTGTATGATTCATGTCTGTATAAGGTGGTGCGTGGACCAGGAGAGAAGGGTGTCGTTGATTCGGTTGTTCCTGTGTCTCAGGTAGGGCCTGTGAAGCTGGTTCATAGGATGGAAATGCGAAAGGCATTTATTGACCCCGTTTCAAGTGATGTAGACTCTACTGTGCTGGAGGAAGTAGGTAGTTTGAATAGCGAGTCTACTACGGATTCAGATAGTGACTCTGCCTCATTTTTATTATTGCAAGGTGACTGTGATGGGCCACCTTCCAGGAAAGATGAGGATAGTGCCGTGGAGTATTCATCGGTATTGGAAGCTCAACCTCTCGGGCTGAGGTGTTCTAGGAGAAGTACTGCAGGTCAGCATTCAAACCCATATAGACTGCCTAGGGCCGCAGTTGAACCAGTAGTGGGAGAGGAAATGTAGTCCCAAAGATGGATTTGATATGCTGTTTTTTTTTTTGTTTGTTTTTTCCTGATGAGTTTTTTTGTTGGTTCATTGGCGGGTCGCCAATAAATTCTTGGGGGGAAGAATATAGCCGGCGAGATGATTACAACTATTGAGGGCGTGGCCAGGTAGGTAATTATTGGGTTTTTAAGCAGGCACCTAGAAGGGTACCTAGAGATGGGGTCCGATCTTTTTGTGTGGAAGCGTGTTGCCTCGTAAGTGGTGTTTGTGCACCGATATGGTCTGAATGAGCAGGTAGGCTAAGTGGATGTTAACTTTGTTTTATGTTCATAAAGCCTGGCTTTATTAAATCAGGGCGCTATGTTTTTAACGCAGATGTAAACCTTGTGTTGCCTGGTACCGCTTCCGTGTTGGCTTGTGTATGGACACTGTTTGGGTTATGTGGTTTATAGTTGCAGTGTAATGATCTGAGTGGTTTTTGAGTGTTGTACTTAAAGATTTTTTTGGGGGTTGTTAATGTGATTTACTTTACTTTTTCTTTCAAATTGTTCTGTGCAAAGAAGCTGGCTTGTGCTGGGATTCAGAGAGGGTTGGCTGGTTAGTAATATCAATTTTTTTGCGGGGGGAAGGAACTTTTGTCATGTATTTTGTTGTACAGTATTTATTGATTTATTTGTATAAATAAATGATTTATATGAAGTTTTCTTCTCCCTGACTTACATTTATAGTTTCTTTTGTAGTCACCCTTGTTGGAAGTAAGAGTGGACTAGTTACATAAACAAAAAGCACACACACACACACACGACTAAACCATAGACTGTAAAACAGTGGCGTAACCAGAATTTTATTTTTGAGGGGGCCGCTATATTATATATATATATATATATATATATATATATATATATATATATATATATATATATATATATATATATATATATATATATATGACACTAATAATGACTATAATGACACTAATAATTCTTAATTTCTAAAAGAAATGCAAAATCAATCGGTAGTTATTAATAGAATAACGAGACACAAACCTTTACATTCAATCGCGTTTGGTCCCATTTATTTTCATAATTACCGAGGTCATAAAATGTTGTTTCCTAGGGGGGTACGGGGGCATGCTCCCCCGAGAAAATTTAGATTTCCCTGGTGTACATAAGTGCATTTTTAAGACATTAAGACCAACAAATTGGTTAACAATAAACCATTTTGATTACACTCATGCTAATATTGTACTATTTGATGATCAGTAGTGGTTCGCTAAATATAATAATTCAATAAGCATTTAGGCTACAATAAGCACTTAACTTTTAATATATAATCTTAAAAATATATATTAAATAGATAATAAAAATATCTAGATAGCTGGCTGACTAAAGTAGGCTAAGTTTGAAAATGATATCATTTGTACATGGAGTTATTATTAAAAGATACTTAATTTCTTTACAATTTATAGGTGTTGTTTTAACAGTCAGTTATGTAAGTTTGATGGTTAATAGCTTCTAGCAACATTAAATCCAGGAGAGAAGACAATTCTAAAGAAAAAGCATGTTTGATTTACATATAACAAAGATTGAGCGCGCACAGCCGCACACGCAATATCTGCGCGAGAGCGAATAACGCCACGGAAACTGCCTCAAATTAACTATAATGACGAGAAGAAAGCTGTGTGCGCTGCAGTCAGAGGTTCTTGATTCTCTAACAGTGTTTTATTGGTTAAAACGAATGTAGAGTTAGAAGCCCGAGCACCCACCGGATTTCACTGCATTGAGATGCGCGTCCTGGAAGCCTCGGGTGCCGCTTCACATTGTAACTCACCGCATAATAACGAACTCTCACACGCAAAGATAATAACAGCAGAAGCTACGCGCAACACGTGAAATAATCAAACCAATAAGTCTAAAAACAGCTGTTGCATTTTACCGCACAGCATATGCATCAGTGTAACAAATCAACATAAAAAAAAAAAAAAAAAAAATTGCTCAGAAATCTGGGGGCTACGCCACTGCTGTAAAAATATATGGACGTAGCGTCTGTGACGTCACCCATAGAGTTCTGAACTGCAGTTTTGACGTATTAGGCCGGGGTCATCTTAGCTGCGTCACCGCACGTCACTCCCGGATAACTGAAAATGGGCAAAGAGGCGGGGAGGTGATTTGAGCTGATATGACTGGTTGCTGAAACCACGCCCGTCTAGCTTGACGTGACCATGTTAGCAAGCAAAGGAGCTATCTATCTATCTTAGATAAAATATTAAGTTTTATCATCAGAACGTTCTAAAGGTTTACTGTCAATCTACGGTGTTTTTTTTTAAGATATAGATCCTCCAACACCAGTAGTGTTGGGTGTGCAAATAACAATATGGAAAATCAAATGGGACTTCATACCTTTATAATGAAATAGAGATCGCGAGATGAATCCAATCTGTGGCACTTGGGTAAAATATGAGTGTCCATTGCAAAACAAAAAAACGTGTCATATTTCTTCTGAATTATCTGCTCTCTGTCATCGTTCTTCAAGAAAGGATGCAATCTGAACAGCCATGTTGTAAAACTGTATACGATCGTATCTAACAAACAAATGAGCCTGTGTCCAAAGTATTATTTTTTTCAAAATAGTGCAGCAGTTTTAGTTATAATATCCAAGCAGTGCTGTCGGATTTTGATATCCTCCCGCCATTGTCATTGTAGTAAATCTCGCAATCAAAACTTTCAGCCAATGCCACGATCCAACAACGTGTGTTCTGTTTCTTCCACATGCATGCACATCTACACAGACACATATCAGTCTCGAATATTATGCAGCAAGCCATATTTTATAATTGTATAAAATAAATCGAGAAAAAAAACGGCTGAGATGCCTAATTCAGCGGCAGCTGAGGTAAAGTGACAGCTCACAGACAGACCAAAACCACAATTTGAACCAACTTGTAAACGTTTTTTTTTTTTTTTCTGCTATAAACTTGGCCAATTTAACATGGGACTCTATGAGATTCTGCTCTCTTTTGGAGCCTAGCGGCCAGTTGATGAATCGCAGTTTAAGTTACTTAAGTATTGGCTTCACGAGAGACTGGGGGAGGTTGCCGCTTGGACTAAACCCTTTTTATAATATTCTGAAGTAATGTTTGTTGCATTCCTTGCTAAAGCCTTGAAGAGTCAGACACAATAACAAAAGTTCATTTTTACCCCTTTTCCACCAAGGCCGTTTGAGTGCTGGTTCGGAGCCAGAGCCTAGTTTCAAATCAGTTCTTTTTGTTTCGACACCCAAAGCACCAGCTCTGAACCAGGAAAAGTGGTTCATAAGTAGCACCAAAACATTGCTGGGCTAGAAGTAAGAACCGCTTGCGTCAGGGGCTGGGGGCGGGGTTACCATGACCAACAAGAAACTTTTGAAATAGCAGCTAATCGAGCTAATAGCAGCTCGATTGTAACCTCCGTCTATATACAAATTACGGCGAGCCGTGTTTGGATGCCATTGTAGGTTCGCAAAGCCATGAGCATCAACAGTGAAACATCCGCGATTGTTGATAGAAGGCTTGTTCGAGATGCATCGGAGCAGCGCGGACCGATTCGGCGGGTAACATCGGAGTGCCGCGGATCCGCGGGAGCGTTTGTAGAGCATACGATTCCTTGTGTTTTTGGATCATTCTCGCTGTTCTTTGATGTCATGCACCGATCGCTCTGCAGGAAGCCGATGCATCTCGAACAAGCTTGGTGTGTTTGTGTTTGGCGCTGCAGCGCTAGCTTTGCTGTGAAATATGAGACGTATACAGTGACGTAAGACCTGGCTCTGTGCTGCTCTCTAGCCTGTGGAAAGGCAAACCGGTTCTTAAAAGGCTCGTCAGTTGAACCAACTCAGAAATGGCACTAGCACTAGCTCTGAACTAGCACCCAGTTCGTTCTGGTGGAAAGGGGGTATTTGAACAAAAACAACAACAAAACAGGTCATCATGCCTATGGATTTTCAGTTATTATTCTGAATGATATAATTCTTATTTAAAGGATTAATTCACTTTTAAATGAAAATTAGCTTTACTCATCCTCAAGCCATCCTATGTGTATATGACTTTCTTCTTTCTGATGAACACAACCTGAGATATTTCAATAAATATCCTGACACATTAGAGCTTTATAATGGCAGTGAACAGGGTCACAAGTATGAGCTGAATAAAGTGTCTCCATCTACATCCATTCATCATAAACGTGTACTCCATATGGCTCCAGAGATTAATAAAGGCCTTCTGAAGTGAAGCAATGCATTTGTGTAAAAATTATATCCATATTTAACAAGTTATGAAGTAAAATATCTAGCTTCTGCCAGACCGCCTTCCATATTCAACTTACGAAGAAAGTGTAAACTGGTGTCGCATCAGTTACACTTTTTCCGTTGAATAGGGAAGGAGTAGGACATAATGCAAGCGTTTTACACTTTCTTCGGACGTCGGTCTAGCAAAAGCTAGATATTTTACTTCAGAACTTGTTAAATATGTTTTTAAATATATATATATATTTTTTTACACATCTCTTCACTTCAGAACCCTGTTCACTGCCATTATAAAGTCATATACACCTAGGATGGCTTGAGGGTGAGTAAAGCTTGGGGTAATTTTCATTTGAAAGTGAACTAATTCTTTAACTTAAGCATATAACATGAGTGTTTACATAAGATAATGAAAAGTTTAAGTTCACAGAGGTTTTTTTTCTCAAATATACAAATTAAATATTAAACATTTTGTAAACATTTGTACAAACCAGCCCAGCTAGTGGCTAGTAATAATGGCTATGTTCAAATTAGCATCTTACCTTACTGTAAGCATACTGTTGCTCATCATACTGTATCACACGGCCATAGCCAACTGAATCCCACAATGCTATGCATTTGACTTTGTCAGTACACTATTATTCCACATACAATACCAACATATTTATTGATTCCACTTTCTTAAAAAACAACCTTGAATAATTGAGTCCTTCAATCCCTATTTATAGAAGTCCTGTCAGGATGGACAACTTGGGAAACAGGGAATTACTTGTCTCGTCACATTAACATGAAGGAAGTAAACACAGAGAGGGAAACAAAGCCTAGCGCATGAGAAGAAAAGGTCAAAGAACATTCAATAAGGTTAGAAGCTATTACACAAGAACACTCAATAAGATTGGTTTTAATTGATTGGTTCCATTAAGTTAATTATATAGGGTTAATCAAGTTAATTTTATGAACTCCACTGATGGCGCCATTGTGTAACCATGTATATGCTGAGACCATTTCCACTGGAAACACAAATTTTCAACTGTGCACCCCCAAGAGAGGATAACATTGAATGCAGCTATTGAAGTATTCCATCATGTTGAAGAATGTGAACTATGACATTCTACCAAAAATAGGAAATTGGTCCATTCCTGAACAAAGCAGAAATTTAAGCTCTGGTATGCAGCAACATCAAAGAGTCTAAATGAACAATGAAACTCCAAACACTTGAGGCAGGTTGACCCAGGTTCTCCCCCCCCCGAGAAGTAAAATATCAGGTGGGGTCGGGATCTAACAACCACCTGGGATCCATTAGGGTCTCCATTATATCTGGGCTTCTATTTCTTTCCCAGCTTGCAAAGCCTCTGAAGTGCGCGTGAGCATTGGATCGCACGGCTGCCAAGGTTGTTAACCTGCAGGCATTTGTAATGTGGAGCGGGAGTTCCTTTATTAGCGAAGTGAAATAATCTCTACCAAAGTGGTTGAGATGATGACAGATCCAGATTTATGACCCCTGTAAAAAGCCCAGGCATCGCAGCTGCTCCAGCATGCATCATGAAAACTAATAAGTGGGACTCACTGCCAGTGGCATAAATTCATGCAGATTTTGATCTCAGAACATCTGCAAGGCTAGAATAATTTATGTTGTACTCTCCACGAAGGGGCTTACAAGCCCTCTGATAACTTGTTTTGGTCTGTTTTGTGAGGAGGCCTCAGGTAATCCTTCGCCTCAGGGACAATACCTGTCAGAACCGCATCCAAAACTACAGAAAGTGCACATCAAAAGCCACAAATTCAGAAGCAGAGCCTCTCCACAGCATCTGAAAAGCCAGCATTTATCTACCGTTTGTGATGCGGTTGGTGTAGCAGAAAGAATCTAATAATGAATTCTCCTAATATGATTTGGATGAAAATGGGAATAAAACGCTTATGCAAATGACAGAGACTGACAAGCAGGCAGTACTTGTATACATATGCATTCTTATATACACTCGCATGCATATGCATTGCTCTCTTTTTATGCAGACATACTGAGTTTTGACATCTAACTGCTTATAAAACAACTCAATTACTCCTTTGTACACAAACACACTTCTCTGCATGTGGCATCTCTAGTTTCACTGCAGCCTGGCTGATTGGGAATCTTTGCAGGCAAAATGAATTGTTTGTGATTGGCACTCAAGTTTAAAAGGCATACGCTAATAATTTAAGCATTGTTGTTTTCATATGATGATAAGAACTACCATTTACACCCACTGCCTTTATTATCCCGTTTATAAAAAATAAAAAAAAAACAACACAGCAGCACTGTATGCTCAGATGCCTCAAATCCCCCCCTCACATCTCTATGGACCCTTTACAATCATTTTAGCAGATGTGGCAGCAGGTGATCCTAGGTAAATATTCACAGAGGCATTATGATGTGAACTGGCATGCTATTGCCCATCTAGAATGGGAATGAGTGGCCATAACACACCAGCAAATTCAGTAGATCACCTGCCAACACCTCAGCAAATGAAAATCAAGCATTAAATCACACAAATATTTGAAGTAGACCATTTCACCTGTGTAAACAGAGATACAGGGCCAAAATATTCACTGCAGATGAAGCATTAGCTCAGCCTGTACATCTGCAAGGACAGAGATTTATATCCAAGTATTCCAAAGTTTCTCTGTAAAACTAGTTAAGCTCATTCAGGGTCTTTAAATGAAAGTTGTTTCATGTTGCTGGACCAGGACACAGTAGCTGGATCATCAGGAACTTTAGCAAGTCTAAAATTATATCAGAAAATCACTACTATGATGACTCAAAAAAGGGGGGAAAAAAAGCATTTTGAAAAAATGTTCGACAAGCAATACAACAATGCTCACAAGCACACAATGCAGAGAGAGAGAAAAAAAAAAAAAAAAACTCTGACCAAACTAATCAGATCCTGGCTTCTAAAAGCATCAGTGATCATTCCTGGCTGCTCTATCATGAATCCAAGCCAAATTCTTAACTTAATGTTGGTCTGCCCTCTGGATGATTGGAGTGGAACTACATCACACTCCTGTCTGACTACAAAGGCAGTAACTCCTAGGGGAGAGTCTTAAAATTCAGATATAAAAACTAGGGGACCATTTTGAGCCCTGATTCATGGTTATGACCCCAGGCAGTGATTCAGAGAGGACAACGCTTACCACCAATAAAAGCACATCTCTTGACCATTTAGCCAGCAGAAGCTAATGAGGCATTAGCTGGAGAATATTTAATGGTCTCTGCAAGCATGGTAATTAGGGGCAAATGACAGTATTGGGGAGCGGCGCAATGGGGCCTGTGCAGTTATAACCACTTAACATGATAGAGTCTGTTAGGCAGAATACCTTAATTCTATGCAATGTATTTACATAAATGGCTATTAGTTGTTGTAGGTCTTAAAATCAGCATTCCGAGAATATCACTTTCAGAAAAAAAATGTGCAGAAATAGTATAGGGACATCTGTGTACCTTATTTACCCCTAAAAGGTTCCTAGCACATTAAGGGTACACATATAACTGTTCTAAAAGGTACAAAGTTATCCCATTAAGGATACTGCCCTATAGTGAAACTGTTGTACCCTTAAAAAGGTACAAATTTTGCACCCATTGCAGCGCACCCATTTAATGTGCCATGCATGATTTTTTCTACGTTTGTCTCTCTCTGTGGGCATGGACACTCAGGATTCAGTCTTTTGTTGTGTAGATGACTCATAAATATTTCTTTCTGTTTTATGAAGCAGGTGTGAAAGATAGAAACTGGCTCTGTGAAAGTCAGAGGCATCAAAGGCTGGACGCAGCAGCCACTGTTCACAACATGATCTTATACCACCTAACACCTGAAAGCATCCGGAAACAGTTATTCAGGGGATTCGCATTAGGATCCAGGGCGATCTGCAGTCATTAAGTGGTGCAATCAAAGGCAGATGACGCAAGCAAATCACAGAAACACAAACCTGCAAAAGCTACAGATGAAAGGGGGAAGATTAGAGAGATTTAAAGGTCATTTAGCCATTAATCCAATACCTTGCCTTGTAAGAAGAGTGAAATGCAATTTAATTAACATCCAGAACAGCAAGCTGAAGGCATGTTACACTTACACACTCACACTAACATCAAAAGTGCCTGGCCTTGATTAAAGACATTTTAAGCAATGGATTTCGGTTCAACTTCTGGAATATAAAAGTAGGTAAAATTTTTTTTTTTTATATGGAAAGTTCTTTAAATCTGACATTACAAGGTAATCACACAATTAGAACGTTCTTACTTGTTAAAATCTACCAAACTCTCACTTTAGGCAAGACTGTCCCTTTAATTCAACACTACAATAAAACCTTGTGTAGTTCTCAAAACACATGGTATTAATTTACCTTTCCCTTTTTTCTTCCAAATTGTTCAAGAAGGTTTTGTTTAAGTTTACCAAATGTGGCTGAATTTCCAGAAAAGAAACAAAAGCAGATGTAATTTTCCCCTTTACAGCCTGTTTATGTATTGTGAATTCCTTCCTAGGAGACGGGGGCTTTCATGTCTTAATTGGATTGTGTGACTGCGGCTTTGTCTAACAAATGCACATTTTCAACGCTAATGATCGACAGTCACAACCCTGAATTTGCCTAGAGCACTTTGACTGTGGCCTAATGAGTAATGAATAAACTAATACCTTATGTCCTGATGGATGAAACTCTTCAGGAACATTAACCATTTCAAATGGCACCCTTAGAGCCGCACCTTCACCCTCCTGCTGGAGGTATTAAATGAAGGAAGTAAACAGAGCTGGGTGCAGAGGACTGCACAATGAAAAGACAAGCTAACGCAAATCAGCAAGGAAGCGTCTTGGTTCATAGTTCAATGACATGATTGTGCAATAAAAGTCACAAAAATTACCAATTACAGTGAACCAGAAATTGGCCATCTATGGTTACCACAAGCAATATAGCAGTATACATATAGGATGCGCATATATCAGAAGCACATTTGGTTATAAGACTTTAAATTTATCAATAGACAATAATTATATATATATTATAAAAACAGTTTATTCACTATAGTTTAAACAAATGATAATAAAATATGACAAGAACTCAGTTAAACTGTCAGAAAAAAAAAAAAAAATCTTAATTATGTCAGATAACACTTAAGTAAAACATGGTCAGATCAAACTGTCCGAATAATATTTTTTTTTTCCAAATTTTACTGGTAGTCCACTGAATGAAGAATTTAGGGTATGTCAGTTTATTTTATTTTGCTATCCTCACTTGTAAATGAACTATAATGTCCTGCACCCACTAGTAAAAATATATCAAATATCTGAATAATTGTTGGTTTGACTGAGATATATATATATATATATATAAATTCAAAACAATTCAAAAGTTTGGCATCAGTAAGATTAATATTTTTTACTCCATAAGGACACATTAAATTGAACACGCATGTCAGTAAAGAGATGCATTATGTTTTTGATAAAAGATTTCTCCATTTCACATTATTTGTTCTTTTCAACAAAGAATCCTGAAAAAAAAAAAACATAATATTCATATAATTTTCATAATATAAAGCAGCAAAACTGTTTTCAACATTGATGATAATAAATATTATGTCCCAGTGTCAGCTGTTGTAGTGTCAGCTGTTGTACCATTTTTTAAACGAATTTCAATAACCTTTGCTAATTATTATATTTAATAACTGTAAAAATAAACTATACAAGTGTATTAACGGATAAATTGAATCTTCAGCCAATCTGAAACAATGTCTTGATTCACTTGTAGCATTTAAAATAACTGAATTTAGTTTATTATTTAGTTTTTTTTTTATCCTACTATTTTATATAGTATAGAATTAAATAGTATACAATATAAATCTGCTATTTATCAGTTATCAGCTTAGTATCTGCCAGAATTTTAATATTGGTGCTAATATAAAAGACTCAAATGAGTTTCCAAAGCATTATACATTCTTCTAAAGTCTGCATGAATCAAGCGAACCAATGTTTTCATCAGTGACTTCATTCTGTTAAGGACCTCAACTGGTTGACAGTCTGAAAGCATAACATGGATGGCCAAAAAGGGAAAACATAATGCTCTCCTCACCTTTCCCCTCAATTTACCTCTGAACAAGCTTGTTAAGTACCACAAGACTGCACCGCAGAGCAGGAAAAGCAAACAAAAAACAAAAAAAGAAAGAAAAAAAGAGAAAGAAAGTACATTAGTTGCAGCACTATTTCCAAGCAGTCAACCATCAATTCCGCATGCTTATTCTGTTAAACCGCGGACATAGCCCCATGTGTCAGCTCTTAGCAGACATGTGAAATGCAGTCGTTTCCATAGAAGCCTGGGGATTATTAAGAGGTTGAGCTTGGAAGAGAGGACGACCACATGTTTCTTATTGAGCCCTGACCGGAAAAGGGGGGAGAAAGTAAAAATGAGTTGATACACAAGGCATTAGTGGTTAACCAAGAGCTAATGAGGGAAAAAGAACAACAATGAGCTCAAATGTAACAATTTAAATGTGCAGTTTTAAGTTTCAACTTTCGAGTATAACACCCCAGCACAATTACCTTGAGGTTTAAGAGTCTGTTTGAAATGTGCTCAACAGTATCAAGTTTTTGTACCAGTGTGATCTACTCAAACCTCCTTTTATGGAGGTAAAACTTGTTCAGAAGGAAAATTTGGAGGCCAAAATGTGCAGAACACAACCCTATGGTCTTCCCTCATGCATAAAAACCCCATCCATGGACGGGGAGAGAGAGCCGTGGCCTGGCGGTGGTAGCGGGACTCTCCAGCCAATAAATCCTACAAAATAAAAGAGTCTCATATTTTTTCAACCATTTTTCCCCCTCATCCCAGGTGTTAGATGATGGATGATGAGGTCAGGGAGGTATGGATCACATGGCAAGGATCAGAGGAGAGCTGGGCAGGAGACATGTTGAATCCATCTAGTCGAAATCAGCCCCATCTGTCCTCCAGAGCCCTGTTATCCTATAAATGAACTTCACTGAGGCAACAAAGTGCACGGACCTCCTCAAAAACATTAAAGGGGTGAGCAGAGGTGACCGATCCAGGGTGGCTAATGAGAAAAGATGGGGTTTTCCCATGACATTCTTTTAAAAAGGTAAAAATCACAGAAAGCACAGCCAGCACAACCTACAGTAGGGGAGACCCATGATTGACAAGAGGGAGAAAGAAACAAGAAAGAGATATTCACATCTGCATTTGTTAATAAACTATTAAAAAGAATGTAAAAAGGCATCAGATATCAAAACCGAAAAAAATAGACATGCAAAAAGGGAGCAAATCATTCATGACACTGGAGGGCTCTATGTGTTGCTAAAAGCAAGCTTGAATCACGACACAGAAACTACCATGTGAACAACTAACCACATTAAAGCAACATGAAAAGGGCTGAGCCCCCCGCTCCCAATCTACCTACCAGGGGGCCAGCTAAATGACAGGGTTACACTGTGATCCTTATGGACATGATTAATGGTGGAGAGAAAGGGAAAGAGAGGGGAGTGATGGGAGGATGTCTGGTTCTGCTTATGGTCCTGGAAATGAGATTAAAGGGAAAGCTCCAAACAGATTGAATTGTATTTGCCATAATTGCTGAGAACAGCTTATGCAGGGCAGGCCACAAATAACAGACTCATAAAAACAAGACCTTGCAAATGAAGGGGGAGAGAATCGTTTAAGCTATCAAATATACAAAAATGTTAAATTAATTAGGTGTGGGATGAGTTTGGAGCTTTAGAAAATGACCTTAAGCATCTTTACTGGAAATGTAGGACAAGTGACTGAGATGACAAAATGACAAGGAGACTTACTAAAGCACACTGTAGAAACTAAGAGGGGAACACAACATTGATTCTGTTGGAGTGTTACAATTTTTACTCTTACCTTAATATAGCACAAAAAAAAACAATGACCTTTATTGAAAGAAAAATATTCTTTCCTTTGTATTTGTAAACCTCATTTTGTTTCAAAGGTAAGTTAAACGCTAAGGTACAAATCAATGCAAACCACATGAGGAAAAAAAGCTCTCAATCTTGATCTGATTGGATTTAAAGTAACAACATGTGTGTTCACTTCAAGAAGAGTGAGAGGGGCTGGAAAGGCCTGCCAAAGGCAAGGTTCACTTCAAGACACTCTGAGACAACTGGGATTAATCTTTTTCATTTGCACACAGTCAGTTTAGTCTAAAATAGGCACTTTTATTGATGTTAGACTCAAAATTTTGCAAAACAAAAAGAAAAAAAAAGGAGAGAAAATGTCTATGAAGGAAGCGCACAGACTAACTGATAACCATAAGAGCACAGTTAGAATGTAATACTAATAAATAATGAAACCATTACAATTAGTCATTCCCAACAGAGAAAACCAATAGCATCCGTTAATTCCAATCAAACTAAATGGTACAACAGTGGTGTTTTTAAAATAAATCAAATCAATCCTGGAAAGCCATGGTTGGGAACTCTGAGTTTCCAATCAGATATTCTAAAATTAAAGGATAATTTGACTTAGTGACAGTTTAGATGAAAAAAAAAAAAAGGATCCACAAAATATAAAGCATGTCAGTCTACAGTCATGTTCTGAAACCTGAACAGATTATTGTGCCTTTCCATTCCAGTCCTGCTGAATTCTGTAATAGTTACCACAAACATGGTGTTCATTAATCAAAAGTAGTACAAAGCCATGTAAAAGGTGATATCAGATTTGGGAAGCATCAAAAGGGAGAATTCCTAAATGCATCACATTCTCCTACACAAAAGCACACATCAAACTTGGCCAGCCAAGTCACACCACTAGATGGCGATATCAGCCAGGATACAGAAACATGAAGGATAGAGTGTTATGAAAGTCCTCAGTGTTAAAATGTTTTCCTCATACAATCATTTATGAGACGTGGTCTGCTGTTGTCACTGCAGAAGCAAAGCAATTTTACATTAACACTTTACTAAAAGAACTACTCCATCCTATATCACCCAACCCAATAGACACTCACTGACTCAAATACACCACCCGCATTTGAAACAATGACCCAGTGTATGGACATGTGCCCGGGCAAAACTGCAAAAGATGCGTGTAAGATGAAGCTGCAGTGATGTGCTCTGATCTTTGGAGTCCCAAACAAGTGTACAAATGATGTTTACTGTGGTATCAGAGCTGTGCAATTATGCTCTTACTCTATACTGTATGAGCATAAGCTTACATGTGATAAAATGTAATAATATCACTGTGCAGGACTGACTATGCCACTGGCATTTCATAAAACATAGATGGCCCAAGAACTGCCTCTGCCCACCACTCCACTCAAGCCTTAAAGCTAATTTCCCTAGTGTTGAAAGATCTGTTTCCCCTAAACAGGTCATTACTTTAACCACTGAAGAGGACACAGTAGTGCTAGACTGAGAACAGCATTTTAAAATCTCTCTAAAGGGATGCATTTCTCATTAATAAACCACACACGTAGCTTAGATCGAGGCTATAAGAGAGGAGGGAGGGAATGTTCTTCTTTAAACTGTAGTTAGGTTATTTCAACATGAAATAAGGAGGTACATGAGACTCTCTCTTAGTTAAGCCAATATGCTTCATTAAGATCAAATCATTATTCATTGCCTCTCATGTTTATGATTTATGTGTTTTTGGATGAGTTTAGATATCCCTAGTGCTATATTTAGTATTGTCACTAGGCACATCTATATTACAGATACTATAATTCATACTGTTAGTAGCTACACACAACACCAAACCAAATCAGAACATATCAAATGTTACAAAACGTGACTTTGAGTGAAGTACACCAGAGCAGTATCAAACTGCACTGAGCTGAATGGGAGGTTACTGTGTGAATGATGAATTGGAGTCAGTGTGGTCTCAGTGTGTCGAGTTCAACACACAAAACCTTGTCTCATTCGAATGATCTGCAGTAAGGCAGCTTGGACATCTTCATCCATGTGACCCTGAAAGAAAACATGAGACCGGTATTCAGTCAAATCCATTCAAATCCATCTTCAGAATTGCAACTACAGACTATGACCTGTACACTGTAACATTATTATGAACTTCTGAACTCCTTACTATAACAGTATTGTTGATCTCTGCAAGTCATTTATGACCCAAGAGGTCATGATGAATGGCCTTGTTAAATGAGCAAAATAAAAGGAAATGCTACTGCAAAAAAGAAAAAAAAAAAACTTCACACTCAACACACATTTATATACAATTACCTGTGCTGCACTGAGAAGATGAGTTCGATAAATTGAAACCACTTCTCTATGTTGCCTCTCAGCATCCTGTTTAGATGGAAAAAGAGGAGACATTTCAGGGGTCGGGAATCTTTTTTCACCAAAGAACCATTTTTTTCATTTTTCGTTAATGTATTATTTTCTGTATTTATTTATACTGTAAGAGCCAATTCAATAAAAACAACTTTATTTAGGTTCATAGCCAACTCAAAAATAGAAAAAGGCAACAGACAATAGGTAACGTTTCATTATAGAAATAATTGTGCAGGGCTTTCACTTTGAGTTTGTTTCCACCTGAGCAGCATAAAACCTCTTTAGTATTTTGTGTGTGTGGAGGTCTTAAAGGTGCTAAAGAGGATCTTTTCGTTGACTGAGAAACCAAAGACTGTTAGTGAGTTTTTGAAATGAGCGCATGCGTAAGAACAACCCCCCCTCCTTCACAGCTCAGTTCAAGGGAACGCCGCCCAAAACTTGTGCACGAGTATTGGAACACGAGTGTTTACCACCGGCATTCGCTGTGTCGTGTTAGTGGATTCATTATGTCGGACTCACCGCAGGTAACTCATAATCTGCAGTTGTTACTCCTGTCTCCTGACAAAAACATCGCATGCGGTGCCTGTGGAGTGTGGAAAGTTACTGGAGCGCGCAGCCGCGCTCGTCTCTCACAAGGAACGTCACGGCAGTGATTGACAAGCCAGAGGGCCAATCAGATTGGCTGATGTTTTTAAGGCCCTACCTCGTGCACAGATGATGTATATTAACATTATTCCTTTCAGTGCACCTAATAAATAGTCTTTTATCAGTTAGTAAAGACAGTTTCAAGTAATATTGCAAAAATGTATAAAACAAAACATCCTCTTTAGCACCTTTAACATTAACTTTTTTGCTCACTAGCTACTAGTGGATATATATTTTTAATATTATCTCATAATTTGGTAGCAGGTATATTAAGCTGCTGTCACTTTAAGACCTGACACACAGATCTATTATACTGTTACACATGCGTTTTCTTTCTCAACTGTTTACACTCACTTAAAACATAACTGACTGCGTTATATTCACCATATTCACCAATATTCACCAAGACAGGCATTTTGACATTATTTTGTTTGTATTTGACTGTTTAAGCGCAATAAGCAGCGGAAAAACACTCAATTTAGTACTGAGAGGTGGCTTTATGTGCGCGCACTTTGGGTGTGAGCACAAAATCTGCGGAAATGTATAAAATTATGTGCAAATCCAAGCAAAAATTCAAGCCCTGTAATACCAACAACCAGAGCAAATGGAAGGAGTGAGTAAAGGGAGGCAGGTTTGTGTGTCAACTCGCTATCATAGACACGAGAGAGCAAGAAAGCGCAGCTGGTATCATGTATCTATTCAGCGGAAAATGAGTATTGGAAGCATTTCAGATATTTCAGGATCAATATTTTTGACACTACATTACATTTAGTTTATTCTTTCAGATGCCTTTTTAAAAGACTACAATTGAAAAATGTATATATTGTATATACAATTCAACCCGCCAAAGTGGCTAGTAGGAGTGACTGCATTACACGCCACAGCTGAAATCCACCCGCATTTTTTTATGCTCCTCTGAATTCTTACTTTTCGCTATTTTTACAAACTAACAAGGCAGCTGCTTGTACCTGAGCACCAGCAAAAGAATATGGATGTCAGTCCTGTATTTGACTCCTTAATATGGTTGCATACACAAATAGAGACTATTGTTGTCAAAAGTACCGGTACTTTGGTACCAAGTCGGTACTGAAATTTTAAAAAAATGTGACGGTACCCGCATTTCTGTAGTACTGGTAGTACCGAGAATCTGGGTATATTCGGTACCCACTGATAGGACTGGGGCAGTATTTACGTGAATATGACACGAGTGAAGCACAAAGCTGTGTTTACAGAAGAAATAATAGGTTAGAAATTAAATGTGACATTGCAGCCATGGAAACATGTTGGTTCATGTCGAATTAGAGAGAGAAACGTCCATAAATTTAAGCATTGTATTGTGTTTTGTGAATCGCGATCTGGTCACGCGATTAGCAGAGAATTTAACAATATTCCATTAGTTATTCCACTGAACATGGAATCTGTTTCTTTTCCCAAATCTTCACTCATGCAGGGGATTTAAACATTTCTTTCTTTCGTTCGCATTAAGGCCTATTATAGGCTATTCGCATTCTTTACTGTGGTAAAGTTGAAAAAACACCGTAAGGCAGAAACCTTTTTGCCTGCACGTCAATTTCTATTTAACACAGTTTGCGCTTGTTATTAGGCTTTATTAGGCGAGTCAAGTTTATTTGTATAGCGCGTTTCACACAAGCTGGTGATTTTTACTTTCGCTTTGTCTGGCAGCGCAAAATCAAACATAGCCTGAATGTCTGAAGATAAAACTCGCTCTTCAGACCTTTTACAACAAGTGTCAGTTGCTTGTAACATCAGGAGATAACAAAGATATTATTAAAGAGAAATGGTCTCTTTCCTGCTCGTGTCCCACATCCCTCTCAAAGCGTAGAGCATAGGTTATATCCAAGACTATAATAACGGGACTTTGGCTATATGACGCATCTTTGTGTGGAAATAAAAAAAAGAATGCTTTTTGAAATAATATTTAGCTTTCTTATTATTTAGGTTACCATTATTTACCTATATTTATTTCAGTTTTACAGGCTGTAGTGTGTTGTTTCACTGACGAAATAGCTAAAATAAACACGCACGTCTGTTACCCATGTTGAAAAAAGGAGCATATGCTGGTAAAGTAGGTTTTGAAGCTGGTATGCTGGTTCATGCTGGTCCAGGACCAGTTTAGGACTAGCATGGACCAGCAGGACCAGTTTAGGACCAGCACTTGACCAGCATACAGCTGATGTTTTTAAGGCCCTACCTCGTGCACAGATGATGTATATTAATATTATTACTTTCAGTTCACCTAATAAATAGTCTTTTATTAGTTAGTAAAGACAGTTTCAAGTAATATTGCAAAAATGTATAAAATAAAACATCCTCTTTAGCACCTTTAAGATTTAAATGATAAACTCGCTTGACTGATAATTTCCAGTTTTATGGATGTCTTTAATATTTACTTTAATCACTGTCACAATGGTTACTGGTGATATTCATGGTAAGCGCGATAATACAATATGAGTTTGTGACTTGTGCTGTTTGAACGGAACATTTCTAGAATCAGATCTGTAAGTAAATGTATATAAATATTAGTGCGGTCAATCAATTAAAAAAAAAATTAATTATTCGCACATTTTTTTCTCTAATTAATCATGATTAAAAACACTGGAGTTTTTAATATTTTTTTTTATTGTAATAATTTCAGTGTTACTCTCCAAATTAATGTAAAAACAACTTAAAAGACAGTATATTTTAAATAATTGTTTAATGGCATCTTTTTATGAATGAAGACCAGTAGCACTGATACTAATACTGGTACTGATGTCTCTATGAAATAGATGTAAAAACATTAATTAAAGAAATTCAACATTACTGTATAACTGAAAGCAATCAATTTCAACATTTATTAGGCTTTAAAAAAATAACTTAAATTTAAGTGAACTTAAAACAAACTTCACATAAACCTTATGTCATATTTACTTGTGGCATTCCTACCTGTCTAACAGGTATATACAGAAATTGAACAAAGTTACCAAACACTTAACAGTCTTCACTGCATAAATAATAAATAATCTAAAAAAAAAAAAAAAAAAAAAAAAAAAGTAGCTTCCGCAACAATTAAGTAATTGTATTTTGTAATTGTAATTGTAACTGAAACAATTGTAATAGTAACTTCCGTATCAATTATTATGAATTCAAAGATTGCATGAACATTTTTTGGTCCTGAGACTTCCACAGAAGATATACTATAAGTACATTTTTTTAAAAATATTTAAACCACTTGTATTATTAATTGCCATCAGGATGAGAAGAGAGATTCAACCAGTATAACAAAAAGTGTTTATGAGAAACATTACCTACTCTACCTTTAAGTAAAAGGAGACCATTTAATTCAGAATAACACCAAATCTTGGAAGACTCCTTAATAATTAGGGCTGGACGATTAATTGAAAAGTAATCGAAACCGAAATTCAGAACCTCTAACCGACATAATTTTCCCATGTCGGTTATTTCGTTTTTTTAATCCTGTTAATACTTCCCCCTTAAAAACATACTGCCGTGTGTAGCCACATGACTCATGTAGACACATGAGTCCGCCCCGTCCAGTCAGTGGCATAAAAGCAACATGGAGGTGAACGCCGGTTCAACACATAGTGATGGTGCGTGAGCGGTAAGCCTTGCGTCTTCACTAAACTTTGTCAGTTGTATTTGTTTTAAGGTTTGCCAGTTTGGACATTTAAGCGATTTTAGACTATGGGATGTATATTACCAAAGCTACCGTGCTCACGCAGCTGCATTGTGGCACAAACACTCAGACAAACAGTAGCTGCGCAAAACGTGAAGATCGCGCACACAGAGAGGAACGCAGAAACTAGTTGTCAGCGCTGTCCTGTGATTTATCACTAAAGTAGCTTAGAAACTCAAAACTTATTTTTTCCTACTTTTGAAGGAACTATTTACAACCCACAGCTTCACAATTAATAGAGAGACAGTATGATTAATTCACACATGCAATCGCTCTCATTACTGGTACTGTGCTGATTTATCTGTATCGGATTTACAACGAGCAGAAATCTTTAAGAAATGTTACGAACCATAGATAAAATAACTGCTGATAGTGAGCTGTTATGTCAGATCACTCTTTCAATAGGAAAAAATATCCCACCTTTAATAGTCAATCATATTTACAGTACAAACCTTGTCAGTGAACTATGAGGGCACAAAAAAACCCAAACAAACAAAATAATCGTTTATTAATCATAATCGAGGTAAAATGTTCAATTAATCGAGGTTTTGATTTTAGGTCATAATCGTCCAGCCCTATTAATATTATCCTGTTACTGCTGAAATAACCTGAGGGAGAAAGAAATCGCTCCCTCAGTCCATTCCATCACCTATCAGTCCCAGTTTTGTTTTCTTTTTTCCCCCATAGAATAGAAGGCTCTAGAATCTATTATAAAAGCAAGTCAGTCAGTAAGTCAGTGGGTGTATTTTTTTAGTCCAAGGTCGATGGCATGTCATATTTGTGGGCAATTATAAACAAATCCACTGGTATGTGCATACAAACAGAAGTACTCACAGCCAGCTGCTGCTGAAGGCTCTTGACCTGGGCTTGGAGTGTGTCAATGTGTTGAGTCTGTCTCTTGTTGGGCGTGTTGCCAGCATAAGCCAGCTGGGATAAGCCATTCAGAGCCTGTTTTAGCCTTTCAACATCTGCCAACAGTTCTGTGATCTGAAACAGAGAACACCTTGCTTATAATCAGACAAAATATCAGGCACTTACCGAAAAAGCACTTCCACATAACAAATTAGTATAACCTTCTCACCCTTTTGTCTTTGAGCTCAGTCTGCTCTGATGACGCTTGAATCCTCTTCTGTAGTTCTCCAATGGTGCTGAGTGATTCCTCATATCTCTCTTTCAGATCTCTGATTTCCTTCTCAATGGAGGCGCTCTTTATCTGCAGGGCCTCAGTTTCTGCTCTAGCCCTCTTTTCACCTTCCCTGGCCTCGGTTGTTTCCCTGTGCAGATCCTCATATCGCTCATCCAGTCCTGACAGCCGATCACCAAGTTCACGCACCTTCTCCTCCAGCTTGTGCTTTTCAGCTCTGAGCTCGGACACCTGTTCTTCATAGCTGCGGAGGTCATCAAGAGCGTGTGTGGCCCTGAGGAGCTCAGTCTGCAGAGTGGCTACATCCTCAGCCCTCTGCGCACTGGTTTCTTCCTCCTCCCGCAGTGCCAAGCGAAGCTTGTTGACCTCACACTCCAGAGCTTCTTTAACTTGGCTATGCTGGGTCTCGTCACAGCTCTGACTCTGGAGTTGTTTTTCTAGTTCTTGAACACGCTGGACTTCCAGTTTATGAGCTTCATGTAAGCACTTGCACTCCTTCTGCGCTTCCTGCAGGCTCCCACACAGAGAACTCTGCATGGCCTCAAACTGCTCCAGATGGATATACTCACTGTTTAGTTTCTTCTGGAGACTCTGGATCTCAGAGTTGCACAATGCGTTTTGCTCCTCTAGTTCGGCCCGCTGGATTGTAACCTCTTTATATTGCTGCTCTAGCTCCACCAACTTCAGACTCAGCTCCTCAACCTGGCCCTTGCAGCGGTCCTCCACTTCTTTGTACTTCTCACTGGACAAAAGCCCTGTCTGAAGTTTCTGCTGCAGAGACGCTATGTCTTCTTTCAATTTTTCATTCTCTAGTCTTTGGCTTTCCCCTTTGGTCTTTTCATTATTGTAGATCTCCTTCACTTCAGCAAGTTTATCTGCCAAGTCCTTCAAAGTGGTGTTGAAATAAATCTCTTTTTCCTCCATAGCAGTCAATGGAACAAACTTCAACTGCAATGCCTCTTGAATAGTATCCAACTCTTTCTTCTGTGCTTCGATTTCCTCGTGTAGCTTTGACGCACTCTCTTGAGCACACTGGTACTTTGAGTTGGCATCTCTAGCTCGTCCCTCTGCTTCTGATAAAGCTTTACTCATTGTACTTTTGAATACCTCATGTTCCACAAGGCTGATATAATCATTTTCTAACTTGGCCTGCACATTCTCAAACTCTTCTTTCAACATAGCATTTCCTTCTTTCGCCTTCTGTAACTCCTTGTCCCGAACTTTACAATCATCCTCCAACTTTGCGATTTCAATCTTGGCTTTCTCCAAAGCCTCATCTAACTCCATCCGCACTCTCTCATACTCCTCCTTTGTGACAAACTCAGTGTCAAAGCTCTTCTTTAGTGTTGCTTTTTCAGCTGCCAAAATCTCAAGTTCATTGACTTTCTCCTGGTATTTATCCCGAAGACTGTAAAGATCTCCTCCCAGTTCTGTGTTGCGTTCTGTGAGTGCAGCCATCTCACTCTCATAACGTTCACAGGGGATGTACATGCTCTTCAGGTTGGTAATGTTCTCACAGAGAGAGGTCTTCTCCTCCTGCAGCCTCTGTATCTGCTCCTCAGCATGTTTTCTCTTCTCCATCTCCTCTGCCAACCTAACCCTCAACTCCTCCACAGCAAGTCCCATAGACCTCTTCACCTCCTCGTGGTTTTCTAAACTTACAAACTTGGTCTTCAGATTGTTGCTGAGTTCCTGCAGCTCCTCTCTAAGCAGTTCTCTCTCATCCTCACCCTCCTCCACTTCACAAATTAATGACTGACACTTTGCAGTGACATCAGCAAGTTTCTTCTTCAAGTTTGAGCTTTGCTCCTCCAGAGCAGCCCGGACTCGTTCGTGCTCTTGCAGGGGGACAGTTTGTCGGTCGTCCATCGCACGGTGGAGCTCAGCCACTTCCTCCAGCACACGGTCATAATCTTCCCTTAACTCAGCCAACTGTAGCTCCTTCTCATCCACAGCATTGGTGAGGAGGTTCTTCATGTTGTCAAACTTTTCTCCTGGAACCATTGACGTCAACCTGACCTCTGCAGTCTTCACTTGACCCTCCATGTTTAAGAGCATTTCTTCCATGTCTTTATGGTCCTCTTGCATTGCGCTCAGCTCTGCGGTGAGCCTCTCAACCTCCACAGCCAGAAGTCCTTCACTTTTTTTATACTCCTCCAATGCTTTCTCACTCTGCTTCAAATGGTTCCTGACCCGTCCAACCTCAGCAGAAGCTCCCTCATACTTTGCCTTCATATCATTCAGCTGTGCTTTGAGGTCATCAACAACTTGGTTATTGAGATGGTCCTTTACCGCCACCACATGAGCCTGAAGTTGTTTCACCTTTGACTCAGACTCCATCATTCGCTTCTGCACATCTCCCATGGCTTCCTCCAGCTCACGTACCTGCTGGTCTGACTCGCATTTGATGGTCTCACACTTCTTGGTAAGCTCCTCGCACTCCTGGGACTTGCACGCTAGAGCCTTTTTGAGGTGGCCCACCTCCTCTTGTGCAGCCTCTTGCTGTCTGCGGACACAGTCAAGCTCTTGATGAAGTGTCTCAGGAACACCAGCCACTGGCCGAGACAGCTCCAAGGGTCGAGAGACAGATCGGGATGGTCCTGTAGGCTGCAAGATCTGAATTCAAACACAAGTGAGAATTATTAATCACAGAATATTGAGTGGCAGAATACTGAGTGGATAGTTACTATGCCAAAGTGGAAAAGCCTGGAAAGAGCCTACAATTTTTATTTTTCACAGCTTTCTTTTTCCACATTAGACAGGCACAGTTACAAGATATTAGGGAAAATAAATCTAGTCTGTAGATTTATATAATTGAGTAACAGAAGATGGAATGGTTCCCATCCTTTTTCCTCACATGGGTTCATACAAGGACTAAAAACTTTTAAAAGAAAACTTTATCTAGGCCACATCCCAAGTCAGACATCTGATCCTACTTTAACAGGTGCACTTTAGCATATTTTTAAAGTGTGCAGTGACCTCTAACTTAGGTGAGAGTAAAGTCGTCTCCGGTGCTAATGTGACAACAAAATTGCATCCACCACATCTGCCCAAAAGCTGAACCCAGGTATATTATGTCCCTCCAGAGAATAGAGCTAATAAATCATAAACCTGTCTGACACTGCAGGCTATGGAGGTTCTGAAATGAAACGAGAGAGAGCAACTTATCTGACTGCCACTGCCTCTCCTAAGCTTAACACCGCTGACATAGACAGTCTGCTCGCTGCATTACTGAACATAAGAAGGAAAAAAAGAAGCTAAATTTCCAAACCTTGGGAACCTTGTGCATGTTCAGCAAACCTTTAGAATCATTTCTTGATTTTACATTTAAGCATTTGCACTTGAAGTCTGATGCCGTTGTTGAACTCCAGGAGCAAAATCAGCAAAATAATTGTAACCCTCTTAATTATTAAAATATATATACTCATGGACAATGTTTAATATTTATTACATTTAGGCATTTTGGAGATTTAATTACTGATTGACAGGGGTTGGAATTAGGTCAGCAACTGAATTTTGAAATCAAATGAATAGTTTCATTTGAACGCCTAAATGTTTTTAAAAAGTCCTTTGTTTATTAATTTGCAGCACATACAGACATTGAAGTGCATTTCTGTAAATGACCTCTGTTTGTATAAAAAAAATTATCTTCTCTAGTAACAGACAGTATGCCATACTTTAACAATAGACTTTAACATGTACATCACACAGAATTTCCTTTTAAGTACAGATAAAAACCCGTTAGTACGTAACAGTAAATTCCTTCAAGTTCCTCCCAGGTGGCATGTTTTAGAGCTGGTTTACACCAAGTAAATGATAAATAAAATATAATTAGTTTTTGGCTTTTGTAGAAATCTAAATTCACCTGAGCAGAGTCCAAGCTGTGTGACTGTCGAACTAGTACATTGTCTTTTCCTGCAGAAAAAGAACCCAGAATGAAAAAACACACATGACTGTACTTACAGAAATATGAAATTTTAAACATCCCTACAATCAACATTATCTCAAGATCAGCACAGTTTATATCGATGTCTCTAATATAAGGATGGCACTGTACTTAATCACAGTCTAAAGATTCAGATTTTAAAAAACAAAATCACCTTTGATCACAGACTGGCCAGGGTAATCTCCCTGTAAAATAAAAAACAGATTTATTCATCATTTCATCAAACTTTAATCACGCGTATCTGGATCTGGAGTTAAAAAGCAGCAGTCCTTGAGCATTTTGCAAAGATTTTCACTGACCAAATGGCTCCGCTGCTGGACTCTCACAGTCTCTAAGGCACGCACTCCTTCATCCTTCTCTTTGGCAGAAAGTAAAAGCTTCAGCTGTTCTCTCTGGTGTACAAAACAGATACACATGCATATTCAACAGCAACTCACACCCACGCTTAAAAAAAAATAAAAATAAAAAAACCTCCACCAAAACTATGATAGCAATGGGAAGAAAAAGAAGGATAGTGGACAGTGTCATTGTCTATTCTCATGAAAATGAGAACAGAAAATGATACTAGGACAGAAGAAAGTCTCTTCCAGGACAACACATAAATTACCTCCTTGTGAATGTCCTCCACTGTTGACTTTTCCTGAAAAAGGAAAGGACAGAAAGAGAGATCGAGAAAACATACATTACACAAGATGTCTGCAGAACTATTGCAAAATAACTACACAACTGCCTGCTCAGGTAAATACAGATGAGTATTTTGGCTTGAATTTAGTGCAGTGCTGAAAACTCCTGTGCAAATAAATTGGCCAATTATGAAAAGAGTGAAGGAACACCTGGCTGAGCTGCTGCTGAAGCATGTTAACTTTATCCAGCAGCGTCCTCTGTTCCTGGTGGAACTTCTTTAGAGACTCCTGTTGGCTCTCATTCTTTTTCTCCAGGTCCTAGAAAACACAATTACAGGCACAGTCACTACATGCCCACTCATTTGTATTAAATGTACAGGGGTCTCATTTATAAAGTTCCCGCGCAAAGGTTGTGATCTATAAAAACAAACTTGACGGGAGAATGTGCGCACCTTTAAGCAAACTTTGAGCCGTGCGTACGCACAGTCTGGAGACAAAGTGATATGAATTGAGATAGTAGATGTGCTACTTTCGATCACTTTTCCAGTGACACGCTGTTTTATGACAGCGAGGAGCGCTGGGAGCACAATAATTCCTCTTTAAACTAAACTGCAGATGTTATGACAAAATATTTTTTCGAGAATGACAATCAGTGATGCACACTTAACTTAGATATGGAAGACACTGCTGGATTCGGTGGTCGAACGGTCCGTTGTCCAGTTTGAATAGGTCAAAAGATAATATCTTACTGTACAGCCACAGCTGCATGTCATCTTCAAACAATTACCATTTGAAGGATATATTTTAAGGAAAACGGTAAGATTTGCATGTTTTCTTTTTAAAATACTTTGTCAGTGACGCGCCGAGTCAGACAATTGTATTTACACTGCAATAAATAAGTAGTCCGATCGGTTTCCACTAAAAATAGCCTATAATCTTCCTAAAAGATATGTTCACCTCATCAGCAAAACTGCATAAATTTGCATAAAATACTATCTGGCCAGTGGAAATGAATGAATCAACTATCCTAAAACCTTTATCTGAAGTATTTTATACAATTTTGTTTTTATGGATATTTTGATATATTTATTCTAAAACAAAAAGAGGATATTGGATGATCTTTATCAATATAATGTGTGGCACAAATGGCATTTATAGTCCATACCTAATATTTTCCAATGTCTTGTACCTTTGACGGTGTTAACCATGGTGTCACGTGGTTGGGAACGTGTATGGAAATTATATGCAGATGAGGTTATGCATAGTAAAACTAGGCGTCGTAAGCTCCATTTATGGTTATTTCGGGGAGGAGACAGGGTGGAGATGCACGTACGCATGCATCTTCCGCTGACTGGGATTTATAAAGGGATTTATGCGCCGGTTCTGGCGTACGCATGGTTTTATAAATCTGATTTGTTTTGTGCGTACGCAGAATCTAGCTTTTGCGCGTACGTACACTTTTAGTAGGGATCCTACGCACAGTTTTATAAATGAGACCCCAGATCTTTTACGCAGGTAAAAGAATGTGTAAATGAACATGTAAAAGGAACAGAATAAGACCCAGTATAAGTCCAGGTCTAATACTAACATTAAAAAGACAAACAATTTACTGGCAACAATCATGGAGTTGAATGGCCCTCACCTGTATGATCTTCTCATGGTTAGAGGTTTCAGAGGCCATCTCCACAGACTGCAACTGACACAGACAATAAATATCAGAATAAAATGATAAATCCAACAAAAATGGCCAGGATTACTAATATAATTTCAGAGTCCTTGGTATCTTTGTAAATCAGTGGAGTGGTTATAAATCTGAGAAATGCCACTTGCAACAATAAAATGTATCGTTATCATTTCAGTCCTAACAGATAGGCTAATATTATTTCTATACACTAGAGAATATGATTATTCAGATGCAAAACTGTGCTGTGGGTTGAGAAATAGCATATACTTTCATACACTTCTTACAAATCCCAATTAGAAACAAGAGGCTGCAGTTTACAGGTGCTGGTCATATAATTAGAATATCATCAAGTTGATTTATTTCACTAATTCCATTCAAAAAGTGAAACTTGTATATTAAATTCATTCATTACACACAGACTGATATATTTCAAATGTTTATTTCTTTTAATTTTGATGATTGTAACTGACAACTAAGGAAAATCCCAAATTCAGTATCTCAGAAAATTAGAATATTACTTAAGACCAATACGATTGTGTGCCTCTCCTCTCTTCCTCCAGACTTTGGGACCCTGATTTCCAAAGGAAATGCAAAATTTACTTTCAGAGAAGAGAACATAACTTTGGACCACTCAGCAGCAGTACAGTCCTTTTTGTCTTTAGCCCAGGCGAGACGCTTCTGACGCTGTCTGTTGTTCAAGAGTGGCTTGACACAAGGAATGCGACAGCTGAAACCCATGTCTCGCATACATCTGTGCGTAGTGGTTCTTGAAGCACTGACTCCAGCTGCAGTCCACTCTTTGTGAAGCTTTCCCACATTTTTGAATGGGTTTTGTTTCACAATCCTCTCCAGCGTGCGGTTACCCCTATTGCTTGTACACTTTTCTACCACATCTTTTCCTTCCCTTCGCCTAATTAATGTGCTTGGACACAGAGCTCTGTGAACAGCCAGCCTATTATGCAAGACATTTTGTGTCAATGGTCATCTTTTGGACAACTGTCAAGTCAGCAGTCTTCCCCATGATTGTGTAGCCTACAGAACTAGACTGAGATCATTTAAAGGCCTTTGCAAGTGTTTTGAGTTAATTAGCTGATTAGAGTGTGGCACCAGGCATCTTCAATATTGAACCTTTTCACAATATTCTCATTTTCTAAGATACTGAATTTGGGATTTTCCTTAGTTGTCAGTTATAATCATCAAAATTAAAAGAAATAAACATTTGAAATATATCAGTCTATGTGTAATGAATGAATATAATATGAAGAGTTAATTTGCAAAATACGATAAACGCCATTTAAAAAAAAAAAAAAAAATGAACTAAATGCTGTGCATTATTCTCCATGTATAGCACGTTCTGTACCCTAAATCCATTTTGTCAGAAAAGCCGGTTTTGTCCACTGTCAGGCATCGCAAGTTCACGTTTTACAGCAGAAGCCGACAAGCGCCCTTGCTGTTTGTGTACAGAAACCGTTAAGTCCGTTTTAGAAATTATTATATATAAAAACATACTTTCAATTATTTAATTTACCTGTATTTTTTAGAGTTATTATTACTTAATCAAAACAACCCAACTGCAGTTTGATTGATATTACTTGGAATGCACAATAAAAAAAAAATGATTTGTGAGAATTCATAAAAATGGAGTTACCCGTTTTCGCAAATAAACTCTTCATATACAAGTTTCACTTTTTGAATGGAATTAGTGAAATAAATCAACATTTTGATGACAGTCTAATTATATGACCAGCATCTGTATTTCTACCATGATCCATGATAATTACAGCTTGACCTTTTTTGCAGCACATTTAATGCCTACAAGGCATTTTATTAATTAACAAATTAATACTGTTTTGTGCAGACTCAGCTTACATCAGTGAAAAGTGGTTGAATTATAAAAATTGCTGGATATGGTTTTAGAGAAAATTTAATTTTGCATTACTTTCATTGAACACTGGGTGGCAGTAGTGTTTACTTTTAGCAGTGTTTACTGCTACAGCGCTTCAGTTGCTAATGCAGGTGGGGTCAGATTAGTGCATCAAGATATTGGGAGACTTGGTATGTGATAAGGAATTATATTAGCCTGAAATAGTGTATTTTCCATTTAATATGATAGATGCATAACTGCTGAAATGAGAAACAAAGAATCTCTCTGCTCATTAATCATAAATCTAATTTGTATGATTCCAGTCTCATTGCTTTAGACAGCTCCAGTGAAATTACAATGAGAATGAAGGCAGCCTTTCTCTGTGCAGTATGTGTGGGGAAAATATATCAGTTCATTTGTGAGACAGTTATAAAACTGAGAAACTAACAAAAGTTAATCACCAAGGGGAAGTTTTAACCTTGCTGTGATTGAGTTCAGCCTGTCCGTTTCTTTAAACTCTCATCCACAGGGAGATGCTCAGAATAAAACGGGCTGAAATGCTGTGCATACCTGTCTCTTTTTCAGTTCCATCTTGGCAGCTTCTTTTGCTGTGAATACAAACAGGTAAACATTAATTAGCAATACATGGAACAAGCAAAATAAAAAAATAGGAGGATTGAGATGTTTTTCCCCCTTAATGAGCTATGGAATATACGAGTAGTTCTTTCTTTCACTCAGAAATATGAAGCTGAAAAGACAATGCTCTACACTCTTTAAGGAGTGTGTGTCATAAGCTCTTGGGGCTTTGATCTCTATAACCTTACTATCTGATAAAGGTCTATTCACATTAAAATGATGCAACAAAGTAATGTGAACTGCAGGGGGGAAAAAGAATTTAAAAACTCAAATTGCATTCAACCGATTTACAATAAGAATGGCAAACATTTTCATTAGCCTCAGTGAAAAGTTTCAAACATGTGAAAAAGCATTCACATACTGGAAAATAAATGCAAAGGATAATGGAATGGAACAATAGAAGTAATGAGGTGATATAGGTACATCTTGTTACAATAATAACAGTGGTCGACTGTTCAAATATTGTCAGAAATTGCTTGGCATATCACTTCTTTTCGCTCCGTTTGTTCCTTTTAGAATGCTTATTCTGGACACATCATCCAAAAGGTTCTCCCTCCGTGAATCTGCAATGAAGGACAACCTTTTGTGCTTTCTCTCAATTACATCACTGACTGTCCAGCATTTTAGACTGCAAACTACTATCTATTCTGATGCAAATAATGAAATGCAACCAACCATAAAATCTTGCATCCATTCAAACTTTACAATCTCTGGACATGGTTAATGGTCACTATTGCAATATGGCTAATATTAATACAATATTTGGTCTAGAGTTTGTTTATGTCTTTGTCTGGTAAACCACATTGCTCTTGTTCATGCATTTACCAACATTTTCCAATTCAGTTTATGTCATGCTAGTAAATTTGAATAGTGTTTGGCCAATTAGAGGTACATTTTAATTCCTTTCAATTTATGATTTTAAGCACTGCTCTACAGCTCTAACAGTGTAGACATATGGGAGAGAGAGATATCATAAAAACAGGAAGCATAACAAAACCTTTTGTGGCACTGTCCAGGTAACTCTTGACAAGAGAGACAAGCTCTTGGTTTTTGCTGAGTCGTGTATAGTGATAACTGTCATGTCCAAAACCATCCACAGCAGTGACGTCAGCGCCATGTTTCAACAAAACGTCCACAGCATCCTTACACGCATATTCACAGCCCAAAATCAACGCTGTTCTGTGTGAACAAAGACACAAACACATCTTTAATAGGACTGACAATGACAGCAAAATACTACATTCAAACGTGCATCTGTGATTTTTCTAAACCATTGAGACAAGAACACTACAAAAAAATATTAATGTCCCTCCATTCACCATGTTTTGTCAATGCAAAAGGTAGCGATTTCCTGTGAATGTGTGAGACTTCGGATTCATTAGCCTCTATAGGTACTGTAAATAACTGAAGGAAGAGCAAGGGGCAGTAAACGGTAAAACCGCTTGTGCTACAAACCAATGTGTTTATGATTACGATAATAAATTAAAATGATAAAAATCAGCATGACAGACTGTTTTTGTACAGCTGAAATAACTGGTAGCAGCTGAAAATAAGGTAGATAAAGCTAAAGAGAAGTCAGAGAATTCAATATCTGAATAAAGCATGCATGGCAAGAAAAACAAGAAAAGAGCCAACAAAGACCAATAACTGAGAAATATGAATGCGTTACTTACTTATTCTGTTTGTCTCTGACTGTGATGTCACTTCCTCTTTCCAACAGCAGCTGACAGATGTGTGGATGACACATTTGAGTGGCAAGCACCAATGGGGTCCGACCATCCTACAAACACACACATATAAAAGCACACATTTGCATAAACTCAAACAGAAAAATCTCAGAAAGAACATTTGAGGAAAAAGTACCTCTGAGGGGAAATAAAAAAATACAGAACATTTGTCCAGGTAAAAAGAAAGACAATATAAAAACGTTATCAGGATATTAAATATTCCTCAAGCCACATATATTAACTCACAAAGTCGCTGGCATTAACTGATGCCCCGCTGTCACAGAGCAGCTTCACGCTGGAGGAGCAGCCGGCCATAACTGAAAAAAAAACAAAAAAAAAAAACAATAATAATATTTCTAAACATTTCCCCCAAGCATCCAAATTAGATTCAGTAGACTTATCTGACATCACGCTCAAAAAAATAATACTAAAAATATATGAATAAAATTCAAATCCTCCACTGGGCACTGAGCAAGAGCTCTAAATCTCACATGAAAGCCTTCTGAGGGAAGGAAAATAATTTCATGAACTACATCTTTTTGATTTCAACTGCTGCTGCCCAAAAGAATCCCATTTAAACGTTCATCCCTTGCCTCCATCCTCTGCTTCTCTACTCGTTGTAGGAGGCAGTAAAAAGGAGGAATGGAAACGCAAGTAAAATGGAGGGAGTGGGAAACCCACAAGCCAGGTCGAATAGAGGACTGCAGAGTTCAATTCCAACAAAACCTCAAAATACACAAAATCTTTTTGCTTACCAGCGTCATGCAAGGCTGTTCTTCCCTGCAGGTCCACATTTCCCACTGGGCAATTGTGCTGAAACACAAAACACCAGTCAGACAGTCAGTTCTCTCAGGCCATTCAACACTTTACAGCTGTTAAGATTTAAAAGGTCAGAGGATGAGATTAAACTTTCAAAAACATCCCTGATGACCGATTTCTCCTAAAAATATGAACAAAAATGAAGAACGGACCAGAACAACACAGGTGTGTGAGACTCTAGTTTGAATCTTTGAAATGATTCTGAACCCGAGAAGTGAAACCAGGTCAAGCAAAGGAGAGTGTTGCTAAGATACTAGCCTCAGTGGTCTGTATCCCTCCACTCTGTGCCCTCGTTTCTAAAATCTTTTTTACTCTCCATATTGCACTCTCTGTCCTACTTTCTCAAGTCCAATACTTTCTCTACTGCTTTTTGCTACCTCTAACAAAACAACTCCTCTGACTTCAGTCACTATAAAAACCCCTTATACTCTAGCAACAGCCTCCAAAACCAGTAGCAAGGTCACATGGTCCTGCTGGCTAACTGTGTCCTGGGTAACTCTATCTGATGGGCTCTAGAAGCCAGGCTCAGGTTGCACATGATGACGGCATTAGAAATATAGACTGCAGGATACAGCATGGGCAGCCTGTCAACACTTCAGACACCCGGAAAATACTCTCATCCAGTCACTCAATGTTGTCCGCAGTCAGAACACTGGCAGAGCGCTATGGTGGATTACGCTTTATATTAGCTGCCAACTGAATGGGCTGCACCGGTGATTTCAAAAACAAGCATTAAACAAACTTTTATATAATAAAGACTCCTTTTTACATAATTAGTCTAGTCAGACTTTTCTGATTTTGCTCCCTGTGGTACAAGTAATTAACACCAACAATAGTCTTTGTCACAGTGATTTGTTAGAGTTGTCAACAAGCAAGTGACAGGAATCACTTCCTATCTTAATTATCTTGATCACCATCACTCACGATCACACAAAGACAGTTTCACCCTCTTGCAAAATATGTTTATGGATTAAATGATTCAAAATAAACTATCTGTAAACAAGCTTTGCCCAATTTGACTTCAAACAGCATAATTTTCTCATAATCATGATGTCCGGTTCAGCATTATGCAGCCAAGTTCAGATTAGTTTATTAGTTTGTGAAATAAGCAGTTACTCTTTATGAGCCAGTGGGCTGGAGAAAGCTTGCCAATAGCAATAAAGGTTTGCAAACAATTTCATATACAAAGATGCGAGCCAATCACAGCAGTCACGCCCCTTCAAACAGAGCGTTAAAATCAGAGGGCTAAAATCAGGGTAGGAAAACTAGGAAAAGTATGCATTTAAAGGGTTAGTTCACCCAAAAATGACATTTCTGTCATTTATTACTCACCCTCGTGCCGTTCCAAACCCATAAGACCTTCATTCATCTTCGGAACACAAATTAAGATATTTTTGATGAAATCCAAGAGCTCTCTGACTCCTCCATAGACAGCAATTTAATTACCACTTTCAAGGCCAAGAAATGTAGAAAAGACATCATTAAAATAGTCAATGTGACTGCAGTGGTTCAACCTTAATGTTATGAAGCAACGAGAATATTTTTTGTGCACAAAAACAAACTTCATTCAACAGTTTCTTCTCTACACTGTCAGTCTGCTGCTGCAGTTCACGACTTCCGCGTTTACGTACAAATGCCGGCTCATTATTGGCCCGCTCCTGCGTGAGCATCACACACATGCGTCGAGGTGCTCTCGTGAACAGCGTCGGCCAATACTGAGCCGCCGTTCGAACATAAACGCGGAAGTGCCGCACTGCATCAATTGCACAACAGACTGACAGTGTAGAGAAGAAACTGTTGAATGACGTTTTTTTTTTGTTTGTTTGTTTTAGCACACAAAAAGTATTCTCGTCGCTTAATAACATGAAGGTTGAACCACTGTAGTCACATTGACTATTTTAACAATGTCTTTACTACCTTTCTGGACCTTGAATGATGGTAATTAGATATATGGGGGATAAGAAACCTCTTGCATTTCAATAAATATCTTAATTTGTGTTCCAAAGATAAAAGAAGGTCTTATGGGTTTGGAACGGCACGAGGGTGAGTAATTAATTATATATATATATATATATATATATATATATATATATATATATATATATATATATATATATATATATATATATATTTATATAATATATATATATATATATATATATAATATATATATATATATAATATATAATATATATATAATATATATATATATATATATATATATATATATATATATATATATATATATATATATATATATATATATATATAAAAATAAATATGGGTGAACTAACCCTTTAATTGATCAGAAGTGAGAGTAAAGACATTTACAATGTTACAAAAAATATATATATTTCAAATAAATACTGTTATTTTGAACAGCATATTCAAAAAATCCTAAAAAAAAATACAAAAAATAAAAAGGTTTCCACAAAACCATTAAGCAGCAACTGTTTTCAACATTGAAGAATGATTTGATATGATGGTCAAGAAACATTTATTATCATCAGATATCTGATGGATCATGTGACACTGAAGACTGGAGTAAAGGCTGCAGAAAAATTCAGTATTTATCATCAAATAATTGCAGCCTTGGTGAGCATAAAAGACTAAGATTTACCGACCCCAACATTTTGAAGTGTATGTCATGCACTGCAATGTAAGTGTATCAGAAAGATTATTCCTCTTGTATTGTTTGATTTACTTTTGATCAGTACTGCATTTCAAAAAGGTACAGCTTTGACTGCACTGAAAAATATAATTTAGAAAGTGCTTCATTGATTGAACTTCAGAGAACGATTCAAGTCATAGCAAATCATGCAAATATAATTATAAATAACTAACAAATAACTAACATTAAATATTGACAATATAGCAAGAAAAATAACTTGATATACACATTGATATACATTTGTATTGGTGCAGCCCTACAATGGTTCATCTCATCATTACAGACCTCAGAAAACCCCATATCTACACTTCAAAAATATGATTCAATACTTTTCCACATCAAAAAAAGGGATACAATAGAGCAGAAATTGTGTGGCTTAAAAGAAAAAAATCTTTACTTTCAACTGTGTTGACTGTGAAAAACAGTTTTACCTGGAGTAGTTTCTGCACGCAAAGTGACTGGGCATTTCTGGCTGCCAGGTGTAAGGCATTTTTTCCTACAGGAACAAAACAACAAATCAATAGGAGCCATTAGGTAACAAAAGTGTTTCATATGAACAAATCTTAACCAGTCTGCTTGTATAGACTGATGTCAACAGTGAGATAACAAAAACACCCATTTCACATAAAACAGTTCTTCTACAGACATCAGTTGATAATGACATATTTATGACAATTCTTCACTCTCTGGTTCTCTCACCATTTACATTTAAAAAATGATTCACCAAAAAATGAAAACTCTCACTCTCACATCGTTGTGTTCATATTGGAAACATAAATGAAGATTTTTTTTTTTTTTTTTATGAAAACAGATTCCACTATACCATGAACATGTTTAATTTAGGCATTTATTCGCATATAAACATTGATCAGTGCACTTACATGGAGCACATCAAATATGGCAAACGGTAGCTAAACTATATTTGTTTGACTTGAGAAACTCATTGGTTCTTGCAAAAGCTCCTACGCACTCATGTGATACAAGAGAAAAAAATGTTTAAGCTTCAGTTCACCAAATTTGGTGTGTTCTATGTAAGGGTGTTAATCAATATGTAAATGTGAATAAAAACCTAACTTAAAACTATTACAATCTCTTCATAAACTTTTTAAAGTGTCAACGTTTTGGTGGAACAGACTTTCAATGAAGGGACAAAAATCGTTCAGGTTTCAGGTCAAGATTAGGGATGCTCGCATTGACCGTTTAACCGTTAACCGAAAGTAAGAATTTTAACCGATTAATACTATCAGTTAAACGATTTTTTTGTTTTTTTTGCTGCATGGTTAAAGAAAAATATGCTATATATATACATATATGCTTATTTGTTAACTCACCGGGCGTTTCACACGTGCCAGACATATTTCGCTAAGCAACAAGCAAAATGAAGCGAGCGAAAAGAAGTACTGACCATTTCCAAGCAATCGATCACAGCGTGCTAACGTTTTAGGACAGGTCGATGGTATATAAATCGTGGCCGAACGTTAGCGTTTGTCAATCAAGCAAAACCGTCCATTCAGAAACCGAGAAATTTGACACTTTAAGGTAAGAGGCTGATCTCTCAGATTGACGCGCGAGCTGGCTTGACTGAAGGATTTGTAGTTTATGGACTGTTTTGAGTTAAAAGCATTGATGGCATCAATAAAAGAGATATCTAAAAGCGAAACGAAAATTATTGCCTCGACCGGCGACACAGTGGGGAGGACGCACGAGAGGAGACCTGCGCGTTTAATTGGTATGTGTATGCTACTGTAATACTGCATAATACAAAGCTTATCAGTGGCATGCACTTTGATCACGAAAGTGAAAGTGCCTTCTGCGGTCGCATCGCGGTGCCCCCGCGTTCCCATTTCTCTCGATGTGAACCGTGAGCTCCAGTCCATTACAATTAAGGGCCATGGTATACTTCATTTCCCGCATTCCGCTTAGTCTCGTGCGCGAGCCTTTCAAAGAAACTCCTTTGCCCATGAGCGCGGAAAGACGCGTTCGGTGTGCACACGTGCACCGTCCGTGGTCATAACAATAACAATCCTTGAGGTAGGCCTGCTATTTTTATTTGACGGAAAAAATGTCTAAAATACCGGTTGTTAAAAGCTTCAATGGATTCACCGTGTTTTTGTTTTGTCATCTTAATTTGTTAAACATTTAAGTGAAAAATATTTAGTGTAGGCCTATTTATTTTATGCCTTTTATTTAAATTATTTTTTTCTGCTGTCAGAAACGCTGCAGGTGCGTGACAATTTGATAATGTGAATCCAGGTTCTGTTGTTTATCTGTTCTATGCTGCTGTTTGCATGTTAAAATAAACCCGTGGAAGACACAGACACTCGTCAATTGTATTTTTTATTTAATGTCATATTATATAGGCTATACAATATTATAATCTTATCAGTTAACGGTTAATAATCGGATAACGAGCGTCGGTTGTCGGTCGAGAAATTTAACCGAAATGAGCATCCCTAGTCAAGATGAATGAAAGTCTTGTTGGGTTGGAACAACATTTTTGGGTGAACTAACCCTTTAAGAGAATTTAAACTTTTACACAAAATGGTTCTAAAATGTTTGATCATTATGTGTGTTCTCTGGTTATCAAACTCACAAGCTAGCAGAGCACACTCATCTAGAGCAACATCCATACCTGTGGCATCCGTGGCTGTGATATCCACACCATGATTAAGAATGAGATTCAGGCAGTCGAGATGTCCCCTAGAGGCAGCCAGATGGAACCTGGAGAAAAATAAAGAGAGAGATAGAGAATAATTGATAAGTGCATGCTGAAAATGGATGCCTGCTCTTACCACCATCATCTGCATTGTAGAGGAGGAAAGGACTACCACTCACTCTTCCCTTAAATGCACCCGCACACAAAACTTTTCACTTTACATTACATAAGCATACTTTTTTATTCATACATATCTCATATAAATATATTTTCATTATCGTAATGCTGGCCGTGTACCTCAAAGTGCCTATAACTGCTTTAGATGCAAGATAATGTTCATATTCAACTTATCCACATTCATGCAAGATTCAGGATAGATTAAAAAAAAAAAAAAAAAAAAAACTTGAGCTCAGTTAAAAAGAGGTGAATGTCCTCTGAGACATGTTGTTAGGATAGACATGCAGATGTTCACCTGTGTTTGGAAAGTGTTATTTAAGACAGTGTTGTTGGTAAGAAGTCAAACATGTAGACAGGCCCCTGACCTGAAGCCCGACATGTGAAGCTGTGGATAACTCCACACACTGTCCCAAACAACCACCCATGGAGAGAAGGATGGGTGGCAATTTGAGATGAAAAAAAGTTTTATTATTAGAACTGAGGACAGAGAAGATGTCAATACCATTTCAGCAATGTGGTGACTAGTGCAAATCACTTTTTGAAACTTTATTTTTATGAAAATTCATACTACATTAGTTATGATAGCTTTTTTGTAAGCCATCATCAAAACAACATTGTTCCACTACTACAAACTTACATTTGATTCTTTCAAATTTAATCTTAATTTTAGAACACAATTTCCAGCCAAAAGGGAGCCACCGCTCATTGCTCTTACAGGTTCCTGCAAATATGATTTCATAGTTAAAATTAACTCAGTGCAATAACATTAGGCATATGGAATGAAGGTAGCTGTTATTATGGTAGGTGACCCTTGGCGATTAGAAGAGACTGAAGGGCTCAGATGGTCATGAAGACCCAGACATGTCATTCTAGCTTGGCTCCAACTCCTTGGCTGACTCGCATATCTGTGGCTCCAAGATACATTATGTATTTTTAGAGGTGCCAGAGAGGTGGTGGTGGTGGTGGGGGGGGGGGGGGGGGGGGGTGGTCAGTTTGAATTCAAAACAAGACTTTTGCATGCTGCACCAGTCTGTGCAGTTCAGCAAAAGCCATTTCAAAACATCTGAATATCTGATAAATGTGGAATGCATTAGGAATTTGAATACTTCACTGAAAACAAGACTTATTGGAACCTAAAAGCCTCAAGCAGCAAAACATTAATTAACTCAAAAAGAATTATCTGACCTTCCAGAGAAATTTCTGTCTGTATTCAGAGTCCAAATTTTCTTTGAGAAAATTTACTAGAGATAAACATTTCTTACCGTTCATGCATTTTGAATTAATTTTCAATATAAATGTATTTACATAAAAATAAATAAATAAATAAATAAATAAATAAATAATAATATAAAAGTCTGCCCTTTAAGACATGGGGTAATGTGATACTCACAAATGCTTCTAGGGACCAGGATGACTTATTTTTTGTATTATGTATATACTGTTTGATTAGCATTTATTCATTTTTTAATTGAATTTTATGTTGTTCAGTTTTCATTTTTATATATGTCTGTATTTATATATTCCAGTTAGTCACCAAGGCAGCATTTCTAATTTTAAACCAATTCCCATTCCCCCTTTCTCTTCCTGTACTTTTCATTTTGCTTCTCAGCGGTCATATACAGTATTTTAAAAGGCAAAAATCCAATAAACAAGAATATTTTGGTTTCCCTTTGCCAAAAGGAAGTATTTCAATGTTTTTGTATTGTAAACTTTTGTAACATGTTTCTAGTATTTTCTATTGTAATCTTTGACAAAGAGGACAGGTCATAGTGTCACCAAATTGTCCAGTAAGTTGAAAGCTATTAGGAGATGTGTGAGCTGTAACAGACACTTCACTAACATCAGCGAGGGGCAGACTGTCATTTGTGCAATTTGATTTCAACTATATATGTATATTACGTTTCAGTTCCTAACGAAGTTACTGGTCAACTTATTTACTTATCAAAATCAATTGTACTCTCATTTGGCACTTGTGAAGGGTTAATTACAGATCTTGGATAAATCTATTTTCAAAAGTGGGTGTGTTAAAAAAAAAAAAACAAGTCATGGTCACAGCAGGAAGGCTTAGTCTATGTTTCCTGTGAACTAACCATCCATTAGCAAGCTCCAAGCAGGTGTATTTCATGCCATGCTCTTTACACATAAAACAACACACAGTGAAATCTGCTCATTTTCACCTTCCCACAAGGCAAAAATGCTGTAGTAATGCAGGTTACCAATTTACCCACCAGAACTACTGGATTACACCCTACAAACCCTGTGGTCTGCCCTCCCTGTGAGCTATTCTGACCAGTGAGGAAAATAACAGGCTGGAGACACCGTCTGCATGTGGGGTCCTGCTATATATGAAAGGAGGATTTCCACAAATCCAAAGTTAACATGTGTGACCTGTGTATTCCACTACTAGACTTTGCACAAAAAAAGACGCATACACTCATGTACAGGTCATTTGGCAGCTAGGGTGCACAGACGTCCACAAGCATGTTTCTTATAACAGGCTGGTGTTTATTAATTGAGCTCAGTTACACTAACACCAACCCGACGACTGTGATGGCGGCAAATGCACTTGATTTAGTCCTGAGAAATTCTAGCACCTTATTACAAGTCAAGATCATATCCACACAACTGAGCAAGAAGAATCTCACACTATGACAAAAATACACAAAGGGGACTCTTAAGGACTAAATGAGGGAATGAAACAAAGCTGTGGTTAAATCAAGCTGAAATGAGTCCATCTATGCCCTACATACACCATGTCAAGGCAGTAAAAACATCAGGGATGGACGGGAGCCCAGCTTGGCTTTCTAAAACAGGAAAAGACGAAATTGATCTGATAGTGCTGAAGTCTACTATGTGGTCATTTAATAATGTGGAACATCAATCAGTGATACTGAATAACAGAGTTCAATGATTCACCTCTAACCCAAAATACTTTTCTTGCGTTCATCCCAAAATAAAGGGGCATCATCTAAAGCTCTTTGGACTGGGAGCTTTCAGAAGATTACATAAGCAGTTAACATGAGTATAGGAAGGCAACAACTCCTAGCTCCTAAATTTAGTCAGCATAACAAGCATAGATTTACTCATTGAAGACCCACTTCCAGCCCAGGCTGTTCTTGGCTCTTCTGTTCTGTACCTAGTCAAGCGTCTCTGACAACAAAATGTTTTCCAATCTTAACTTGAACTTTTGGTCAGGCACAGAATGCCTCAGCCCAGTTTGGACAAAAACATAGGCCTATCAGTCTCTATCAAGTTCTGTAAAGACCAAATCACTTCAAGTAATTCACAATAGTATGCTCTTAAGCACACCAAAACTAAAAGTTTGCCTCTACAAACTATTTAAGTGATCTTATATGCACTCATTTCATTTTTAATCATCATTACCAATTATGAAACACAAATGAAAAATAAAAAGCACAAACAAATGTATTTAACAAAAGCAATATTATTAAATGCAAATAAATGCATAAATTAAACCCCCTTGGGCAAGACTCCTCTCAATAAAAATAAATGATAACGAAATGACAATCAGTCTGCTGCATGATAAAGATGTGTAAAATATTGAAAGGGTTAGTTGAAGGTCATATCAAGACAGGAAATTGTTTTTTTCCTATAATGAAAATTCTTTAACATTAATGTGCCTATACTATTACAGAAAACTTTATTTCGGGTTTAAGAAATATGCAGATCTAAAGAATGTCAAAGTATATGACATGAAGTATTATAAATAATCCTGCAATTTGTGTACTGTATGTGACTGAAAATATGCCATTTTGCACATCCCTGTCTAAGCAGACTATGGTATGCTGCCTAGTCGATTAATCTGTCTTAAGGGTGCCCTGTGTAATTAGGCTGGTTTTGGGTTAATCCCACCAAGAGCAGCCACGTTTCTTAGGGACGTGTTCTCATGTTAAACAGTTAGACAACACGCAAAGAAGTGGATCAGAACACAGGGTTCTGGAAAAAAGTTTTGAAACGTAGGACTGTTTAACTTAACACTTTCTTAAACACATTCACACACAAATCTGGATAAACTAGTCGACCTTAACAATAGCCTAGTCAGTTGGATGACTAGTCGACCATTATGAGTGATCCATCCCTAGTGACAGGAACTTACGCAGAGCGGCCCTCGACATCGAGTTTGGTGGGGATGATGCCCTTCTTGCCAAGCACTGCTGCGACCTTGTCCACCTCCCTCCTCTCCACTGCCTTCATCAGCCTGTCGTCATACTTATTCCAGTCTGTGTTCTAAAGGATGGAGAGAGAGAGAGAAAGATCAGCACATTCAGAACATCAGCATATACACAAAGACAGCAGTGTCATGTTCAATAAAGTTGCTGAAGTGACACCTTTTGTTTATGACTTCTTTAATGAACAGGGTGGCGATTGCTAGCGTAATTAGCTAAATGAAGGAATGTGAGCAACTTATATTCCAATATTCAAAAGCACAACAGGAAATGAAAGGCTTGGAGTCTTTACAAAATAAAAAAAGATGACAGCATTTGCTAATGATAAACTGGAAAAATCTGTTTACTATGTAAGACCCCAGAGGCCTGATTTTGTTTGCACAAATTAATGTTATGATGTACAGAAAGATCACTTCCTACTTCTACACGGTCACTCCTTTTCTTTTTGTTTTTTAATTAATGTGCATATTTTTGATAAAGTATCGAGATGTATGGTAGACACAAATATATGATATATACATTCTGAAATCTGCATCTATTGGAAATGTTTATTTGATGTTAAATGTCATTTTTTAAAAGGCTTGAAGTCACCTGGGAAAGTAAAGGACTGATATCATAACATGAGGAAATACATACTTTGTCTTAATACACATTTCGCAAATAAAAAAATAAAAAAAAAAGTGAGGAAAGAAACCATTGCATTAACAAAAGATTCTTTTAAGCCTGGCATGATCACACAAGTTGATAAGCTGTTCAAAAGACCACTAAGCTCCAAAGACCTCAAGCAATAATTCACTCTCCAAACAATCCCACAACATTCCTGGATTCCTTGAATTTATGGAGAAAGCTACAAGTCACTCTCTCACACTGAGGCAAAACACACACACAGACACACACAAACAATTAAATAAATGCAAAGCCTGGAGGGAGATAGGCTGTTAAGACAAAAAGAACTGAGAGCCTGGCAAAGTTTAAGGGAGAATCACTAAGAATCTCTTGATACCTACAAAGTACATGGAGGTGCATTTGAGCCATCGATTCATCTTGGTGGTCCTTTGCAGTGTGGAGAAGTAAAAAAATAAAAATTAAAAAGAAAAAGATCTTCTTGTCCGACAAAATGAACACTCAGCCAGCGAGTGTTTGTGTGTGTGTTTATGGTCTTCAGATGAATCCCCCTCTCCAGTAGGCAGCCTGCGCCTCGCAGGGGGACCAGAAACCTCGGAAGAGTCCTCTAACTTCTCTCCAGCCCACAGTTTCTCCCAGAGACTTCATCACGGCATGAGAAACGACGCAAACGCACAAAAAGAGAGCCGCTGTAGCACAGGGACCAGCCCCGGGACAGCAGCTCCTCCTTTGGGGTTGAGTCTGACTCTTCCCCTCTCTGTCAGACAGTCCTCCTGTTTGCACAGGCTCTATCTTAAAAAGCTAGGCTGCTTTCAGTTCCCTGCTTCTCTCCTTCTGTCTCTTTCTGCTTTGCTCCTTTATGCCAAATGGCAAGGCTGTTCAACCTCTGGCGGTAAATATGTGAGTTTTTTTCAGGTCTAAAATATCCTTCTAAACAGCACGCAGACAAGTCGTTACCTCTTTATTTTTGACTCTCAGTCCTTCCTCCAATGACTGATTGAGGTAGAACTGCTAATAATAAACCATCCTAGCATATCTAGTCCATGAGTAACTGTTACGGTGACACCCGTGAGCAACAAGGCCAGCCATCGAAAGGAACCTCAGTGCCGCCGGCACACGTATCCCTTTCCGCAGCCACGGCCGCCCATAAAGCTACAACCATTAATCTCTGGGAGATTAAAGTCTCAGGTCCAGACCAGGTCATCATCTGGCGGTCTGACGAGACGATTTCAGTCTCACTCACACCGGGAGGGGTCTGAGCTGACGGCTGAAGCGCACAGTAGCAAGATTATGTGTTGGATTTTAATGATCAGCTCTCTGGCATATGGAGCCTGGAAGCCTGTTTACAATCGCCCCCTGCCATCTCTGTATCTGCAAGACAAACACTATGCAAAATATCTTTTCCCAAAGGCAAGACGTCAGCTTTTAATTTTGTAGGAGAGAGATTTGAAAGTGGATCAAAAAGCAGCAGGGATGTGTTCGATTTTCACACCAGCACCAGTGAGGGAGATCGGTTACCCCTTAAAATGCCCCCCACACCCACCCCCACCGATACAGCAGCATACATGTGAGAATACCCACATATATAGTATAGCATGTCGGTGCTGGGTAGGGTATCAACTCTCAAACCTGCTCTGTCCCATAGAAACAATGAAACTGAAATGGATGCATATAGGGTCTAGTCCCTTAAATAGGCACAATAGAGAGTGTGTGTAAGACGTGTAAGACTATTTCTGTTTTGTTTTGTCTTTTGCAGAGGACACTGGGTGAAGAGGCTATAAACACCTCACAACTGTAAATCAGTGCCATCTTAAAGAGAAAGACCATAAAATGCAAGTAAATATGTCTGTTTTTTTGTTTGGCTTTTTTGAAGAAAATAGATTGATCACTTATGTTACATACTTGAAAAAAAAAAAAAAGAAAAAAAAAACAGAAAAAGTGATGCAATTTATTTTCTTATTATTCATGCTTGACATGATGACTATTAGAAAGTAAATATGACAGTTCATAAAATCAAGTTTGTTTTAGTTTTGGATGATCTTCAAGCGTTCTTTCAGTTGAGCACTTCTATTCTATGGTGCATGGAAAAAAATCAAGACCTGTCAATCTGAGCAATCGATCAAATACAAGCGCACATAGTCCCTACCCTACCCACCATACCCGAGATCCAGTTTCCATTGGTTGAACTTTCAAATGACATTAGAAAAAAACACTGTTTTTCAAAATATTTACTTCTGACAGAACAAAGCTGAGCAAATTAAAACGCCACTTAGAGACTTTACATCTCAAACACAATGAGAAGCCCGTTGAAGTTGATTTGTTGTGGTACTGTATCATTTACAATGTTTAAAAAATAATAAATTCTATAAGAATTTGCAAGCAATGTCATGTTTGAGACTGTCTTTATGTGGATGCATATTGGTTATATACAGAAGGGGGGCCCTGCAGAAAAAGTTTGGGAACCACTGAATTAAAGGGATAGTTCACCCCAAAATTAAAATGCTGGGTTAAAACATTTCCACATGAAGGTCATACAAGCTTGGAATAATATTAGGATGATTAAAATAATTTTTTTATTCTTTGAATAAAATAAAAATATTGGAAAAAACTGACTTGAGATATTTTGTTTTTCTGCGATATATATTGTGATTTCACCAGATGGCTTAAATAGCTCTATTTGGAAGGAATTAATCATTCTAGAATGATTGGGATGATTTTGTGGGGAAGTGAATACAAGCATAGGTAAATACAACAGAACAAAGATTGTGAGTGAATGCAATCATCCTTTCCTCTTTACTAATGTACAGAACGAAACAAACATGAATGAAAATAAAAAAATATGTTGAAAGATAGAGTAGCTTACCGAAATCTGTATCACGTCAGTTCAATCAGTGTTGCAAACAATGTCACGTAACGTTATACCTCAGAAAAGCCATTCATTGACCATAAACTTGAGTTTCAAACCCCATTGCTTCCTCCTCCTTATATAAATCTCATTTGTTTAAAAGACTTCCGAAAAACACGCGGATCGCAACATAACACCGATTGTTACGTAACAGTCGGATCATTACCCCAATATGACCCCAATATTTGCATATGCCAGCCCATGTTCAAGGCATTAGACAAGGAAAGGCAGTATTAACGTCTGGATCTGTGCACAGACAAGGGAAGCCAGCAAGAACAACAGTGAAAAATGGCAGACGGAGCAATAATAACTGACATGATCCATGATAGCATGATATTTTTAACGATATTTGTAAATTGTCTTTCTAAATGATTCGTTAGCATGTTGCTAATGTACTGTTAAATGTGGTTAAAGTTACCATCCTTTCTTACTGTATTCACGGAGACAAGAGAGCCATCGCTATTTTAATTTTTAAACGTGCAGACTGTCTAATTCATAAACACAACTTCATTCTTTATAAATCTCTCCAACAGTGTAGCATTAGCCGTTAGCCACGGAGGACAGCCTCAAATTCATTCAGAATCAAACGTAAACATCAAAATAAATACTATACTCGCATAATTCGAAGCATGCATACAGCATGCATGATGAACATCTTGTAAAGATCCATTTGAGGGTTATATTAGCTGTGTGAACTTATGCACTGTAATACAGTCGAGAGCTCGTGTGGCAGGGAGCACGCCATTTAAAGGGGCGGCGCTGCCAAAATCAGTGTATAGTTAATGATGCCCCAAAATAGGCAGTTAAAAAAATTTATTTAAAAAAAAAAATCTATGGGGTATTTTGAGCTGAAACTTCACAGACATGTTCAGGAGACACCTTAAGGCCCGTACACACCGGGACGAATATCGCACGCGTTTATCGTCAGCGTTTTGAGACGTTTTTTTGTGTTCACACCCAAGCGATTTTCACCAGCGATGCGCCAAGTGAAAGTGCAAATTCACTCCATGACAGTATGTGGCACTTGTGCTTAACGATAATATATGTTTATTTGCACTAACAAAGTTAAAGAAGATAAAAAAAAAAAAATGCATATATAAAATGGCATACATACATTTATATATATATATACATTTATACATATATATATATATAAATATATATATATATATATATATATATATATATATATATATATACGGTAGTGTAAATAAACATTTATGAAGCAGACATTCTCAACTATATTTCTTGAATGTAAAAGGGGAAAAAAAAGTAGAAATACAGAAATAATACACATCTGTGGCAGAGCACCCATAGTGTGCGTCTCAATCAGCTCTCTACTTCACTAGTCAGGCCACTGATCAGGGAGTCGGCCACATTCATTTAAATGGTATACTGATAAATGACCTAGGAAGCTAGGAAGCTGTTTGAGACGCAGGGATAGTTTGTAGGGGTCTTCCTCATCTACTTACTTTCTCTTCGTCGTCTTGTGTGCTCGGCAAGACCGTTTTGTGCTTGAGCGCCACCAAGCCGTGTTTTACTGTAACTTCAGCAGCTCCAGGCACGTGAACAAAAGCGCCACTCTCATTGGTCGGCCAGTTTTTAACGCGGCGCGTCAAACCAAAAAAACGAACCCGAGGAGTTTTTTTAAAAATGATGCTTTTACGCCTCACGTTTTTCGCGTCGGTGTGCACACTCACATTGACGCCCGTTGTTTAGTCACGAGGCATTAAACGTCAGTGAAAAACGCGCGCGATATTCGTCCCGGTGTGAACAGGCCTTTAGACTTATATTACATCTTGTGTAAAAGCATTCTTGGGCACCTTTAAACTAGGGTGCTCATCTGTGTGTAATCAAGCGCATCATTTTTAATCTATTCTGGAGACTGAACTCGCGCTCTGCTGCCACACTGGAGCGCACTCACCGCCTACTGGACAGGGGTGGGAATTACAACAAGCTTACATACAAACTACATAATCTGTCAAAATGACGGACGGGCTGCAGATTTTTTACGTCACTGCTAAAAAAATTCCATCAAAGACGGAAAATTTTCGGTTAACGCCATCTCTGAGATATATAAATATATATTATATATGATGTCACACTACTGCCGGTGACACTCCACGATTGCGGTCGTGGAGTGTCACCGGCAGTAGTGTGACATCATATATAATGTGGCGCGGCTGTCATGCCTACCGTCACAGCCCTAGGTTATATTAGCTCTGTGAACTTTGTTTATGCTGTTTAAGGCAGTTGCAAGCTCGGGGGCGGGGAGCACGAGAATTTAAAGGGGCCGCAGCGTGAACTGGCGCATATTTAATGATGCCCCAAAATAGGCAGTTAAAAAAAAAAAAAAAAAAAAAAAAAAAAAAAATCGATGGGGTATTTTGAGCGGAAACTTCACAGACACATTCAGGGGACACCTCAGACTTATATATTATATCTTTTGAAAACAAGTTCTACGGCACCTTTGAACATTGCAATTAATCCGAGAATCATGTGCGTTTCGAGCCGTGATGCCTGGTCTGTACGGATTAACTTTGATCCCTATACTTGACATGCACATCGTGATATCGATGCAAAAACAATCATGCAGCCCCAGAAAAAAATATTTCTTTTAAGGCTACATCAAGAATGTTTTGACTGCCTTTCCATTCTCTATGTAATCATTAAATCTGCAAAGATCAGTGCAATCATTTTCTGTTCCATAAGTAAAAAATTAAAAATGAACAAAATCATATTCCCTATTTGTATGCATTTACTCATCAAGAGTCTTAACCTCTAGGTATAGTAGATGCGTGTATAATGCATGAACAAAACACATTTGCATACCAAGGACAGGTGCAAACAGGTCGGTTTGTTGATAAAGTTGAGTAATAGGGTGTGTCACATTTCTAGTGTTGATTTAACATGCACCCACGAAATCACACTCTCTATGGTGTGTTTTCAATGTGAATGGGTTAAAAAGACCAACGGGGTATGAAGTAATAAGTTCTCTGGTTGGACAATGTATCTAGGTTGAATCTTGGCTGCCGGGCAGTCTGGATGACTCTGTGTGTTATAACTCATGTCAACACCTTGTAAAAATGAAACCCTATCCCTCATCCCAAATCATACACACCCACAAAGTCTTGCCTGGCAACAGCAAACGCACATGGCCATAAATCAAGACACAGAGAAGAAAGCTATAGATACTTGTGTCCAGATATACTAGGATAACAGAGAGAGAATAAGAGATTGAGCAAAAGCAAGCAGTTATTATGGGTGTGACAGAGAGTGATCAGGTATGACAAAAACAAAACAAAAACGTGTAACCGTGTCAGTGCTTTAACTACTAACACACACTAGCCCAGGGCCATATGCTGACAGCTACGAAGGATTAATGGCATAAGCTGAAATCTGTACAACAGCTCACTCAACAGACTCATCTTCTCTGCTGCTCCCTTTAAGGGCACCTGCAGCTATGACATAACATGACATTTACATCGGTTTTGGTCATTTTTTCCACTCTTCTTACGCAGAAAATCTCTCATCACATCAGACCTGTGACATGTCATCCACACAGTGCTGCACTGACCACAGATGGATGAGTTGCTGTTGAATCAGCCCCCCTGGAGTAGAGCAGAGAGCAGTCACACTGAATTTAGAAAGTTCTGGAGGCAGACGTAACCCTCTCATGTGACTGTAGAGGGTGGAATTGCTGAAGGTGGGAAGAGAGAGAAAGAACTGGATTCTTGGAGTTCAGCCAACTCCATTACTAATTCCACATCAAAAACATCACGCAGCTGGATATCACAAGCCTTAAGCAAAAAATACTGGTGGAATATCCTCTTTAAAAAGAAAAAAAAAAAACCAACCACACTAAACCGGAACAATGTTAAGAAGTTAAAAATTTAAGTAAGCTGAACAGGCAGATTTTTTTTATTTTGTACTTATACATTTTCATTGCTCTTAACTTGAAATATTTAAGTAAGCTAACTTATACATTTCACTTAAAATTTTCATGTGACCTCAACTTAAATATTTTTAATAGTGGAAACTTGGCTAGCTTTAAAACCCCCTTGTGGTGAAAATCAAGTTAATGTTGTTTAAATGTCTATTTGGTGTCTTTAAAAATGCTTTAAGACAAACCATGTGCAAATTCATCAGTCAACACCATTGCTGGGGAGTATTTTCTCAAACCAATTAATTATTTTGATCATTTTAATAGTATGAAAGAAATTTTTCTTGGGTCAAATTTATAATGCGATCCAAATCTTTAGTATATTTACTCACATTAGTGTTTTTATTGTTATCTAAAACTATTAAAATAATTTTTCGCTAAATCACTGAAAATGTAAATATTAGATAAAAAAAAAAAAAAAAACCTAACCTGAAAATCTTTTGTCAGGTTCAAACTAGACATGTGCCGATATATCATAATAATGAATATGTACGATATCGTTATCGCAGGTACTTCAAAATACCGTAAATAATAATTTATTACCAATTATTCAAATTTTTATAATGCATTTTAGGAATACTTTCCCCATCAACCGTATAAAATGCACAACACCTCTGTATTCTGCGTCAAAGGGATGCATGCCTCGCTCATGTAAACAAACCCAACATATGAGAAGCACATGGTGGAACAAGTGAAGGAGACACGCTGAATGAAAGTGCACATTCACTCTCTGACAGCAGATGCCCATTAAACATAGAAGCTGCCTACTGAACAGTTTTTAAAATACTTCAAACAGCCATTCAATTTTTTGTATTCGCAATGTTGTTCATCACAGCACCAAATACTTAATACTTAAAGACTTAATAGGCTATTTATTTTCAAACAAACATTTTTATATTTTAATCTGGAATACAACATCCCCTAATGATTGAAAATTTTCTGATTATTTGTTATTCATTAAAATGTAGAGACATATGGCTTCATTAGTTAACATGCTAATTCATTATAACAAAAGACTAACATGTTTAATTTTGTTTTAGAGATGCACCAATTGACCAGCCAGGGACCAGAATTGGCCAATTTCCCACATGATCAGTTTCACGTTTACAGATTCCAAGAAGATCCATTTTGTTGCCAGCGGCACAGACAATAACATCAGCTGTGTGTTTTCGCTTTCTTCTCTCCAAAGTGATACACACCCGCCTCCTCTCACTCACTCGTCTCAATTCGGTCCGGTTAAATAGTGCTTGTTTTGTGCATAACTTCACTTATTCCCGCAAGTTTCATGCTCACACCAAAAGCGCGCACCACTGATCTAAGTGGCATGCACGAGCCGCTTCTCGGTCTCAAACAACTTGTGAGTTGTAAGTACCAAAATTAGTGGCAAATGGGGGGGGGATGCTGCACATACTGTCATATAGATATTTTTAATATTTCTTTTTTTTTTTTTTTGTCCATCCATTGAAAGTTTCTAGTAGGGATGCTTATTTCGGTTAAATTTCTCGACCGACAACCGACGCTCGTTATCCGATTATTAACCGTTAACTGATAAGATTATAATATTGTATAGCCTATATAATATGACATTAAATAAAAAATACAATTGACGAGTGTCTGTGTCTTCCACGGGTTTATTTTAACATGCAAACAGCAGCATAGAACAGATAAACAACAGAACCTGGATTCACATTATCAAATTGTCACGCACCTGCAGCGTTTCTGACAACAGAAAAAAATAATTTAAATAAAAGGCATAAAATAAATAGGCCTACACTAAATATTTTTCACTTAATTGTTTAACAAATTAAAAATACAAAACAAAAACACGGTGAATCCATTGAAGCTTTGAACAACCGGTATTTTAGACATTTTTTCCGTCAAATAAAAATAGCAGGCCTACCTCAAGGATTGTTATTGTTATGACCACGGACGGTGCACGTGTGCACACCGAACGCGTCTTTCCGCGCTCATGGGCAAAGGAGTTTCTTTGAAAGGCTCGCGCACGAGACTGAGCGGAATGCGGGAAATGAAGTATACCATGGCCCTAAATTGTAATGGACTGGAGCTCACGGTTCACATCGAGAGAAATGGGAACGCGGGGGCACCGCGATGCGACCGCAGAAGGCACTTTCACTTTCGTGATCAAAGTGCATGCCACTGATAAGCTTTGTAAATGCAGTATTACAGTAGCTATATACACATACCAATTAAACGCGCAGGTCTCCTCTCGTGCGTCCTCCCCACTGTCGCCGGTCGAGGCAATTATTTTCGTTTCGCTTTTAGATATCTCTTTTATAGATGCCATCAATGCTTTTAACTCAAAACAGTCCATAAACTACAAATCCTTCAGTCAAGCCAGCTCGCGCGTCAATCTGAGAGATCAGCCTCTTACCGGCTTAAAGTGTCAAATTTTTCGGTTTGTGAATGGACGGTTTTGCTTGATTGACAAACGCTAACGTTCGGACACGATTTATATACCATCGACCTGTCCTAAAACGTTAGCACACATCGATTGCTTGGAGATTGCGTGTTTCTCTGTTCGAGAGCGCGCGTTTCCTCTTCTTCACATCTGCGACAAAACAGTTGATTATTTATGAACGAAAGCTCACAGAAACGTGAAAATGGTTTCATTTGAAAAAAAGAAATATCCTAAGCTAAAAGATGATATATTGTGACTGATTGAAGCAGCCCTTATCAAAAGTGCGGGGGTCGAATTCTGTCTTTTCAAAACTGCGGGGGTCCTGATCACCCTGTCCCCCGCGCAAACGGCGCGCCTGACCCTTTCTATCGAAATGGTCAGTATTCTTTTTCGCTCGCTTCATTTTGCTGGTTGCTTAGCGAAATATGTCTGGCACGTGTGAAACGCCCCGCGAGTTTTATATATATATATATATATATATATATATATAGGCCTATATATAAAATATAGAGGTATATATAGCATATTTTTCTTTAACCATGCAGCAAACAGCAAAAAAAAAAAAAAAAAAAAAAAAAAAATTTAACTGATAGTATTAATCGGTTAAAATTCTTACTTTCGGTAAACGGTCAATGTGAGCATCCCTAGTTTCTAGGCAATCAAATTTCTTCTGAAGAGATCACATTATATGTGAAAGCTTTTAAGCTTTTTCATATATAAACATTTGATCAATTACCATTACAATTATCTGACAAATATTTGCTAACCGTTACAACAGAATTTATTATGATTAATCTTCTAAATTTGTTTTTGTATACATTTTAATTTTTTTTGTAAGTTTAAATATGAGATCTGCACTAACTTATTTTGACTGTTTTTCTCGTCTACAGAGCTATAAGGGTAATGGAGAGCACGCAGTTCGAGATATTTTGCAGATTTAAAGTTTGTCAGTTTATTAAGCACCCCCAAAAAGGAAAAAGATATGTATTTGTTTACTGTTAGTTGTAATAAGTGTTTTGAGTAATTCACTGTACGTAGATGATAATGCAATGGAGAGAGAGAGTTTAATGCGCACTTCTCTGTATTGTTTAGCTTTTGTGGTGATATTTTTGGAGTGAAAACGGACGCAATAAACTTAATAAAGCATCAGTAAAGTTTTAGTCATCCTTCTGATGGGGTCCGCTACACTTATAAGTTATTTAGCCAAGAATAGTGTGTGATCTTTTGTTATTTGATTAACATTAAAGCGCAGACAGCAGCGCTAGGATTAGCAACAGTCATTATAAAGCTCAGTGCCTTCACGCAGTTATTTAACAAACCATCAATTTGTTATACCGGCCTTTTTCCTGCTACATATATATGCCGATGGTTGTAAATTGAACCAAAAAAAAAAATAAAAAATCGGCCAATAAATATTGGCGGCCGATACATCGGTGCATCCCAAGTATTTTTTATTTCAAATGGTAAATTGAATTTTAAAAAAAAGTAGACGGTAATAAGAAAAAAATAAACAAATAGCTAACAATAGCACAAATAAATACAATAGAATAAAGATAAAAATTAAATAGACTGCTTTATTTTTTCAGGTAGGTCTAACAGTAGTATTCAGGTAAGAAACTGAATAAAAGAGCAAAGTAATCAAATTTAAAACAACATTGGATAATCTTCATTTGTAAAAATTACATACAGATTAATCAAAGTTACACAAGTTAATCAGTCAAGAGCAGTAAGCAATTTTCTCTGTCTTTTGTTGTTTGATTAACATTAACAACATAAAGAGTGGCATGTTTATTGGCTGTCCCTGATGCACACACCCAAAATACTGTTACTCTTCTACATTCTTACTGAAAAGTTTATGACTGTTTTATGTTAATACTCACCAAGATGGGCATTATTGATTGTTATATGTAAATCTCTTGACTGTCTCTACTGAGTCTCTATTACATTGACATTACTTCTGTAGTATTTCTTACCTGAATACTACTGTTAGACCCACCTGAAAAACTTAAAGCTGTGTTTATTTCATTTGTCTCCAATTCTATTGTATTTGTGCTATTGTTTGCAATTTGTTTATTTGTCAGTATATCTGGCAGTTTTGATATCGGAAATGTTATGGAATATCAATAGTTTTCAAGATATCGTATCGAAGTTAGAAATTATACTATCATGACAACACTAAACTGTAAATATAGCTGCGAGCAGCGATGGCGGGCCCAAGCCCGGTGGCACCGCCACCCCGGTGGCTTCAGGGCAACTGTGCACAGCGGGCAATAGGCACTTAAAACGGTTAAACATCAAAGGACTATGTCAAATTCACTCCACATTTACTGCACTACAAGGTGCCGCTATAGAGCCCCTCCTCCCTGCCCATTTTCAAAGGATTACATGTGCCAAGTTTTAACATTATTCTGATGAATTTTGAAGCAAATCAGGTAAAAATAAGAGGGTGATCTCAATGTATGCTGAAAGTGACACATTTTCTGCTTCCAGTTGGTGGCGCTATGACTTTGAATCACAATAGTCAAATCCATGTGATCAGCCTTGTACAACGAAGACTAAGCCAAAGTTTCATCAAAATCAATTAATGTATGCAGAAGTTATAACACTTTGTTTCCCTTTTCTTGCCATAAATTCGTTGCCTCGCCACGGCCAAACCGTTTGAGATATCCAAAATCCGTTTGCAATTAAACAACTTCAATGTGTTAGCAACAAGTTAAAAAAAGCTTGGTGTAAATTGGATAAACCCTGTAGGAGTAGTAGTATAAAATTCATAGCCTGTTTTTTCAAAAAATTAACATTCAAACCAAAATAGCTGACTTCCTGTTGGTCGGAGCTAATGAATGTAAATTAGAAAATTGTCCGGCTTGATGAGAATAATATGTTTACCGAGTTTGGTGACTGTAGGAAAAACTAACCCCCCCCACTTTTGTCAAAAGGTGGCGCTACTGAGCCCCTCCACCACGCCCATTTCTATGGCTTTGTCCATGTCTACTGGTTGACAATATTGATGTGTGTGTCGAGTTTCATGCAATTTGAAGCATGTTAAGAGCCTCAAAAACACTCAAGAATATTATTACAGTTTGACCTGTTGCCATGGCAACAATATTTCAAATATCAAAAATCCTGTCATAGGTCTACATCTGCTGTGTATTGACATTACACTGATGAAGTTTGAAGCAAATCAGGTAAAAATAAGAGGGTGATCTCAAAGCATTTTAAAAGTGATACACTTCTTGCTGCCATTTGGTGGCGCTATAACTTTGACTCACAATAGTTACATCCATGTGATCAGACTACTACAACCAACACACTCCTGAAGTTTCATAAACATCAATCAATGTATGCAGAAGTTATAACACATTTCCTGTTTCCCTTTTCTCGCCATAAATTCGTTGCCTCGCCACGGCCAAACCGTTTGAGATATCCAAAATCCGTTTGCAATTAAACAACTTCAATGTGTTTGCAACAAGTTAAAAAAAGCTTGGTGTAAATTGGATAAACCCTGTAGGAGTAGTAGTATAAAATTCATAGCCTGTTTTTTCAAAAAATTTACATTCAAACCAAAATAGCTGACTTCCTGTTGGTCGGAGCTAATGAATGTAAATTAGAAAATTGTCCGGCTTGATGAGAATAATATGTGTACCGAGTTTGGTGACTGTAGGAAAAACTAACCCCCCACTTTTGTCAAAAGGTGGCGCTACTGAGCCCCTCCACCACGCCCATTTCTATGGCTTTGTCCATGTCTACTGGTTGACAATATTGATGTGTGTGTCGAGTTTCATGCAATTTGAAGCATGTTAAGAGCCTCAAAAACACTCAAGAATATTATTACAGTTTGACCTGTTGCCATGGCAACAATATTTCAAATATCAAAAATCCTGTCATAGGTCTACATCTGCTGTGTATTGACATTACACTGATGAAGTTTGAAGCAAATCAGGTAAAAATAAGAGGGTGATCTCAAAACATTTCAAAAAGTGATACACTTCCTGCTGCCAGTTGGTGGCGCTATAACTTTGACTCACAATAGTCACATCCATGTGATCAGACTCCTATAACGAACACACTCGTGAAGTTTCATAAAGATCAATATATGTATTAAGACGTTATAACACATTTCCTGTTTCCTTTTTCTCGCCATAAATTCGTTGCCTCGCCACGGCCAAACCGTTCGAGATATCAAAAATCCCCTGGCAATTTTTAATCATCAGTGTCTTGACTTCATGCTGACCGAGTTTGGTGGCGATCGGATTAATCGTCTAGGAGGAGTATATCAAATTCCAGAGCATGCGTTTTTCAAACAACCCTTAATAGCTGACTTCCTGTTGGCGTGGCGATTAACTTAGAGCGCGAAAGTTGTTCGGCCCGATGAGGTCTATATGTGTACCGAGTTTCATACTAATACGTGCAAGCATGTTTAATATATGGACCAAATTTTCAGACTTTTTTCAAGGGGGCGCTGTCGAGCCCCCCTGCCACGCCCGGGTACCAGCCTCTCCGGCGTCCTAATGGCCGCGGATTCCAATGTGTGTGCCAATTTTCAAGAGTTTTTGAGCATGTTAAGGCCCCCAAAAAGCCCCGGAAGACGGAAAAAAAATAAAAAAAAATAAAAATAAAAAAATAATAATAATCCTTAGAAGAACAAGAGGGCCCTGCGCGAATTTTCGCTTGGGCCCTAATAATCCTTAGAAGAACAAGAGGGCCCTGCGCGAATTTTCGCTTGGGCCCTAATAATAATCCTTAGAAGAACAAGAGGGCCCTGCGCGAATTTTCGCTTGGGCCCTAATTAACTGGAAACTATCTGAAGGTCTAAGGCTATGCTAAGGTCTTGTTGTTGAGTACTGGAATAAACAGATGCTTTAATTAGGGCCTCTATCCTCCCAAAAGGCATCTTGATGATCTCAGCTAAGTGTGTAGATATGCTTAAGAAAGGCAGAGAGGAATTATTGGAAGATGTTGTGTTTATATGTGCAGTATAGCTAAACGCAGACAGTTGCTGACTGACAGCAGTCTCTGCCCACTGACGTGCCCATTATTATGACTGACAAGGAACACCGTTGCCATGGCAACAACGAAAAGATGTTAACAGATTTAGGGCATATCTGTTTATCACACATTTTCTAATCTAATATGTAAATAGGCTAGTCAGGACTGACCCCACCAGTTAAAAGGTGCAATATTTAATATTTTTACAGTAAAATATCCAAAAACTACTAGGCCAGTGTTATATATTTTGTTCATTTGAGTACTTACAATATCCTAAATGTTTCCAACCATTTGTAAATCGTGAGAAAATTGCAATTTTAACCAAGGCTCCGGGACATGTGAGGAGTCGCCTGTCAATTGCATCATACCCACGTTAACCCTCGGTTTTTGGTTTTATTTTGTAGAAACCATGGAAACCACGCTTTAATATATTACACATTTAATAGGCAAGGGAACAACTGTTTTGATATATTTATAGACAGAAAACTAATTGTTATGTAGCTCCACGTTTAGTCTTATTGTTTAAATCTAATTTAAATCTAATTTTTTTAATGAGTACCATGCTTTACCATGCCTCAGAGAAAACACTATTTTGTGAAGCAGCTAACATAGGATAAATCAGATGCAGCTTTATTTTTAGTAACAGTAATACAGAATTTTCTCCATCATACAATTCGTTTCAAAATGCATCAACACAAGCCATCCAGCATTTATTAATATATTCTAAAATCGATCTGTCTTACTGCAGCATCTAACAGTGTCTCACAGCAGCTACCGAGCAAACACACAGAGTAACGTTATAACATCATTTTCAACACTCTCAAATGTATCTAATATGATAAACAGAGCTGCGTTACCTCATACTCATGACCAGAAAAGCGGATGCGGCACCGGCGACTGTGGCATAATAAAAGTTCTGCTGCTCGTTAGGCATGTTGCGCAATCGCTCCAGCGACCTCGTTCAGCTCCCACAACACTCGGTCCTGCTCTGCTTTAGAGCTGCAACTATCGATTAGGGCTGCACGATTAATCGCATGCTATTCTCACGCGCATTTCGTCAGTAAAGCCGGTTCCCTGATTACCGCTAAATCGCCATCACCTGCTTTCAAATGAAGCGGCATTTAATAGACAGAGCCGTAGATCACTGAAAAGCCACGCAATATCGCGTTCATATCGCAGATGAATCGCCTGCGATATGAACGCGATATTGCGTGGCTTGTCTGTGAACTACGGCTCTGTCTATTAATAGGCGCTCAGTTTAAAAACAGGTGATGGCGATTTAGCGGTAATCAGGGAACCGGCTTTAATGACGAAATGCGCGTGAGAATAGCATGCGATTAATCGTGCAGCCCTACTATCGATTATTTTTTCTGTCGACTAATCTAACGATTATTTTTATTATTTTTTTATTATTATTAATTTAGTGTTCTTTTTTTTTTGATTAGCTAATGAATCCTTTGGATAACTTTACAAAAAAATTACAAGTACAACTTCTAATATAATATTTCATTTTTTTTTTAACTGACTGACTTCTCATGTGATTTATGAGCTTCTACAACTTTTGACCTCCTAAATGAACTCCTTTCCACAAACTGATCGTAGAAATAAAAACAGTATAAATAAAAATGGTAACACTTTACAATAAGTCTCATAAGGTCTCATTTATTAACATTAATGTATTAACCAACATCAAATAACAATGAGCAATATCTTTGCTACAGTATTTATTAATCTTTGTTTATGTTAGTTAATAAAAATAGTCATTCATTGTTAGTTCATCATAGTTCACAGTGCATAAACTAATGTTAACAAATGAAACCTTATTTGTGCTTAATAAGATTAAGAGAAAACGGTTATTCATTTTTATGGTAACACTTTACAATAAGTGCAACCATAATCGCACTCTCTCAATATTCATAGTGCAAATAAGACCAATTTTTACTTTGATACAGATCTAAGAGATTGTTACAACTACACTGCCCAGCCTAAGATAGCTTTCATATTGAGGGATATCTGTATTCGTCAGAAATCTCGTTTGAATGCGCCCTCGCGTTTACTTTCACTTTCAGCAATCGCGCGTAACTCTCTAAATATGGAGCGGCGGTGACCGTTATCCAACTAAATTAAATGTTTTTTATTTAAATACAAAGCAAAACGACAGTGGGGGCATAATGTAAACGTAGTGGTGGCATATTCTTTCCTAATCATCCTAACACTCTGTCATGGCAATATCACGAGACTACTTTTCGCCTCGACGAGAAATCTCGTCACACCCCTAGTGCTCGTGCATCGCAGTTATGCTGCCACGGTACGCCATCTCGGTTTTGCAAAGGGAACAAAGGACAATTTTATCTGTTTAAAGTATTCCCATACTTTTGATAATCGTGGTCTAGGTTTTTGTGATAGAATAGAACTTTCTCCATTCCCAGGAGCAGAAGCCACCATTATGCGGGATGAATGTAAACAATGTGACGCGTTGACGCATTTCACGCACGTCGACGCATCGTTGCAGCACTACTCTGCTTCATACTAAATAACCTCATCCATGAACATGATTTGTTCCCGAGTCCTATCCCTATTCTTTTGCACCGTCCGTCGAGGTGGAGACCACATGTCCTAAGATTCTGCTTTCAAACTTGGCGTCATCAAACTACGCCTTTGTTTTGACTAGGCCTCTAGCGACCTCTAGCGGACAGAATTATTACATACTGCACCTTTAACATCAGTTAGCTACTATGGTGTCATTAAAGTCGGCAATAAAATGCTAGACTAGGGAGTAGAGATGTCAGAATTACAGGACGGTAGCAAGGTAATGATAACATGGTCATTCATTTCTTGCTTTGGCAAGGTCTTACTTTAAAAACAGTTATGTCTAAAGTGAATGTAAACAATCAGAATACAAGAATAAATAAATAAATACTACAATAAACAAATGCATTAAAAATGAAATAAATAAATTAAATACAAGAATGAATAAAAACAAATTTAGATCAAAACATCAGACCATTTCAACATACAGACACACTTGGGTCTCGTCCAGCTGTTTGAACACAATGTTCTGATTTGACCTTTGACCCAGTGCCCAGACCACTTCCCCGCTATTTTCCTCTACTTCCGACAGCTGGGTAAAGTGCAAGATCAGATTTCTGCTGACCTGTACAGTGTCATCCTCAGATTTCATCCTTCTGCAGAGCAGACCCCCACTGTGTAATTCTCAACACATCCTAAACCATCATTGGACAATCTAGTGATATTTCAGACAATATTAAACAACTTAATAGATTTAAGTGTTACCTCAGTCTCTTACAAATTCCTACAAAGTCCTTGATCATCTGTCAAAAAGCTTCTCAATTAAAACTAAAAGAGAGTCATGTCTGAGAGCAGAGTGCTTATTATTCTGAAAACACTCACAGAATATCAACAGATGGAATGAAAAATTAACATCTCATCGGCATGCGCGTGCCTGTATTTGGGTAACGTGTGAGCACTTGGCAAGAGTTTAAAAAACAAACAAACAAACAAACAAACAAAAACGTCAGAGTGCAAAACGCCTTCAGTAATTAAGAGCAAACACATTCTCACTGCTAATCATCTCTATGTATTGTATGTAACAAATAACATTACTGAATATGGAGATGTTTTGAAAAAAAGACCCTTATGCTCACAAAGGCTGTGATAGAGAGATAAAGAGATATATAGATTCTATGTTATATAGAAAAATTATTCCTGTGATTAAATTACTCCAGTCTTCAGTGTCACATGATCCTTCAGAAATCATTCTATTACGTTGATTTGTAACTCAATGTTGTGCCACTTAATATTTATGTGAAAACTGTGACACATTTTTTTTCCAGGATTCTTTGATGAATAGAAAGTTAACAGCATTTATTTTGAAATAGAATTTTCTTTTTTTAACAATATAAATGTCTTGACTTCTGGTCAATCTAAAGAGGTCATGAACTGAAAAAAATAATAATCAAACTTTCATTGATCTTTTGACATGTAGGTCACTGTACTTTAAAAAATATCCTGTAAGTTTCAAAACTCAAAACTTCCTTGTTAGTCCAAAAACAGCTTTTAAGACCAAGCTCCGAAGACAACTAATTTCATTTGTCGTCACATAATGATGTCACAGTGTGTAAGACCGCCTCTGCAGAATCAGATTAAGGCCTACTTCTACATCATTGCATCTTTGGCCCCGCCCACTGGTGTATTACTGAAATGATAAGACAGATGCAGAATCACCTAATGCTAGGAAAGTGGTTATTTATTTTCTCTCAGTAGAGCATTATTTGTTTGTTCGGTACATTTCACTGTGGAATCTTTGGTAAATCAGTCACACTTTTGGCGCGGACTTTGCAAACAGATTTTTATGGATATGGACCTGACATTAATGCTAAAACATGTAAGTAAACATGTTAATTCTAATGCCAGATCTGTGATCAGTGATTTCTGATATGTAATGATTCATGTACAGTCAGACATTCTGTCTCAAAATTGTTTATTTCTGTTCATGTATCAGTAAATTAAGTCAGTGACTATACAATCAACATCACATTGTTTCTCTTAGTAGCATGAAAATCTGTTATTTTAATTGTGATTAAATTATATACAGAAAGGGATCAAAGAACCCTCCCTTTATAATCACTGGAGCTGTCAATCACACAGCGAGAGTTTATCAGTGACTGAGTTCCGGAATCTCACCAAAACTACAGTTATAATCGATGATGCCGTCTACACAGCTGCATGGTGAAACTCATTTACATCATGTTTGCACTGTAAGTTCTGATTAGGGCTGTCACAATAATTAAATAATCGTCTCACCGCGATTGTTTGACCTCATTGCGGTGATCTAAAATTAGTCCGCGATGATGCACACATCTCTCTCTAAAAAACACAAGAGGGCGCTGCAGCACCTGCAGCATCCCTACATCCACCACTCTGCTGCACGCAATACAGTGCTCTGACGTCAGTATCATCAGAGTTGTACATCCACGGGTAAAATGGATTTAGTTTTAAAGCCAAATACGACGGCACCGATCTGGAAGTATTTTGGTTTCAAACCAGATGACAAAGGGCAACCAAAGGACATTGACAAGGCAATATTTCGTATGTGTAAAAGAGAAATATCTGTGAAAAGCGCTAACACCACAAACTTACAGACTCACCTGAAGACACATCACCCCACAGAATTCGCCGAAATCACAAAGACATCCACGACCGCGCATCAGTCTCGTCAATTGCCTATAACGCAGGCTTTTGAGCGATCAACTAAGTATAAACAAGACCGTTTCAGATGGCGCTCTTTGACAGAGTGTAACGCGATACATAGCAAAGGAAATGCAGCCATTAAATACAGTCGAAAAAACTTCAACAAGCAATATGACCTTCCAGGTAAAACTTACATGTCAAAAACAGCAATTCCAAATTTATACAGGGAAGTAAAGGATGCCATTTTCAAGGATCTGAAAGGCATAGATTTTTTTGCTGCCATTAATATTTACTGCTAGGAAAAACTTTAAAATTTAATCAAATTTAATTTAAATAAAGCACAACAATGTGTGAAAATTATTTCATGAACAAACAAAAAATGTATGAGAATTAAATGTCAAAGCAATAAAACAGACAATTAATTGTCATAGCCCTAAAACAGGCAATTAACCGTCATAATCACCATGATTTATTAGACAATTAACCGTCAGCCAAATTTCATAATCGTGACAGCCCTAGTTCTGATGAAAGCATTTGTGAGAGTGCAGAAATCAAATTGCAATGACGAAATCACTGCATTCATGTGCTCAACAGACTTGTCCGTCATCGGCTAATGCTCATCGCTGCAGCCATTCATTTGACGGGAGTAGATCTAAATATATGAGGTTATAATCAACACTTTTTACGATTAATTTCGACAGCTGTAATAGTAAAAATGCAGTAAAAGATTGAGAGTACCCCATGTCATTCTCATTTCATATGTAAAGATGTTAGCCAATCACAGCAGTGGGCGTATATATTAAAGTCTCACAGTAGACATGCCCCTTACAACAGAGCATTCAAATCTTTTATTTGTCAAATTATGATTTTTTTATGTAAAAATCATACTACATTATAAGTGCACCTCAGAAAACATTATATATGAATGATAGTGCATGACTCAAATGCAGTGGGTCAGTCACTTAGAATGAGTGAAATACACAAGATAAACTTTCAACCAGAATGAATGCAGTCGGATCAGATGCCTTATTTCTCATTCCATCGGGAGGAACGGATAGAAACTGTGGGTGGCACAGCATATCTAAGTGGATGACAGGGGAGTCATGACTTCTGAGTTCATCCTCTGTTGGTCGGCGCCAGTCCGTCCAACGTCTCTATCAAAGCAGACTAGCCGAGGCATCTTATTCCACCAGAGCAGAGTCTCATCAACTCTCTGATGAATGAGGATAAATTCCAGACTAAAAAACTCCCAGTCTCCCACTATAAATCTCTCACACAGTCACCCCTCTTTCAATTGTTATTTCAAACTAAATTAAATACGGTCCCTTCTCATGCAAAGGGGCCAAAATAAACAGCCTCCGCACTCACATTTATTTAAGTTCAAGTTTTATGGAGCTTTGGTGTGAGCCTCTCTTAACTGTGCAAACTATCTAAACCATGAAAAAGATGGTGGTGCTGTGATTTTTCTACAGATTTGTTTGTACTTAATGATTCTGAAAAAAAAAAAAAAAAAAGCTCCTAAAACCTACAAAAACAGCTAGATAAAAGATTGATTAAATGTGTATAACTTTGGAGAAAAAGTGAAAATGAAAGAGAAATTTCTCAGAAGCTAAAAAAGTGAAAAGGAAATGGTCTCTTTAATAATAACAGTCATGGTGGGGAATACTTTGGATTTTTGGCATTACATTACAGTGACCTCGCCTGCTCCCATTTCTGTGGATTCTGGTCTGTGGCGGAAAATAGCACAGCGTGACAGCACTTTCTCACACACATTTCAATTCTTTCACCTGCAATAACACTGGAGCCCCCTAATGGACTGACTCAACCACTGAGATGGACGACTGTTCCTGCAGTCCTTTCATTCATACATTTAAACCAGCACAAATCACATGTACATACACACAACTTTTGATAAGAATTACAACTTACTTAGATAACTAATTAGTTTAAAAAAAATCAAAACTTGAATTGCAGCTTTTATTCAATTGTCTATTTTTAGCTCTGAATCAGACTGGAATGAGAACTTGACAAACAAGTATCATGTCTATGATGTAAATTGAGCTATTCTCAATCCCTTGATGAGGTCTTCAATATGTCCCACCCAAACTTATATAAATATGTCAATGGTTCTTTAACAGAACTGAACGCAAAAATTGCTTACAGAATTCCAGAAATTCAATGGCCCACATATTTCATTAAAACAATATTTGCCTGACTTCGGTTATCTCATCTATGTCTTAGTAAAATCCCACTGGAAAAACAAGAGAAGAAACGTTCATCTGGCCCAATACTGTATTTGCCTGAGGGAAACACCTGAAACAACATAAAACACCACAAGGTACACAAACACTGATGAGAATAAGAAGAGTTGAACTGTGTAGATGAAAAACAGAAGCACATAGTAAAAGAGGAGTGTGTGTCTGTTTGCGAGTCTGAATGTTAATGTGAAAGAGACAGAGAAAGGACGGTGCCAGCAAAGCCTAGCAACAGTCACGCTCGGCAACCAATGTTGAGAAAGGCAGGTTAGAACTTGTCTCACTACACCCTTTAGAAAGTCCTTCCCACTCCTCCTCCTCTTCTTACATACCACAGACTCAGACTCACACACATACACAGCTTACTAAATGGTTAAGCCTACTAAAAAAAAAAAAAAAAAAAGTATTCTTTGTATGAGTAGCTCTATCTGGGATAGAAGTTAGATATTAAATTAAAGGCATATTTCACCCAAAAGTCATTTACCCTCAATGTTATTCCAAACCTGTATGACTTTCTTCTGTGAAGCATAAAAGATATTTTGAAAACATGTTTTTGTCCATAGACTAAGTCAGTAGGGTCTAAAAGTTGTGTCTTTTACTGTATGGACAAAAAACACAGAGACATTCTTTCAAATATCTTATTTTGTGTTCTACAAAGGAAAGAAAGTCATATAGATTTGGAACGACATGGTAAGTAAATGATGATGATTTTCATTTTTGAAACTGAAAGACTATCCTTTTAAGAAAAAAGCACAATTAGCATAAAATTTTATGTCAAGTGAACATTTACCAAGGATGTATAAAGGGGGGGTGGGGGGGTGGGTCAGCTGGTTTAACAACATTTTATGATGAGTTTCTACTTAGCTCCAAGGTCTATGTTAGGGCAATGCATTAAAGCCAATGCCACATCTCTCCTCTAGGAGGCAGTCCTGATGGTTTAAATTCCAAACTGTTGTTTGAAACCTGAAGTGCATTGCAAGTCCTCTATTATACATTAGGCAAGCTTGACTATTGCTGATTCTTAAAATATAAACATCCAAATGACTGACAAAAGTAAAGTCTGCTTCTATGCTCCTGTAAGATTTTAAATCATTTAGGGGAACTGTCTAAGAAACTCATTTTGTCAGGTTTCTGTACTGCTGATTATTGTGAACCAACGCAACTCCAGTCAAAGTCACTGTTGCTGTGGTTCAGCACTAAGTTGTGTGTGTTTGCCGAGGTCAGCAGAGTCACACAGGGTGTTTGTTTGGAGACCCAGTTTCATAGTGTCTCTCTCCAAAGCATGTATATACCTGTAACCAAAGCCTTGTTTCATAAAGGGGGCCAAATATTTTTCAGGATTAATAATAAAAAAATAAAAAAAAAACAGTAAAATACTACTCCCAAATTCTATGAAGACTTCAACAGGAACACAACAGGAAATTGCTATAAATTTACTACAAAGGCTTTGTTAAAGTCAGCATAAAACGGAAGTTGCAATAGTCTTTTCTTCCCTACTGTGATGTATTTCCAAGTGAAACAGCTTGAAAAAAAAGAAAAGAAAAAAAAAAAAAAAAAAAAGAAAAAAAGTAGAACGGTACTTGATTTTGTCAATTGGAAATTGAATGGATCGTTGTTTTTTTGTGGAATGCTACTGCTGCAATTTCCATGTGAGTGACAGATTGAGAAGAGGTGAGAAGAAAAGATGTTGCTGAAAGTGGGAGAGGAAGATACTTTGACTAAAGATTACGAGGACACAAGAAAAAAAATAAAAATAATGATGTGCATGGATAAATCATTTCTAATAAACACTGCAATATTCCATAAAAAAACCAAGCATTGTCAATTTTGATTTCATGGTGACCTTAAAGTCTAATCAGCATCTGACAACTGTAATAATTAGAACCAATGCAAAGGTTTTGGGATCCCAGATCCCCCCATGCAATGTGGTTTGAGGGTGGTATGGAGGTCAGGTCAAATAGCCCTTATTTAAAAGGTTAGTTCAACCAAAAATTCTGTCATTAATTACTCAACCTCATGTTGTTCCAAACCTGTGAGACCTTCATCTCCTAAACACAAATTAAGATATTTTTGATGAAATCTGAGAGCTTTCTGGCCTCTGAGGGACTGCAGCGTTATTACCACTTTCAAGGCGTAGAAAGGTAGTAAAGACATTGTTAAAATAGTCCATGTGACTACTACAGTGGTTCAACATTAATGGTACGAAGTGACAAAAATACTTTTTGTGTGCAAAAAAAAAAAAAAAAAAAAAGATGACGAACAAAGTCATCTTTTTTTTTTTTGCACACAAAAAGTATTTTTGTCACTGGAAAATATCAAAACTCTTTGATCATTTTTGAGTGAGATGCTAACGGTCTAATCAGATTCAATGAACTATGCTAAGCTGCAGCTAAAAGTGCTACCGCCAGACCCAGAGATCGGCTGAATGGATTCGAAAATGGTAAAACTCAACTGTATAACTCTAGGGGAGTTGGAAAATGAGCCTATTTTTAAAAATAGTGGCGTGTTTCTAAAGGACTGTTAGAGTGGAGTATTGTGCATTTTTTCCCTTACAACTATTTTTTATTGGTTATTTAATAATTTTAATAGAACCAGAACCGAAACTGAAATCGTTAGGCAGAACTAGAATCAGAATTGGAAATTCTCTTACGATTTCCAGCCCTACAGAACACTAATGCTTATGCTTTTTTCAACACTGATCTTTCCCTGTTTTCTTTTTAGTGATTTAAGCATGTTCGGTTTCTCGCACAAACCGATCGTTTTGTGTCTTAGGACATCAATGTGTCGTCACGAGCCGCAGGGTTTAATTTGGACTTGTCTATGCAAGTTTTATTCACTCTTATAGTAGAAGTACTCTCATTATTTGACTGAAAGATGGCAACGGTTGGAGTTAAAAATCATCATTTGTGATCTACTGAAGAAACAAAGTCACCTACATCTTGGATGCGCTGGGGGTAAGCAGATAAACATCAAATTTTCATTTTTGGGTGAAATTTCTCAATTTTTTTCAACTTTCCCTTTAATGAGAATTTGTGGCCATTCATGACAATTTCTGATCCTTTGTTCAAGTTAGGAGCCAAGTGAAATAGAGCATGTGAAAGACCGAATACCAGGAATGCCTTCAATGTCTCAAAATGACATCATAAGATATGGATACTCAAGGCATTCTACAGTGTATCTGGAAAAGAGCCAGGTGAAAAAACAGGAGAAGGACAATGGACAAGTAAAAAAAAAAAAAAAAAGTGTTAAGCATTCTCTATAGCATCTTATCTAAACTCACTCTGAGGAGATAATACAAAGAAGAGTCCTGCCTTACTTAGGTCTCAAAATAATACATCAAAGTCATGGAAGCGTGTTGTTTGTACATTTTCAAAACACATACTGTCGTGTACAAGATGAGTGCGGGCAAGCATGGGGAGTATGGCACAACTGAAAAACAGCTGCTTTACTGCTTAGCAAGCACAACTGCTTTAAAGCCCTCAGAAGCAACAGTTTTAGGTGACAATACAGAATAAAAAGGATAAAATAGAAAACAAAAAAAATGTGTCACCTACATACATAATTGCTGAGGGCTTTAAACATACCTGGAGAAAGCAACTTCAAGACAAACCCAATTATGTTTGATTAGCTCAAACTTAAAATTGCTTAATCACCCTATTTAATAAACACACCATCTAGGATAGTTATGTGTCTCTCTCCTTACAAGTTTCATATGCATACAATCTTGAATCACAAGTCTCTTTTTCTTTGAGCAGGAAAGTGCCTGCTTTGGTTGTGTAAGATGATCTCAGAAAGGGTGAGGCAAGAAATGTCTCATGTCCTTTCAGATCCTTCCCAAGAGAGTGAGAGTGGGACAGAGAAGGAGATTCGATTCCCAAATCAGTGGAAGGGAGTAGTGAAAATTCATTAAAACAGGAGGCGATGAGAAAACGTGCCAGATGTTATGCTGCTTACGCCAATCATACAACTCGGTAACATCTGGTAAGCATATCAGCTCATTCTTCTTTCTCTTACTCCTTTTCCAACCATCCTCTGGATGACTTCAGCGAAAAAGGAATGAGGAAGGGCAACACAAAGCCTGCATACAAACAAAAATGTGCTGATAAGCCCTGCGTTTCAGGATCAATGATCAAATGGCATTAAACATTTGCATCAAATGGCTTCTGCTATTTTCAATTGAGCAAATGAGTACACAAACTTGCTGAAATAAAGACTCAAAATTCATAATAGTTTACCATTCATTGACTATGTCAATGTCAACAGCTGAAGTGGGGGTGGGGGAGGAGAATGACATAAGAGTGCACTACAACACAACTTGGCCACAAACACACATTGTTGCGTTAAAATATGTTCCAAGTAATTTGACCTTTATCCAATTATAAGCTGATTGGTGATCAGAAGATATAACAAAGCCTAGAGCTGCGATGCAATACCACGTAGGAATGGGATGTCCATTAACTGAATGTGCAGACAGCTTTGTTCATACTAATGGGAGCAAGACTGTTGTTTTGAAAACTTTACTTGATGAAAACATTATCCTGCCTGTCCACCCCCCGGCCTCTGGTGATAGCAGTTCCTGCCTGGTTTGAGACCAGCAGGTTTTAGCGGCCGGCCAGCACAGAGCCAAATATTCTGGCCCAGACCTGCCAATTCACATGCTAATGCAATACTAAGCTGCATTGAAGTGCACACTTATTAATCAGTCTCCGAAATTCATGCAGTGGATCAGCTTAAATCACTTCAAGTACAAAATAATGGCATTCATTTTATCAAAAACTCTCCAAGACATAAATGGTCTGAAACTCTCCTTTAGTCAGGCTTCCTGAACTAATGAAATCAGATCAAATGAGGTACCAACTGTATAAATGTTCAGAACATAGCTCTGATGGCTTTCAAACCACCTTGAATCTGTGCGAAAGAAAAACACTTTTAAATCATTTATAATGTGTTGACCATCAGGTTTAATATTTCTTTGATGCATATTTCTTATCTAACAGAAAGAGGCTCATAATCATCCAAAATCATGTGCACTTCATGTACTCGAACATGAAGCAGCTTAGGACATTTTCTTTTCCACCTGAATAAGCTAAAACCTTTTATACCCTCTGTCAATATAATCAATCCTTCAACATCAAAGCTCAAATTAATTCACTTTGAGGAATAAAGAGAGAAATGGACAGCAACTCCATGTTAATCAAATGGTTCAGTAGAAACTCATTTTACTGCAGTAATGTCTGCTCTGCCATATACTGATGACAGGGTTCCGGGGTCCAGTCTTTTGAGCTGTATATATAAGCCTGAGGGCTTTCAACTACAACAAATTCCCATTGCCAGTAATCCCCAGCCATTTATTCATCCTAGGATAACCTTCAATCCTCACTGTCAGTTTCCCACTACATTGGGGGCCCGAGCTTAACACAGCAAAGCTTTCAGAGAGGCTCAGTGGGCACTAGAGACATGGACACAGCAAAGCTTTCAGACAGACACAGCAGGCAAACACACCGATACACCATGTTTATACGCTCCTGAACTTCCACCGATCAATTCCAAAACTAAATAAATACTGCACAAATATTCCTGTTGGACTGAATAAATTTTTTTCAAACCATTTTACTGATGATGATGCCTTCTGAAACAAAGCAATGGGATTTTGTTAGAAAAATATCCCTATTTATGTATCCAGATTTGCGGCGGAAGAGTAACCCTGAATTTAATCAAAATGAGAGCTTGGAAATTACAATTAAATCATTAAATCAGATCTTCTGCATTGTGATATAAAGTAGTGCTGGGCATTTCATGATTTGATTCACAAGCTTGCAATTCGATTTTGATTTGCTTTGATTTGATATCAATTAATTGGGGCCTATGAGGTACAGTACATGGTAAATTTCCTCAAGGAAAAAAAAAAAAGAAAAAAATCTCTCAATCCTGTAAACCAAGGGCTTGTCAACTCCCGCCCGTGAGCCAAATCCGGCCCGCCAAACAACTTCATCCGGCCCATGGCACCTCAATCTCCCTCCTCCTCTTTACCTGGCGGTGTGGCTAAATTTGGTTAGATATGTGGCCGCAGTGGCGCCTGCAGCTGTACGGCTATATATGCACTGTTTATACCATGCACGCTCCTCTGACTGACCTGAGAAACCTTTTCCGTGCGAATATTTCAGCAGTTAATTTGCGCGTATTTCTGTCGGCTTTCTTTTCCGTAAATTGGTCAAACGCGCTTGCATAACGATCTGAAACTATTTGGATTTGTTCGGACCGCTCTGTCTCTGAATCAGTTGTTTCTTGGTCAGTAACAACAAATTTATTTTACCTTTATTTAACCAGGAAGTCTCATTGAGATTTACAATCTCTTTTAAAAGAGAGACCTGGCCAAGGTAACAGCCAAACAGTAAAACAATTTTAAAATACAACAAGTACACATTACAACAATATTTAAACACATCCTCTCAACAAAAACAATCACAAGCTTCCAATACCACTCTCTTTGTAATGCATTTAAATTCACCAATAGACACAAATGTATCTAGTTTTAGATCTTTCTGCAAATTATTATTATATGCAAATAGAGAACAAATAGCGCTGTTTTCAGGTGTTTCACTAGTTTACTTTAAACTACGCAGCACAGCCCAGTGGATAACGGAACGAAAGCTTAAAGGAGCTGCATTTATTCCTGGTCACAATTATTAAATAGCGTTGCGACATCAAGTGAGATTAGCATTTCAATTCTACACACACCTCTCGGTTAAAAACTACAAATCACTTGATTAAACTGGTTTTAAATCACTTGATTAAACTAGTTTAAATCGGCCTCAACATTCCCAACAAGTTTGATTAGGAAAACAGGAGAAACGTGCCATGACTTTTTAAATCCCAAAATCACCACCCTTACAAACACTTACCATGAATGAACTGTAGTAAATTACCATGGTGTGTGGAAATGTGGAATATTTATATTGAAAACTATATGTTATAGCCATTTATACTGCAATATTTATTAGGTGGGTAGGGGAATATATAATTCATGTCTTTGTTAAGGTGTAGTTTGTACCTGTGTTTAGGTGTTTTTATAGGCCTATATAATATATCATAATAGCCTATCATTTGACAGTGGTAGTGAGTAGCCATGTATGGTTTTACTTGTGGTTACCAAGTCTCACTGTAACGTTCAACTTCAACTTTATTCATTTATACAGCACATTTTAATGCAATTTCAATTGCCCAAAGTGCTTCACAATATCACAAAGACATTAGAAATATATATGAAACCAATTAATACAAAGGAATTTTAAAAACAAATCAAGAGATAAAGATAAAATAAAATACATAAAAGGCGAGACAAATGAAAAATCAAATGAAATAGAATATATAAATGTATCAAGAAACTATCTCTATACATGGTCTACTCTCAACAAACGCTAAATTAAAAAGATACGTTTTTAACTGAGACTTAAAACCTTCTAAAGTTGAAGCCTGCCGAATCTGCAAAGGGAGGCTGTTCCGCAGTTTTGGGGCGATGACCATGAAAGCTCTATCGCCCCTAGATTTTTTTGATGAGTGGGGAACTGCCAGTAGAAGTTTATCTCCTGATCTCAAAGACCTGACTGGAGTATGGTCCTTTAAGAGGTTAGTGATTTAACTTGGGGCGATGTTGTGAAAAGCTTTAAAAACCATCAATACAATTTTTAAATACTGGACTGGAAGCCAGTGAAGAGTAGATAATACTGGAGTTATATGCTCTCTAATTTTTGTACCCGTTAAAAATCTGGCTGTCGCATTCTGCACTAATTGCAGACGAGATAGATTATCTCGTAAGTTATCTCGATGTAAGAATATGTTCATTTAAGCCTAATAATTAATAAAATAATTTTTACCAATAAAAATGTACGATCTGTTTAACAGTCTTGTCTAATACGTTATTAGATAGAACTGTTGTTATACAAAGAAAGTAGACAGTATATGAAGTATTAGCTTTTGCTGTGTGGTTGATGCCCAATATCGCTAGCTGAGCAATAATACATAATCATGTTTTGCTTGGCCAGCTCAAAGTCACGTTGGATTTTCTTAGTGTAAGGTTGAGAGGTCCATCTATCACGGTTTTCCATGTTTGTAAAGTTAGTTCATGGAGTAAATATATAGGCTGTGTACACAGCTTTTTAAAAATGGCGGGTAATGGTGTTTCACATGCGTTTGACGAATCAGTGTAGGTCACTGGTAGTTCCTTTTGTGCTGGGTTAGACCTTTTACACTATGAAGTAGTCGTGATTTGCCTCTCACAACGCAACATGCTCTGAACACACCTCTTAAGCATGCAGAATAATGTAAGTGGATATTTTTTGATGCAATTGTGCCTCTGAGAGATTACGAAATCGTGGCATACGTAATCATAATTGTGATTAGAAATTCAATTAATTGTGCAGCCCTAGACACAGGCGAATCGTTGTCATTTAGGAATGAGACTGTGTGTTTGAATCGAGATCACTATCTTTTAACATTTTATCCTGCAGCCCTAGCCCTAATATAATGTGCATCTGAGTGTTTAGATTAGCAGAAGAAAAAAGAAAAAGTTGCCTATGTCAGCAGAGAGAAGTCTGTCATTTCACTGAAAGATCAAGCTATGACATTTTGATTCAACATTATGGGTTAAAAAATGTATTAAACTACATTAAAATACATGGATGAATTGTTAACAAGATCTATAACATGCCTTTACAAAACACATTTAATGCTGACTTTAAAAGCGGTCACGGTCATGTATTTTCAGAGATAATTCAGTACCATTTAATTAAAAACAACATTAACTGATGGTTGTTGAAAAAAGCCGCTGATGCTGAATCTGAAGGCACTGCTGGACTATTTGTTGACCCACGAGGAAAGGTAACAATGCAAAGTTTTACACACTTTTACAGTGCACTGCATGACTGCAACTGCCCCTTTAAAGGGATATTTCACCCCAAAATGAACATTTGGTCATCATTTACTCACCCTCATGTTGTTCCAAACATGTTTGATTTTTTTTTTTCCTTCTATGGAAGACAAAAGATGTTTTGAAGATTGTTGGGATCCAAAGAACATTGGATCCCATTGAGAAAAAAAAAATTCTCAAAATATCTCAAAAGAAATAGTCATACAGGTTGGAAGGTGAGGGTGAGTAATTAATAACAATTATCATTTTCATGTGAACCGTCCCTTTAAGCAGTGTACAGTTGTCCTGATTTGCTTTTTGGTACCAGAGCGCGCTTTACAGCTGGAGAACAAAGAGGCCCTTAAAATGGTTATTTGTAATGCAAACAGTTTCAGTGATTCAGCAAAGAAACACTACGATATTTTTTCCTCCATTAATAGTCAATCTTGAAGACAATCTATGACAATATAATACCACCAGCAAAGAAAACTATTCTATGATGTTGAGAGGCAGTAGATGCAGAATAATTTGATTCATCAGTTAGGTCAATTAAATGTTATCAAAACTGTGGAAGTTGCACAGAAAAATAAGGCAGAAAGGTTTGTGAAATCAATCTCTCAGGCTTGATAGCTTTAGGTAGTTTGTTCACTGACGTAAATACTGTAAACAGAAACTGCAAGTGAGATGCTGTACTGGGACATTGTGAATTCATTTAATCAGGCTTCAGGCATGCCTCAAGGGCTCCATAGAGGCAGAAACACCAATACTTGCACACCATGATACTTTTGAAGACTGAGTTGAGTAGAATGTAAACATGGCAGAGCGCTGCAGTGACTAAACATCTTCACCAGGATTAGTTCACCCCATATTGAAATTTAGGCCATTGCTTTCTTCCCCTCATGTTGTTCCAAAATTGTTTGACTATTTCTTTCAGGGAATGTAAAATGAGATAATTGGAGACTGAGGCTGTTAATCTGTTTAGGGCCCCATAATTTCCATGTTGCTGAAAATGTGGACAAATCTTACAGTATCCAGTCAAAAAAAAATGGAATTGACTGTGTAATATGGCAAAATTTAGATGAATAATAATCACAATTACGATGTGGACTAGTGTATTGAATATTAAACAGCAAAAAGACGTTCTACGGGTCTTTGTGTGAATGAGCAGCACAGTTTACACTCAGGCATGCGCGATTCTTGTGGTGTTTTCAGCGTCTGTTGTCTCACTATACGAGGACATGAACACATGAATTCACTTCATGAGCATTTCAACATTTCCTTAGACAATATCATCAGGTACACACAAAACAGCAAAGGTCTTCACTACAATCCGCCAAAAATAAAACTTTAGTTTAACTTGTAGAAACTATGAGAGAAATATATTACTATTTTACAGTAAAATGTACTACACAAATAATAGTTCATTAAAACATTATTTTTAGGGGATATCATAATTTTTTGTCCAAGGTTTATGATTATTAAAACATAATTAAACAATTATTGGAATCCAGACAATTAAAATGGAAAAGAATTTGGGAAACAATAAAATGGAATTTGGAAATAAAAAATAAAACCGATTTCATAGGGTCCTTATGAATTCCACAAAAGGGATCTTATGTGGAACAACATTAAAGTCAGCATGAAATCAAATTTACTTTGTTAGTGCACATTACTAGTCTTGTGGTGAACAATATACAGCAAGCTAATACACAGAAAGAAAAAAAGAAAAAAATTGTCATAATCTTTAACCAAAATCAGAAAATTTGCTGGAATGGCATTCCTTTTCTAATGACCTCAGCTTGACAGCTTGGGTAGAATATCCTTAAAGGATTAGTTCACTTCGGAATGAAAATTTCCTGATAATTCACTCACCCCCATGTCATCCAAGATGTTTATGTCTTTCTTTCTTCAGTCTAGGGCTGCAACTAACTGATTTTTTCGATTTAATCAGATAAAAATCCTAATTTGATTTATTTGTATTTTATTGACAAAAAAAAACCTCACTATTGCACATCCTGCCCAATGTACTTCAAACAAATGTGCCAACTGAATGCTATAAAAACATACAGTGATTTATTACACTACCTGTCATAAGAAAGAGTGAACACAAATATTTTAGGATTCTATCAAAAACTTGTTTAAAACTAAAAATGGTATTGCCATTTATTAGAAAAATAAACAACTAAATAGTTTCTAAATAATATTCACACATAATATCTCAAAAAAAAAAAAAAAACCCTTGAGAATCTGAAAAAAAAAAAAAAATTACTTTTTCCTGCCTTTCTTGTAAAACAGTAAAAATCAAACGTTAATGGATAACAACAATAAATATATTGTAGCATTAGAAATACTGCTGTAACTAAAGAGCTTACACATACTGGTGGATTAATCATTACAGAAACATGAAAAATGATTTTAGTAATCACCAATAATGATAGTTTAGGCTGCCCTGACCTGTGGCACAAACCATAGTATCAGATGTCTAATAACTTTAGCACTGTATTGAATATAGTTAAAATCTCTACATTAAAAATGAAGATAGTAATAAAGATAATAAAGTAAAACACAAACTTAGTTAACCAACAAGCAAGATAAATGTTTTGCAGTAACACACATTCACTCTGAGTCTGGACACAATCACCTCTTACTGTCAGCTCTTTATCCTGTAATATTGGCTACATTCAATTCAATTAGTTCTCCCTTTACAGTTACTATCATAAAATACTTGAATGACATGTAGACTTTTAAATCTAAATTTAACTTTAAACAACAGATATTTCAGCAAAATGAATATTTTTGCATTGAATATTAATTATCTCCCTCTCCCCGCGTTCCGTCTGTCTGACGCGGGTGTGCGTGTCGGTGCTCATACAGTAAAGTTTGAAGTTTAATGCAGACTGTCAGGATGAATGTAAAATGTAAATGCTCGTGTGAATTTGTAACATTCACAGATAAGGATATAGCAGTAGAATGAACGTTTTGCGCTGAGGACGCAAGCCATTACACTAATGCATTAGTTTAAAATAAAGAGTTCTCATGTTCTGATCAGCTTTGATCTCGCAGCTCACTCGGTTTCCTCCACTATTTTTAGATGCATTTTTGTCCATAGAAATGTGTTATTCAGTGCAGTAATTTGACGCGACTAGCGGAAGTGCACGGTGGGTGGATATATATATATATATATATATTTTTTTTTTTTTTTTTAAACCACAAATGCTCATCTTTCATATTCATCTTGCACTAGCTCTGCGATCCGCATGCATGACATAATCACGTTACAAAGGTCATGCGTGATGTAGGCGGAAGTACCGATCTAGTGTCTACAAAGCAAACATGCAAAGATTAAGCCAAACGGCCTTTACAAAAAAAAGGTAAAACAATGATATCGGATGATTTTGAAGTTGGTGGAGAAATTTAGATGAAGTTTTTCGCCCTACCGCGGTACTTCCACCTATGTCACGCATGACCTTTCAACGTAATGTGTGGCTCATCACAGAGCAGTGCAAGACAAGCATTTGTGGTTAAAAAGTATATATTATATATATAATATAATATATATATATATATATATAATATAATATATATATATATATATATATATATAATATAATATAATATATATATATATATATATATATATATATATATAATAGTGGTCTAGACAAGACCACTATTCCTCAGCTGGGATCGTGAAGAGCCCTTTGAAGCTGCACTGAAACTACAATTTGTACCTTCAAACCGGTGTACCCCACCAAAGTCCACTATATGGAGAAAAACCCTGGAATGTTTTCGTCAAAAAACTTAATTTCTTTTTGACTGAAAAAAGACATGAATATCTTGGATAACATGGGGGTGAGTAAATTATCAGGAAATTTTAATTCTGAAGTGAACTAATCCTTTAACCACTCCCCTACAACCGTCAGTCTGCTATGAGCAAGAGACGGAGAGGTGCGCTAAAATAAAACCCCACCCTCCATTTAATATTCTGTTTCACTTTGAAATGTGTCACAACACTGAAGTCAAGTCGGTTGCAGCTTCCGGTTAATGCAGACTTATACATAAACTATACCTATAAAGCCAGGATGTAGAACAAACAACTAATTTTGATTTTTGACCCAAAGACACATTCTTTTTTAACTCTTTCCTCACTTAAAATAAAGTCAGTAAGCATGTTAACATACACATTGTTCTGATTAATGTCTATTTTCTGATCATGTCTTTATTTTAAATAAGATATTTACATGCTCCACAGCTATTAGAACATTCCTGTATACATCAGAATAATCCAAATAAACTTTTGTTTATTATTGCAAATTCTTGTCCTACTATTCTATTCTGGAAATACTAGAGATCCTCACTCTTGTCATTTATGATTTAGTAAAATGAGATGAATTGTAAAAATAATGAACTGCAAAATGTAAATCTTGAGACTCCTACAAATGTGTTAAAGTCTTCTCCTCATTCCAGAAATGTTCTTCTATTTCTGCTTTTTCTTTTCACACTCATCTATATCTACACCAATATTACTTTTTGTTTGGCACTTACATCAAGACATATGCCAACTGTCCAATTCAGATTTATAGATTAGAAATCTTCATCTGGTTTCCAGAAACCAGGTTTTATATGGTTCTAATATATAATACATTTAATTCTTTGATTGAGACTAAAATATTTGTGTGCAAGTACTGCACGAATGCTGAAACTCCAGCCACTGAACAAATCTCCACATGTCACAAAAAGAGAGGGTGTGCTCCCATGGTCCTTTGTGCTCTGTTAAGTCAGAGGGCAACCAGTGACAATAGTCTGGCTCTAAAAGCATGTGGAAATGCTTCTTTCCCATGTGTCAAAGAGGCACAAAGTCAAAACAGAGCTCACAGAGTGAGAAAGCACATGATCATCTAATGTTGAATGAACATGACACCAGTTCCTCTGAATCATCTTCACCACACAGTGAGATCCCTTCATTTTAAAGCCAATTCAAAACAAAGCCCTTGAAGAAACCCTTCAATAACTAACCCCCATGCAGCTTCCCACAGTTCTGTGTGCCAGGCTCTTTGACATGGAAATTAAAAAGAGGGGAGGGCGAAGATTTCAAGTGTTAGCTGCTTCTGAATTAAGGTTGTTCGTGCTATGTTCGATGACTATTTTGTAGTCCAGAAGCTCAATGCGATATTCTGATAGAAAATTATCTTTCGTCTCATTTTCAAACAGTCAACAAAATGACTTCAACAGCAATGAGAAGCAAGTGCAATCAGAGATTTTCAAAGTTCGATCAAAAAGTTAATCCATACAGCACAAAAACTGTGATATGATGAAGTGTCTAAAGATTTGCCGTAATGATAGAAGATCTGAGTAACGTTAAAGCCTATTGAGAACCAAACAACTAACGCTGTGAGTAACTCAGTGCATGATATAACACACCGGAAGGTAAATGAAGTAATTTAAGAAACAAAAATCACGCAATTTCGATTCAAAAGTTTTCATAAAACAAAACAAGCAAATCTGTTTCAAACTCGTAACTTACTGTGATGGTAACTTCATGCTTTTTCAGTCGATACTTCAAACTCTTCATGTTTTCTCTTTGGTTGAATAAATAAAATGTAGCGTGTAGATTAGTATTTGGATAAATTACAACAACAGTTAAGTTTTACGGTTTAGTTGGATTACGCAAAAACAACTTTTAACGTCTGACAACACACTGCGATTTTTCACCTGACGCGAAACACCACCAGGCTTATCGGGACCCGATTCCTTACTGACAACTCCGTGAGCCAATAGTAGAAAGGCATAGCAAAATGAATTCTGTTTTGGCCAATCAGACGGCAGAGGGGGCGGGACTTCCTCGTGGTCCTAGCAGCGTTTGAAATTATAGCAGGGAACAACAGGAGATGCTGTTGTGCGCCTGACGTCATACTTACCTGGAAAAAGGCTGGACTTTGTCTCAGATTGAGGGCTTTGAGAGAGATAGTGTGGAAGATATTTATTTGATATCAGCACCTGAATAGCTTTGGGTGGAGCAAACATCTCAGGAAATAAAAATGTTATGTCCGTAATAGCTATAGCCTATGTAGAATAGTGATTTTCATCATAGCCTATATAGGCCTACTGATTACAGTGCAAAAAGTTTGTTATGATAATAATGATATTTTCATTGATAACTCTTGTTTGAGTTTGCAGTACTAATCGCTGGTGCAAAACTATAAATGACAATCGGAGCTACATTTTTTTTTTTTTACAATACCAAACAAAATGTTTATCGTACCTTTCATTTTTATCTGAATACATGTTTAGCACTGGTTATATTTATGCCACTTACTGTAAGAGATGTGTTGCCCCCTTCTGGCCATGAAAAGAACAAGAGAAGCTCGTTGATGAAACTGGTGACGGCATTGCGCTAAAGCACTGTCAGATTACAGTAGAAAAACATTTTGTTTTTAAACATCAGTCCGCATGATAGGCTATGCTTCACACTATTTATGCAGGGAGATGTTTGGATGTTAATAATTTGCAATTATTTGAAATGATTTGAATGTATTTCTGCAACAAATGTATATTTTGCCATAAAAGTTGTGTATTTCACTTTTGCACTATTCTCTCTTTATTTGGCACATCTGAATATTTTTATATATTTACAGTAGGCCTATATAAATCGTGAAGCTCCTTTTCCCATAAACCTGAGTGAAATTTAACATTGTTGGATCTTTTTTTTCTTTTTCGCTTACCATAGATTTTGTCCAGGAAGCGAAAGTGAGAGATTTAGAGGAAAAGGCCTGATTGTCCTTGTATAAGCTCTCAGGTCAAACTGATAAAGTTATTTAGCAGGAAATTGAACTCTCTTGCTGACAATTTTTGGTTCCTGGACAAAGTACTGTTACTGCAATATTAACAGAACAATTTGGTGAATGACTATGGTTTATTTATTAATACTGCCTCTGAAATATTGTTGACAATCATTGCTTATTATGATGTAACATTCACCATGTTTATTTGGGAACTTTATATGCAATCATTTTGAGTCAGGACAAAGAACTAATCAGTGTTGTGGTCAAGAAAAAGATATTATTTTCCCTTATATTAGACCATCACTAGATTTTTACAAATTGTCACTTGTCATCAAGGATGACACTAAGTGTTAGGACACTCCTGTAGGCAACATGTGTGTGACCTTCAGCTGATAGTGAGAAATTTGGTGAGGTGGATTTTATCTCCAAGAAGAATAATTAACTCCTGTCAACTTTAAGCTTGGGGTGTGAGAGAGGGTTTTGACTATTTGAGATCAAATGAGATGGATAGCATCATGTTATCATTCCATAGCAGTAGTCATGAAAGGAAAAAAGCGAGCATGGCTTTTAGTTTCTCATGTTGGAAATAACAGGGTTTCTGATTATGTTAAGTAGGGAAGTGAGATGCTCCAGCACCAATAATGATGTTTTGACATCAGAAGAGAGAAAGAGATCTCTCAGTGGAGCAGGGCTTGGGATGGGATTAAGAGGGCAAGTTCACAAGGTTTAATGAAGTGCTTAAATGATCTTGTCTGAAACAGTCTTATAAACAAGCATGGCATATGAATGCTGGCCATGGTTATTGTAGCTCAACATCAAACAGATCTTTCATTTGCCTATATGCAAACAAAGTCTAAGCTTAATAAGCCCCTTAATTGTTTGAAATAATTTCCTAATGGATATTATGACCATAGACTCAATGGATGCTGAAAATATGATTCGATTTTGAAAGCTTGTTCAACAATTTATTATGAGTCACTGTCAGACTTTGAAATCTCACAACAATCATCAAAACACAGACATCATTAAATGTATTTCACCTTTCTTTTAAAAAGATCAAACAATCAGGCCTAATAAGAATAAGATCACAACAACTGAGACAACTGTACAAAAATGCAAGCAAGTCAATTATAATACATGCAGTATACAGTACATTCACTTCTACTTTTTGGTTTATATTGTTACTGAATAAGTCCAAAGGCAGACAGCAATATTAGTGAAATGCTGTGGGCGGAACTTAAGGGGGTAAATTAAATTTTAATATGTGTAAAAAATTTTATCTAGATCATAATGGGAATATGATGATGTGCATTAAGATATGACTATTATAACATAACTCCTAACTCAGTCTGTAATAGGAAACCCTGTCTCCACAGGAAATCCTGTTAACAGTGGGGATCTGATTATATCAGCATACTGAGCGGGAGACCAAAGTGAATTTTATAATATTGACAAACATCCATAGGCAATAGATTTATATCAACACAGCACAGTAATGTAAATCCTGGATTAAACCAAGAGCCGTTTAACGGAAACGAGAAGGTCCCATTCCATACCTCCACATAATGTGACCGCATCACGTGAAAAAGGCTTGTTTTAGTAGCAGCAGTACTGGTCAAAACAAACAGGACCTTCAGTGACACATGCAGAAGGTTTTCTTTCCATTTCAAATATTATTTAAATGACATTTAAGTGCACACATAAAATGAGAGCAGCAGAGTTACAGGAGCCATATCTGTGCCTACTGCTTTGTTTTTAAAGGATACTTGTGGTTTGGCTTCAGTGGAAAAATATTTGCACTCAAAAAAGATTGTTCCTCACAGTCCGTTACCCTCTACAGTCTGAACACGGGAGTGTGACGTACTGTATCGTAACCAACAGGACATCGTCAAGAGCATCAATTCTGAGCCGGGTGTCCATTAAAAGGCTCCTGTGTGAGTGTGACGGTAAACAGCAGCAGATGTACTGTCTTTTCAAATCTTCCAAATTGCCTGCAAATGACCACCATTAGCTTACTATGTAAGTGATTTAAAGCAACCACAATTTAACAAGATGTTAAGTATTCTCATCGGTCATGAACCTGATCGCCCCTTTCTGGGTAATTAACTGCATGCCGCAGAGCTGTCACTTCTATAGCATACAAGAACGTGTTCTGAAGAAACTGATATGGCCTTGCTCGACTAAATGAAACATTTATGCTTTTTGCCTAATGAATTGCAGAATGTTTTGATTCACAAAGCTCTGATCAGGATGGATAGTGGTATCTTGGCTGAGAGCTTGTGGGAGTGTCTGTCAGTAATGCTAATTGAGAATGAGACATGGATATGAGAAGCACTGCCAGAGGGGCATGCAGATATTTTTTTTTTTCTAAATGGCTTATGATGAAAATAGCAACATAGGGGAGACTGAGGCTAGTTGTCATCACAATGCTTACCCTGATTAATCTTTCTCAGGCTATTGAGTTTCATAGCTGGGCAAGTTGTCACAATGGAACTGGCCATTAAACAGCCTATTATAGGCTTCTCAGCTAAATTTGAACAGTAAAATAACTAGCAATGCAAAAAAAAAAAAAAAAAAACGCAAATTGCAAAAATGTCAAAAGTACCCTACACTATCAAACCAAAATTTTGGCCAACAAATATTTATTACGCTGTGTAAAATTGTAACACGTAGAACAGGGCATGACATTTATGCAAAATACTCTTGGCCGAGAACACAATTCAGCCTTTCGGTTGTGTCAGTGTGTCTAATTTTATTAGTCCACTGGTTACCCCAAACTTGTACTGTAAAATATGATATTGGAATTTGACTTTGGAGGATCAAATTCACAACAAAACATTTTTAAGAAGGTTTTGAACAATGTGTATGAAACCAACATACAAAAACACTGTTAGGGAAAGCACAAACAGGACTTTTAAAATACCTACTGAGGCACAATCCTCCCTGACAACATCCTCACTCTCTTATATATTCTGTGTTTTCTAAGTCAGATTTTAATTTAACATTCAAAAACAATATAGGCTATAGGCCTACACAATTAATTGAGATCTAAAGTGCACAATACTGTATTAATTAAAAAAAAAAAAAAAATCCTCAGCCACTAGATTCAATTTAGCTGCGTTTTTTGAAGTGTTGGTTTTAACGCCAAGGTAATGTAGGCTAACATTTTATCTCGATTAGCCTATTTGAAAACAATGTTCCACAGACATTCACACAATACAATTGACGTACACCAAACGCATATACTGTTGAGGCAGTTCGCCCAAAATAACAAATCTGTCATTGTTTTGGCTACTCACCCTCATGTTGTCCCAAACCTGTGAACTGACATCTCCTTTTGACCTCCACCGAAGAAACAAAGTCATAAAGGCTTGGAAAACATGAGGGTGAGTAAACAATGACTCAAAGTTACATTTTTTGCCTATTAAACACATTTGTTCCACAGGATTGAGTCTCGCGGGGTGCGCGTGCACTTGTTTCTCAGACTCGGAGAAACAGGTCCTTTAGTTTTTTCCTGAACTCTTTGCGCATCAGACAGTAAATAAATGGATTTAAACAGCTGTTTGCGTGCGCCAGACACACAGTCACCGGAAACACATAGGTATGAACGATATAGTACGACTTATCCCAGTACACCGCATTGAATTTCACCAGCACGCCCCAAAGCGTTATGGCATGATTGGGCATCCAGCAGAGGAAGAACGACAAGACCACTATGGTGACCGACTTTGTGACTTGCGTTCTTCTTTTGGAGTTGCTCTTCATACTCCGTTGTCGGATGAGCCTCAACAGCAGCAGGTAACTGATGGAGACTATTGCCATTGGCAAAATAAAAGCAATTAGTATTTTCTGGAGATGATAGACTGCCAACCAGTACTGTCCGTCGGGGAACCGCAACAAACAAAGTTTTTCGCCGGCCACGATAGTGACTGTGGAGAAAATGGATGTTGGCGCGGTGGCTACGGTGGCCAGAGACCACAGGACGACACTGACCCACCTGATGGAGCAGCTGGTCTGTCTGCTGCGGTCCTTCAGAGCTGAAGCCACTGACCAGTAGCGTGTGATGCTCATCGCGGTCAGGAAGAAGACGCTCGCGTACATGTTCATCACGGTCACTGACAGGATGATCTTACACATGGCGTCCCCAAACGGCCAGCTGAAGTCCAACGCCGTGTCCACGGCCCAGAAAGGCAAAGTCAACACAAACTGAAAATCTGTCACGGCCAAATTGAGGATGAAAAAGTTTATTTTGGATGTGCGTCTCTCTCGTCTCACGCGTATAAAGAAGAAGACCAGCAGGTTGCCGATCAAACCTACTACGCAAACCACCGAGTAGGTGATGGAGATCATGCACCTCAGCACCGGACTCCCATCGGCGGACACATCAATGTCTTCCAGGCTTTTAAAGCGATCGCTGATGGATCTGTTGATTACACCACTCTGATTGCTGTCTCCCATTGTGTCCAGCGATTTCACAACTTCACTGTTGCCCATGACGACAGATAATGTACTACTAATTAGGCTATAGGTATACACTACATTCGTATGAACTCATCTATAATTAGTAGGCCTGTTGTTTAATCACATTAATTACTTAATTTTAGGCTTTTTAACTGATAACTGACAAAACGTCACTCATCCTTCATAACTACGCGGGCAAGATCAAGGAGCAAAAACTATGAGCAGTGAGGACAATGCGGCGCGCTCAAGAATTTATGTCGGCCGCTTTTTAAATGTTCCCGCCCATCGAGAGCAGTGATTCGTCTTCCTGTTTGATTGACAGGACGCCGCCGAGTAAACGTATACAAAACCTTGCTCCGCTTTTGCTGTATAATTTATTATGCTTATACCTTTATACAATAACAGAGTAATGATAAAGAACATATACTAAAGTAATTGTTTAAAAAAAAATGTAAAAACAAAGCACAGATTCACTGTTAATAGCCTACTAATATAAATATGTATAATATTATATAACATTAGAAAATAATCATGACATAAATATACACTCTTGGTTACAAATATTTTCTTGAGGCAATAGTTTGCGGCTTAGGTTTAGGTTTAAACGTGTGCAGTTTCAAGAGAGCAGGTGGATCTTGACATATTGGTAAGTTTCCACTGCCATCTGCTGTTCACATGTAGATTTACACCACTTTTTCACAACCGCTTAAAGGCTTTGGATTACATGCTTAGCACATTAATACAGCTTGAATGAGAGGATTCGCATGAATCGATGATGTGTTCGAGAGGATTTGTTTTAAAGTTAGGAAAGATTTAAAATATGTGGCATTTGAGACACCATAGTTATCAGAATGAGTAGAGAAACCACTTATCTAAATGTTTGAGGTTATAAGTGTTGGTTGGTTAGCCTCCTCACATGTGGGTTTTATCATTCATAAAAGACAACCACACTGAAATATTTCATGTCATCTTAAATCTGCCGCAGGCCTGTGTGAATTTAAAATGGGTCGAAGTTTGTTGCCCCAGATACAGTTGTTTCTGAAATATGAACAGGCACCTGGTTAGTGCTCGATTTAGAATCCTCACCTTTCCACGGATTGATTCAGGCTTGTCTGACCTTTATTACTGAACAGTATGCCATTCAACTCAAATGGCTTACAGAATGAGTTACTTTTCAGTGAGCAAGCTAAAGTAGCTGAGCTATTCAGCTCTAATGTAAAGGAGTGAAAGTACAAATTCTTAAAATGTACCAAAAGAAATATAAAAAACAGCTTTTTTTCCATCAAGACAAAAGCCAAAGTTAACTCAATGCATTTTATTACATCTAAATGTCTCTACATAAACATGTAACATTCAATAGGTAAACAATTTCTTTCAATGCATGTAATAAATATTTTTTTCACTTAGTACTTTATACAAACTGACATTGGTCTACTGTACAATATGTGTTCCACATCTTAAAAATCTTTTTTTTTTCTTCTTTTTTTTCCTCATAAAACATGCCACATAGACACAGAGTGGATGAGATTTAAGGCAGTGAGCATAGATGTCAGCTTACTGAAATGGAAAATAAAATAAACTTGGACTTTGACACCAAGTCCACTCATAACACAATTCTGCATCTAAAATATATAAATTAGTTTGTTGTGAAGTTGAGGATTCAACATATAAATGCACATCACTGGAACATCCAAATTTGCACAATGTTTGCCCTACATCAAGAACAAAAACATGCACACACGCATTCATACACACATTCACACACAACTTATCCCTTTATCAATCACAACCAAAATCAACAAATTAATGAAAACTTGTATTCTGTTTGTCACTGAAGCTTTCGTCTACATCCTTCGTAACAAACCTTGTCAAATACATGATGTGAGACAAACAATGAAACAAAGGACAAGAACTGTCTAGATTTACTTGTTAAAATATAAAGTCAATAATTAACACTGCTGGAGATCTAAACAAGTAGTCAATTTGGTAACAAGGGTTTTGCAATAACAGCGTATGTATTTCGTCGCTGTCATTTTTATCTCGTTAATTACCTAACCAATTACATTTTGAACCAATCTTAAGAGTCAAGAGACAAATTGACTGATAAACATCTAATGCTTTCAGAAGAAATGTTTGTTAAAAGGAGGTTTGGAGGGCAAAGGAAACAGAGTGAGACTCATCAGTCTATCAAACAATGCAAGACACGATAGCTAGATTCTGTCACAGGCAATTACCCCAGTCCCAAACCCAATTAGGCTTTGAAAAGAGTTCTGGTCAACAACACTGAGAGAGCCACACCAGCAAACACACACGCGCGCGCGCGCGCACACACACACACACACACACACACACACCTTAGTCTGTTTGATGTAAGTATAACTAAAAAGAGATTTGAACTCTTTCTAATTTAGCTTTTATTTTTCCAACACATTTTGTCAAACAATATTTCTCAAATGATTTATATCTCATTTATTTTCCTCTGTTAGTGTCAAGCAGCACTTGAAAGGACATCAATTGGTTACTCAGTAGGATTATTATTTTTTTAAACTCCCAAGTCTGTAGATAAGAGCTCTAAATCTGATGGGCGTCATGAGGAACAGCTTAATACAGGCGAAGTGAAGTACAAGAAATAACAGGTCCAGTCTTTCACATGCAAAACACACTCACACAAGGAACACATAACAAAACGATAGACGAAACGAGTGGCTTTAGGACTTCCCGCACAGCAGCAAGCGCAGATGACCTAACAGACAACTGAACAGAGAGCTCAGTCCCTGTGCAATGTCAAAACTATGAGCAAGTTAAGGACACACGCCTACACCGAAGACACCATAACCTCGCCATCTATGCCACTGCTGAACCTCCCAACAAATCATTCCTTCTGAAAAATTCAAACAACAGAGGGACGGAGGGAAGGATAGAAGAAAGAATGAGAGAACAATCAAGCATGGTAGCCACAAAGAAAGAGTAAATCTTTACTTTCTACACAAGGTGTACATTTAAGTTCACTGAACTCACAAGCTCTCACTCTAAAAACTTCAACACTAAAAAGTGTTCTTTTGGCATCGAGCAAGAAAAAATATGGATGTAAATCTGTTAGAGAATTACATTGTTTTAAAAACAGTCATGAATTACATTTCACATAAGAATTATGAGGTCAGATATTGTCAATCTGTAACAATGCTTTTACTTCCAGTTGTTAACTTGAAGGAGAAGGAATGCTTCTTAACAGCCCACAAACTTAAAGGGATAGTTCATCCAAAAGTAAAGATTCAGTCATCATTTACTCACCCTCATGTCGTTCCAAACCTGTATGACTTTCTTTCTTCAGTGAAACACAAAAGATATTTTTAAGAATGTTTCAGTGGGGTCAAAAACAATACTGGAGCCCACTGACAAAAAAAACAAAAAAACACAGAAAATATCTTCATTTGATGACATGCAAGTGATGACGAGTGTTATTTTTGGGTGAACTATCCCTTTAAAAGCATTATATAAAATAATCCTGCATGTTTAGGGGAAATGTGATTGGCAAAGACATGTCAAGTTTTGCTGGGAAGAGAAAAGAACCAAGGGTCCGGTAGACGGTCCAATCGCAGCCATTGTGCCCTGTGGAATCAGACAAAATATAGAACTCACAGAATATGATGGGGAAAGGATATAAAAAGTGTTCATATTATGTTAAAGGGGTTGAGCCGAAGCTGTGAAGGGAAAAACAGCGTCAGTTTCCAAGGAGCTAAAACCCAAAGTAACTTAGCAAGCCGTGTTGGGCGAAAACTCTTTCAAGTTTACATATACATTAGATAGCTAGATAGAGAAGTATATACAAAAGTAAAACAAAAAATATATTTGTTCTCTGTACACGGCAACGATCATCATCGTTTACAAAAACACCCTTCAGTCATCCTGTATGTCCCTTTTTCTTCCCAATGTTTGGAAGTCTCTTCAGTCAGTTTCCCGTGGGAGGGTTCGGTCCTGGGTCAGTCTAACGAGATGACGTCTGGAACGGGTCCGTAGATGGCAGACATGGGGGCCGATTCGGAGCTGGGGAGCGGGGCGGGTGGATGTCCAAGGCTTTCCCGTAAGCTGCTGGAGGACACCAGGCTGCTGCCGGTGCTGCTGCCGTTGACGTTAATGGGAGGGAGGTTGCTGCTTACAGGGGTGGAGGGAGGGTCCAGGAAGAGTTGAGACGAGCCGTACGGGAGGAAACGACTCAGGAGGAGGTCGTGATCTTCCGATGCAGATGCAGCCGCTGCCATCACCATGTTGTAGTGCTGGAGGGACACAGTAAAAAAAGAAAAGAAAAAAAAAAAAAGAGTCAGGTAAAGAGAAAACAACCAATAGATTAGCAGTATCTGTCAATCACAACGGGCTGATAAATGTTTGGATTGTGTTACCTGATGATTCTCCCCTTGTAAAAAAGGGAAAAAGTTGAGATCTGTAAGAGGAAACAGAGACAAATGAGTACATTGAAATTGAAATGAGCACATTTCCCACATTAAACATTCCTCTAGTGATGGTTGTGTGTGTTGTACCTGACAGGTCTGTGGGCGTAGAGTAGTAGTGGCGATAGTCCTGAATGAGGGGAGGAGGTGGAGGAATGTAATTGGTGTCCACCTGAGGCATGCTGGGTGTTCGGCTTAAAGGAGATGCTTGTCTGTGGAGATTTAGCACCCTATGAACACACGCCAACAAACAAGTTAGCTTGAGAAAAGCGACTCTTTTGCATTATTTATGGATATTCAAAGAGTTGAAAAGAAATATGACAAATATGTTTTACTGAAATGATCATTTACCCATTATCCATCTGAGGAGAGATGCTGGACAGCGAGGGGCAGCTTTTCTTCTGAGGGGGTTCTTCATCTTCCTCTTCTTCAGACGAGCTGTCGAGAGTCAAATCAATCACCTCCACTTTTTTGCTGTTGCTTCCACTGTTGCCGTTTGTTTGAGAGTTTTGCTCTGACACTGTATGACATCCACCTGATCCACACACACAGAGGGACGTAGTTCAATTTATACAAGTATGACATATTTCAGTAGAATTAAAGGGTTAGTTCACCTAAAAATGAAAATAATGTCATTTATTACTCAGCCTCATGCCGTTGTACACCCTTAAGACCTTTGTTAATCTTCAGAACACAAATTAAGATATTTTTGTTGAAATCCGATGGCTCAGTGAGGCCTCCATAGCCAGCAATGACATTTCCTCTCTCACGATCCATTAATGTACTAAAAACATATTTAAATCGGTTCATGTGTGTACAGTGGTTCAATATTAATATTATAAAGCGACGAGAATATTTTTGGAGCGCCAAAAAAACAAAATGACTTATTTAGTGATGGCCAATTTCAAAACACTGCTTCAGGAAGAGTGTTATGATTCTTCTGTGTCGAATCATGATTCGGGATCGCGTGTCAAACCGCCAAACTGCTGAATTCACGTGACTTTGGCGCTCAGAACCGCTCATTCGACACACTGATTCATTTATGCTCCGAAGCTTCCTGAAGCAGTATTTTGAAATTGGCCATCACTAAAGTCGTTATTTTGTTTTTTTGGCACACCAAAAATATTCTTGTCGCTTTATAATATTATTATTGAACCACTGTACTCACATGAACTGATTTAAATATGTTTTTAGTACATTAATGGATATTGAGAGAGGAAATGGCATTGCTGGCTATAGAGGTCTCACTGAGCCATCAATTTCAACAAAAATATCTTAATTTGCGTTTAGAGATTAACAAAGATTAACAAAGGTCTTACGGGTTATGGGTCATATTCATTATTTTGCCACCAGATCAGAGATATTAATTTCACAAGCCCCATTTACACCTGGTATTAACATCAATCTCAGGTGATCTGATCACAGGTGAACAGTGCCAGCTGTAAATGGGGTCCAAAATATTTTTTGGACGATACCATTGTTCAAAACTTTGAGGTGGGTAAGATTTTTTTAATGTTTCTAAAATGTTGTAATGTTTCATTCCAAAACTGTGGAATGATCTCTCCATCGCTATTACTAGATCAGCCAAATCACTTACTACTTTTAAATTGAGGTTAAAATCACATCTGTTTAACGCTGTGTGTGAACTTCCTTGAAGGGGTTTCAATTGCAACCGTGTCTGTTTTATGTTTGTGTGTGTGTTTTGTTTTGTTTTTTAAATTTATTTTTTATGAATTCATGTCACTTGTGATAGTAAAGCACTTTGGGCAACTGGTATTGTATTAAACTGTGCTATATGAGAAGAAAAAGAAAGAAAGAAAGAAAGAAAGAAAGAAAGAAAGAAAGAAAGAAAGAAAGAAAGAAAGAAAGAAAGAAAGAAAGAAAGAAAGAAAGAAAGAAAGAAAGAAAGAAAGAAAGAAAGAAAGAAAGAAAGAAAGAAGGAATTCTCCTATGCTCACCTAGGCTGCATTTATTTGATCAAAAGTACAGTAAAACAGTAATATTGTAAAATTCTTGTGATGGCAAAGGTATTATTCTTGTGATTTTCAGCATCATTACTCCAGTCTTCAGTCACATGATCCTTCAGAAATCATTCTAGTATGCTGATCTGTGCTCAATGTCTTATTATTATCCATGTTGAAAATGGTTGTGCTGCTTAATATTTTGGTATAAATGTGATAATTTTTTCAGTATTCATTGAAGAATAGAAATTCAAAAGAACAGCGTTCATTTAAAATAATTTTTTCGAACTATGTAAAAGTCATTACTGTCACTTTTGATCAATTTAGTGCATTTTGGCTAAAAAAATAGAAATAAAAAATAAAATCTTTCAGACCCCAAACTTTTGAACTGTGTAGTGTATATTTGAAGGTAGCCATAAACAAACATGCCCAGCCAACATTACTGCTAAAGAACCCTTGACCGCAGCAAACAACCAACTACTTGCCAGTCAATCATTGTGTCAAGTATGGCTTTAAAAGAAAAGTCTGCTGGCATTTTTTCTTACTTTACTCACAGAAATACAATGGCAAGTGCTGTATCAGGGGTTTTAAGAGGCTTTTCACCCATTCTTAATTTTCAAGAATGCTCTCAAAACCCCTCCTGCAGCAGTTCCTCAACAATATGAGGAGATGATCATCAGTGACTTAAACTTACCATCGATGCCATTGTATGAAGCAGACACTTCCTGCACTTCCTTTTTCGACCTCATGGGGGCCCAGCTGCCATCTTCCTTGAACTGTATTTCATCACAATCTAAACAGCTGTTAAGAATCTCCATAAACAACCTAAGGATGAACAGAGAAATGGTTGGGAACAAAGGAGAGATAAGAGAAGAAAGAAAGAGTGAATTCACAAATCATCTACCCTAATGCACAGCTGGACAATTTCATGCAAAAGTTAAAATTATAATAGAAAACTAAAAGGTGCGAGTACTGCATTACTGCATTTAATTATTAAATGAATTTCATGGGCAGTTCTGTTCTATTAGTGTTGTGCATACCCGTCAATGATGAGATGTTCATAGGGTGCTTTTTTGTCACAGACAGGACACACCCATGTGGGCTTCTTTTCATTCATCTGGATGTAGAGCGTAGCATCAAAACACTGCAGGTGTGAACACGTCAACGCCCGACACGGAATCATCAGCCGCATCTTTCCCAGCTGTGTAACACAGGCAAAAGCAAAGACAATCATGGAGAAATTAACACACAGAGACATCCTGTATGGATACAATCCAGGTAAACACACACACAGACACACAGGTTTGTTTTGCTACCTAAAGTGAGGACATTACATACACCTAAACCTACCCATCACAGAAAACATTCTGCATTTTTACATTTTTAATAAAACATTGTTTTTAAAGCTATTTTACTCAAGAAATGTCCTCATATTTCATGTTTACATCGTAATACCAGTGTAATACCCATGTCATTATACAAATTTGTGTCCTCATAAATCAGAAAATCGTGCATGCTCACACACACACACACACACACACACACACACACACACACACACACACACACACACACACACACACACACACACACACACACACACACACACTCTCACACACTCACACAGGTTTGGAGATAGACCAAAGAATGAAAAGAACAAGAAGTGAAACACGAACAAAACTTGTATAATCATGACAATATACAACTGACATTAAACAGTCTAACTATTTTAGACAGATTTATGAGTCATAATATACAAAACATTCTGAATCTGATTTCATTTTGAGCTTAAAATCAAAAACATCTGTCTTTGTTTTGTGTGATCTTTAACTACTTTGAAACATTAGAATCTTAAAAAAAATAACATTTTGGTTCTCATATGGTCTTTGTAAGGTCCTGCAACAAACCTGTTAAGCAAAGAAAACCCTCTGATCATTTGTTTCAGATTGTAATTAAGAGTTTTCTTAGCTTTAGAGGTTTGTTGCAGCTGGTCCCTGGGCTTAAACTAACAAGTAGACATTCAAAAATATACAGCACTGTGCAAAAGTCTTAGGCACCTTAGTATTTTCACACACACACACACAAAACGTTTTAAACCAGTTATTTATATCTTTTGCTGTAGTGTATCAGTAAGAGATATCAGTTTACATTTCCAAACCTTCCTTTTGCCATTAATTCTAATAATCCAGTGAGATTTTTGTATGCACAAGGAGTCTGACAACAGGCGGTATGATCCACACGGAGATCTGATCTCACCATCATCAAATCTGTTTGATTACATGAAGAAACAGAAAAAACTGAGACAAACCAAATCCAGAAGAACTGTGGCCGTATCTCCAAGAGGCTTGAAGAAACCTGCAAATTTGCCTGTAAAACTATGTGCAAGTGAACCTGGACAAGAGCTGTTTTAAACGCAAAGGGTGGTCACGCCAAATATTGACTGATTTAGTTAATAGAAGTTAATTGATAAATAAAATCTATTTATGACATTATTTTTGAAAGCATCCTCACTTTACAGTGTTTTTACACAAGTGCCTAAAACTTTTCACAGTAGCTTTGCAGGCAGGTTCTTCAAGCATCTTGGAGACGTTGCCACAGTTCTCCTGGATTAAGTCTGTCACAGTTTTCTCTGTTTCTTCATGTAATCCCAGATGGATTCGATGATGGTGAGATCAGATCTCCATGTGAATCATACCGGCCGTGGTCAGACTCCTTGTGTGTTCAAAAATCTCACTGGATTATTACAATTAATGGCAAAATGAATGTTTGGAAATGTAAACTGATATCTCCTACTGACACACTGCAGCAAAAGATATAAATAACTGGATTAAAAACATTTTTTGGGGTGAAAATAATAGCATACCTATGACATTTGCACAGTACTATACATTACTGGATGTGTGTTTGTTTGATTTTGATGAGTGATCTGATAAAATGCTTACCGGACATAATAATGAAACTCTTAGGCTGGTGGTTGCTATTTCACTGTCAGGGTCTGCCGTTAACTTTTCCTTTACTGCAGGACATGAGCAAAAGCACACATTAGCAGCACAAAACCCACAGTGATCTTTACAGCTGCACTGCTATTAATACATAGCAGTGCAGCGAGTTATTAATACAACTGGAGAAATACAGTCACATTTAACCTGGCTATAATCAGTGTTGGGGGTAATGTATTAAAACAGAAAAAGGAATCTGCACACCAAACAAATTCAAAGTTGATGTGCTGAATCCTTTTTCTGTTTTTTTTTTTTTCATGTTTCATAAACTGAATCTATGCACCCAAAAAATATTTTTCATATATAAATTGGAGGAGAACATTTCATATTTTTTGCCAGGGGGTAACACATTACAATTAATGTGAGTTAATCAGATTACTTTTTTAAGTAGAGAGTTAAGTAATGCATTGATTATTATCTTATTATAAAATATCTAATTAAAAACAAACAAGCCCATCCCAGGAGAGAAAAAGTGAAGCAACACATTACTTTCCATAAAAAGTAACTAAGTAACTTTTACAAGTTACTCTTTTTTAGGGAGTAATGCAATATTGTAACGCATTACTTTTAAAGTAACGTATAAAGGACCAAACACGTCATACCTATTACTTCATACAAATTCATACTGTACCTACACTACCATCCAGAAGGTAGTGATTAGTAAGAATTGTATTTCTTTTAAATGAAATTAATATTTTTATTCAACAAGGATGCATTGGATTGATTATAAGTGACAGTAAAGAAATTCATATCGCTACAAAAGACTTTAAATAAATGTTGTTCTATTGAACTTTCTATTCATCAAAGAATCCTGAAAAGGAATTTTTTTTGTTCAGTTTATTGTTCATTTATTTCCCATTTATTGACAGACACCTCTCCTGTACTCATGTTGAGAGAAATTGTGAGTGAGGTGCAGAGGCGTTGTGTACACTGTGTAAACATGATGATAATTGTAGTTCTAGATCTAGACTAAATGTGAGCAGGCATTTACTCAACTCACTTGCACAAAAATAGATTCAGTATTCATCAGAATGAATAAAAACAAGGAAATGCAAACTCAGAATATTACGCAAACCTGCAATAACTAAATGTTAAATATACAAATATCCTTTCGTTTGGTTCCACATGAAAGCCTTATGCATGTTTGAGCAGTCAGTTTCCACAAAATATTAAGCAGCTGTTTTCAACGTACAGTACAGACCAAAAGTTTGGAACCACTAAGATTTTTAATGTTTTTAAAAGAAGTTTCGTCTGCTCACCAAGGCTACATTTATTTAATTAAAAATACAGTAAAAAACAGTAATATTGTGAAATATTATTACAATTTAAAATAACTATGTACTATTTAAATATATTTGACAAAGTAATTTATTCCTGTGATGCAAAGCTGAATTTTCAGCATCTTTACTTCAGTCTTCAGTGTCACATGATCCTTCAGAAATCATTCTAATATGCTGATTTGCTGCTCAATAAACATTTATGATTATTTTCAATGTTGAAAACAGTTGTGTACTTTTTTTTTTTCAGGATTCCTTGATGAATAGAAAGTTCAAAAGAACAGCATTTATCTGAAATACAAAGCTTTTGTAACATTTTACACTACAGTTCAAAAGTTTTGAATTTTTTTGTTTTTAAAGAAATTAAAGAAATGAATACTTTTATTCAGCAAGGATGCATTAAATCAATCAAAAGTGGCAGTAAAGACATTTATAATGTTACAAAAGATTAGATTTCAGAAAAACACTGTTATTTTGAACTTTCTATTCATCAAATAATCCTGAAAAAAAAGTATTGTACACAAATATTTTGTACAATTGTACACATTAAATGTTACTTGAGCAGCAGATCAGCATATTAGAATGATTTCTGAAGGATCATGTGACACTGAAGACTGGAGTAATGATGCTGAACATTCAGCTTTGCCAACACATGAATAAATTACTTTGTGAAATATATTCAAATAGAAAACAGTTATTTTAAATTGTAATAATATTTTACAATATTACTGTTTTTTACTGTATTTTTAATTAAATAAATGTAGCCTTGGTGAGCAGACGAAACTTCTTTTAAAAACATTAAAAATCTTAGTGGTTCCAAACTTTTGGTCTGTACTGTATAATAATAATAAATGTTTCTTGAGCACCAAATCAGCATATTAGAATGATTTCTGAAGGATCATGTGACACTGGTGCTTCAGAAATTGTTTGAGCTGCCTTAGGCTGATGTGCATGTGTTCAACAAGGGCATCAGGGCTTTCTTTCAGAATTAATAAGCCTCTTCAGACAGTTTATAGGTTGATGAATAACATTTTTTAAAGTATCATGGAAAGTTTGAAGGGCAGACAAGAACAAAGAGCAATCTGAGTAAAGCAGAACTGAGATGTTGCATCTCTGTCAGTTTTTAGAGCAATCCTAGATTAACTCAGTTCTATCACACTATGCTATATAGACTAAAACATTCCGGTATATATACACAATCAAGCTATCAAGCTCTACTTGATATGTTTAAGAAAATTATTATTGACTGCAGTCCATGGAGAACAATTTTTATGGTTTTAAATTTGGATAAAATAAGATGCCAACCATTTATTAGGCCACAGTATAGTTTATCTTTGGTATGAGGAAACTATTTCTGTATGAATTAAACTAGCACTTAAAAAAAAAAAGAGCTGTTCAGTCGCTGAAATTCCTAATTGACAACTTGTTCACAAATTAAACATAGAGGGCCCTATCATAAACCCGACGCCAGGCACGACGCAAGTGTTTTTTGCTAGTTTCAGCTCAACGCAGTTATCATTTTCACGTCCAGCGCTTCGTTGTTTAAATAGCAAATGCACTCGTGCCCATCAGTTCACCCATGGGCGTGCAGGTCTGAAAACGAGGTGTGTTCAGGCGCATTGTTGGCACATTGCTATTCTGAGGCAACTGAAAACAACTGCGCCATTGACCAGCTGAAACCAGGTCTAAAGTCAATAGCACAGTATTTTTTTTTTTGTTATTTAAAGGGCACGTTAGCAATATGCGCCTATAGGCGGGTGCACAACATGTGTACACTCTGCTTGTTACACACACAGCAGCACACAATTTTTTTTAAATATTAAAAATAAAAGGATTCCTCTCTGGAGAAGTGTTGCCGCTTGCAAATTCCATGCAAGTGCCGACCATTTTTTCTGTTGTAAGCAAAAGTGGATTCGGACATGCCCTAAGTGCATCTGTGCCATGTGCTTCAGACCATGTGCTTAGATCATTAAAATAGGGCCCAGAGGCTTCATAATTGCCATTTGAGGCAATTAGGTTTTTAGAACTAAACGTGAAAACCTCAAGTAATGTTAAACACAGACCTAAAGTACAGTTCAAAACTGTGGGCTGCATTTATTTGATCAAAAATACAGTAAAACAGTAATACTGTGAAACATTATTACAATTTGCAAAAATTGTTTTCTATTTTAATATATTTTAAAATGTATCTTCCTGTGATGGCAAAGCAGTGTCACATGATCATTCAGAAATCATTGTAATATGCTGATTTTGTGCTCCAGAAACATTTTAACAGATGAAAACTGCAATGCATTTTTTCAGGATTATTTGATGAACAAAGTTCAAAAGAACAGCATTTATTTAAAAATAGGAATCCTTTGAAACAATGTAAAAGTCCTCATATAACTTTTGATCAATTTAATGCATCCTTGCTGAATAAAAGTAGTAATTTCTTAAAAAAAATAAAAACTATTGTTCTAAAACCCCATTGCTCAAAAACGCAACTTTTCTTTTAGGACAACAGCTCGATTCCTCTGGAGAATATGTATGCTTACTGAGTGCTCTGGAGTGATCTGGGTTTCTGATGCCTTTAGCCCGTAGCCTCTGCAACAGCATTGTGGATGACAGCTGCTTGACCAGGTACACCGCCATAGAATAACTCTGAAAAAAACCCACCCAACAATGGATAAGTTACTAGAGACAAAGTGACATATCGCATGCTTCAAGAAACATTTAAAACCTCTACATAAAACAGTATGCCATGTATATATATTTTAATATAAGTTAACATGTGAAATATAGAAAAAATATATAGAATAATTTCACCATTACATCTCAATAAAACAATTTGATGCTAGTACTAGAATAAAACAGAATGGAAGTAGGTGTACTTCTAGGTATCATTTATTTATATTTTCAGGTCATATCTTACATCATCGTTCTGTCAATGCCAAATGAGAAGGTTCTATAATAAAGAGCCTTTCAGATTCAGTGAGAAGGTATAGCTCATATAATTTTCATGACTCCTGAGAAAGAGTGAAAAATTTAAAGAATCTACCACAGAGAGCAGCAGGATTGCTTATTGCTTGCCGAGGCACGTTATACGATAAGAAATGACATAATTCATGAAGCTGAATATTATATGTAGGTGCAGTGATGTTTTATGCGCGAGAAGATTAATGTTATCTTATGAGATATAGGGATCTGTGGACAAAGTAATGAACTCCTGTCTGCCTGCAGAAGTCTCAGAAGTAAACAGCAGCCCGTTTTTCTCAATCCAGCTTATTTTTCTTAATATACATTAACTGCTAATGAACAAGAAAAGCCATTCATCACAAATGCATTTCCTGAACATATCAAAAGTAGAGATGAGCACTCGCAAAAGTATTTCAGATAAATCAATCTGCAGGGAAATATATAGAGCACAAAACACAGAATAGACATAAAGCATGTAAATGAATAAAGCTCAAGTTAAATGTTTCTGTTTGATGTCAAATCCATCAATACTCAACAAAAAAAAAAATTTCTGAAAAATGACTGAAACAAGGGCAAGTTTTTTATTTTGACATTAGTTATTTTTTAGCTGTCCCTCAACTCGACATTCAGAGAAAACACTAAAATACTGCACACATGCTGACCTTTTCGCATAAACCACATAAAGCAAATGCTATAATTGGCTATCATGTGACTGCAAATGGCTGCAAGACACGTATGGGGAGCTAAAAATACATTTTCATTTCAACAAGTTCCTGTAATAGGCTTGCTTGATTTGCCAGGAAAGAGGTGAAAAAAACATTTGCAAACAAAGTACTTGTATTCATGAATTGGGACGTGGGGGGATGGGGTTTATTATTAACCTACCCGTCCAATTTCCGACGTCCAGGACACTACAATGGTGTTAGGGACAGTTGTGGACAGTCTGACCAGTGAGGTAATGTTGATGGGTCTGCTGGGCCTCTTTGGTTCCACGCCATTTTTGGTAGGAGGCAGATATCCCTGGTGAACAACAATAGGAAGACAATAAATGGAAAATAAATTAATATTTTTTTTTAAAGTAATTTTTTTTTTTTTATTAAACAAACAGCATTAGTGTAGAGGTCAACAGTTTGGAGAATTTCTTTAAAAAAGCTAAAGAGACCATATGTCTCAGTTTAGAGTGATGGATAGCTGGACAATTTGACTGTAGTTTAACTTACTGGGAGATTACACGGTTTTCCATTGACTTTAACGCAAAGATTAGGGGGAAAGTGGTCCTCCTGAGGGCAGCTTGTCTCTGATAGACAAAACCTGGATAACGTGCATATTTATAATATAAGCAGAAAATAGCAGGCTAGTGCTCTGAAGCTTTATATCATATTTATGCAAAATGTTTCAGTGTATTAGAACATGAATATGTTACCGTAACTGTACTTGCACCGTAAAGTCACATTTGGTCCCCGATATGTCCCTGCAAAAGGAGAAAATAAAAGCTATGTTTTTGAGAAAACAATTGAATTCAAACACCTCATCACACAAGCAGTGCCTTATAGAAACTCCTCTTCTTATTGAGGGATTTTGTTTTGTAACACCAAGATATCATTTCTGAAGGTAATATTATGGGGGTGGGGGCTTACATTGAGCTGCTGACTTGTTGGACCTGCTGTGGCGTCAATGCAAATGCAAAACACGTTTCCTGAAACCTCTGACTGTTATCTGAAGCTGTAAAGACAGAGAGAAGAAAAATTACTACACTTGAAACAACCTAACATAAAACAACAGTTTTCATAGTCCACATATAACGCTTGCTGTGAATGATACCCAACAATATTATTAATGACTTTGAGATGAGCGACAATGTCATATAAGGTTTGTGGGCTCTGAAAAGGCTCAGAACAAGTTCAAATATGCAAAGTATTTCAACGAGTCCTAATTATTTAGATAAAGTATTTTTCATTTTTCATTTTCAATATCCAAGCGAGATTGTTATCCGCATAATTCCACCCATATGTGAGGGAGCTACAATCAAAGCCTGAAGAGTAATGTTACAGTCTTCTCCCCCCACTCTGATCCATGTCCAGCTTAAATAACATCAATATTCTTTCAAAACAATCTTTTCTGGGAATGTTCATATTATTCCTGCTGTTCATTTCCACTGTCATCAAAAGAAGAGACTCAAGCTGTTTTTTTTTTCCCAAAGGTTTAAGGACAAGATAAACAATGTGTCAGAAACCATTATGGTTACAGCCGACAATCTAAAACAGTTGCTTTGACACAGAGTGTATGTTTGAAAACTAACTATCCTGCTGAAAAGTCACCAGCATAAGGTATGTTTTGGATGATGATATCCAGAATGGGAAGTGGGAGTGCTGGAGGACCAGCAATACCAGCACTACTCAAACCAGCATAAACCAGCCTGAACTAACATGGAATTCATGCTTGATTACGCTGGATTTTTCAGCAGGGTAAAAAAAAGTGAGACATTGTGAAATGTCATGGCAAATATTGGCTCATTTTGGATTTCATGAGAGCTCCAAACAAGTTGGGACAAGTAGCAATAAGAGGCCGGAAAAGTTAAATGTACATAATAAGGAACAGCTGGAGGACCAATTTGCAACTTATTAGGTCAATTGGCAACATGATTGGGTATAAAAAGCCTCTCAGAGTGGCAGTGTCTCTCAGAAGTCAAGATGGGCAGAGGATCACCAATTACACCAATGCTGCGGGGAAAAATAGTGGAGCAATATCAGAAAGGAGTTTCTCAGAGAAAAATTGCAAAGAGTTTGAAGTTATCATCATCTACAGTGCATAATAACATCTAAAGATTGAGAGAATCTGGAACAATCGCTGTGCGTAAGGGTCAAGGCCGGAAAACCATACTGGATGCCCGTGATCTTCGGGCCCTTAGACGGCACTGCATCACATACAGGAATGCTACTGTAATGGAAATCACAACATGGGCTCAGGAATACTTCCAGAAAACATTGTCGGTGAACACAATCCACCGTGCCATTCGCCGTTGCCGGCTAAAACTAAAAAGAAGCCATATCTAAACATGATCCAGAAGCGCAGGCTCTTTTTCTGGGCCAAGGCTCATTTAAAATGGACTGTGGCAAAGTGGAAAACTGTTCTGTGGTCAGACGAATCAAAATTTGAAGTTCTTTTTGGAAAACTGGAATGCCATGTCATCCAAACTAAAGAGGACAAGGACAATCCAAGTTGTTATCAGCGCTCAGTTCAGAAGCCTGCATCTCTGATGGTATGGGGTTGCATGAGTGCATGTGGCATGGGCAGCTTACACATCTGGAAAGGCACCATCAATGCTGAAAGGTATATCCAAGTTCTAGAACAACATATGCTCCCATCCAGACGTCGTCTCTTTCAGGGAAGACCTTGCATTTTCCAACATGACAATACCAGACCACATACTGCATCAATTACAACATCAAGGCTGCGTAGAAGAAGGATCCGGGTACTGAAATGGTCAGCCTTCAGTCCAGATCTTTTTTGAGATGTGTTGATGCCATGAAATTTAAAATCAACTTATTTTTCCCTTAAAATGATACATTTTCTCAGTTTAAACATTTGATATGTCATCTATGTTGTATTCTGAATAAAATATTGAAATTTGAAACTTCCACATCATTTCATTCTGTTTTTTTTTCACAATTTGTACAGGGTCCCAACTTTTTTGGAATCGGGTTTGTAGTTAGTAGGTGATGGTACTGAACTTCAATGCTGGTTTCCTCCCCTCATACAATGGGAAAAAGAAGACTGCAATGACAATGTGTGTGTATAGCTACTACTGCTACACAAAATCATGTCTGAAGACATGATAAATGAAAGTGAGACACTCCGGTTCACACCTGAAAAACAGTTAGCTCGCCAGTGTGGGAGTTTTTTTAATTCCGCAAAAGACACACTAGTCTGCAGGACGTGCTGATCAACATTAAGTTTGTTTTTTTTTGTTACAATTATGATTACAAACTGTCTGTCTCCTGACACTGGTATTTTGAGGGTGAGTCATTGACCAAAAAAAGAGAAAAACACGAAGTAAACAAAGTTAAAGATGAATTTGACTGATAGCATTTTTTTCTTTTAAAACTTTTATAGATATCGCAATAACATTGTTATCACAAATTCTTTTGGCCACTTAATCGTGTAGTGAAAATCTGATATTGTGACAGGCCTATTTTAAACCAAGGTTCCTGCCAGAACTGGTGAACATCAGGAAAGCTGATCATGTAAAAAAGGAAGGACTGTCTGCAAATCATACTGCGTCGTTCAGTCATGCAAACTCAGATGCACACTTGTCCACTCTTGCATATTTAACAGTCTCTTACACATTCAAGAATGTATATAAAGAATGATCTTACTAACTCAAGTGCTCTCATCCATTGAAATCTTCCCTAAAATAACATTTGCTGCAACACACTGACACAGACCCAGCAGAGCCAAACATCTTCACACCAGTAATTTAAATGTCTCCAAGCGCAGAAGTTCAGTTTTTCATATAAAACTAACACAAGCCACACACTCACACCCTATTTCCCTCTTGATCTTTCCTGCTCAGCCTGAGTCATTTAAAGGGTTAGTTCACCCAAAAATGAAATTTCTGTCATCAATCACTCATCCTCATGTTGTTCCACACCCATAAGAACTTTGTTCATCTTCAGAACACAAATTAAGATATTTTTGATGAAATCCGAGAGCTCTATGACTCCTCCATAGACAGTAATATAATTACTACTTTCAAGACGCAGAAAGGTACTAAAGACATTGTTAAATTAGTCCATGAGACTAAAGTGGTTGATGAGAAGTGAAGTGATGAGAATACTTTTTGTGCACAAAAACAAAACAAAAATAACGACTTCATCTGACTATTTTAACGATGTCTTTACTACCTTTCTGGGCCTTGAAAGTAGTAATTAAATTGCTGTCTATGGAGGGGTCAGAGAGCTCTCGAATTTCATCAAAATATCTTAATTTATCTTCCAAAGATGAAAGAAGGTCTTACATGTTTGAACCGACATGAGGGTGAGTAATTAATGACAGAATTTTAATTTTTGGGAGATCATTCCTAGTGATTCCTTTAATCATTCCTAGTGATGTGACAGATATCTGATACTCTTAGAAAAATAATTAGACAAATATATGGAAAGCTTAATCAGTCACACTTCTCAGAATTGATTGGCCAAGATGCGTTTCCAAGACTTCTGATACAGATTACACCAGCGCTATAATGTTTATTTGCAATGTATCTTTCACCATGCTGAAATGATGTGCCCCGTGATGTTTCACTGTTGTGTAGTATTGCAAAGAATGAAAATTAAACAACGGATCACACATTATCTTGCTTTACCAGCGTGAACAATAGGAGAGTCAGCACCTTTAAGGTCAAAGAAGCAGAAAAGGTCTGAAGCCAAGCCAGAAGAGAGAAAGACCGACAAAGACAAAAAATGAGCGTAAACATCACTATGGCATGATTTGATGACAGAAAACTTTTAGTGATGCCCAAGTTGCTTCTTTCTTGTTGACTGGGAATTAATTCTTATATACCCTGCTCACTAGTATCAGTGTCATTTACACAAATCTCAGAGATGATCATGCTGACATGCACCTACTATTCAACAATATTACTGATCTGCCTGCATTGACATCATTGTATGGCAACTGAACTGAGCTGAGCTGAACTGGACGACGACATCAATGTTTTCTCCAGAGCTGCTGTATAGACAAATGAACTAAATGAATAACTAATGATGTTTACAATGGAAATGAAACAATACTGAACTTACTTAAAGGATTAGTTCACTTTCAAATAAAATTTTTCTGATAATTTACTCACCCCCATGCAGTGTTAATTTCGTTAACGAAAACTAAGATGAAAAATGTTCGTTGACAACCTTTTTTTCCATGACTAAGACGAGACAATGAGAGACGACAGCAATGTCATTTAACGATAACGTGACTAAAACCACACATGCAATATAGTTGACGAAAAAATACGAAACTGAAATGTGGCTAAAAGACAAAAAAAAAAAAACTTTACCAGAATCACTCTTTTGAAATCACTTTTTGTTTTTGTGGAATAAAAGAGACAAAACAATACAGACTGTCTTTACGAGCGGTCACGCTTACGGTTGCCAGAATTCCAGAATTTAAACCCCCTTTCAGAGCTTTTCTGTTAAAAGAACACGTTTTATTTGATCTTTGCTATTTGGCAACCATGAGCCCTCTCTACCAGAAGTGCGGATGATCTGAAAACACAGACAGGTAAACTGGAGTTCAGTGCTCTTCATTTGAGATTTTCTACTTAAATTAAAGTTTCATTCAGTCGGTCTATATTGCGCTGCTCGTTTACTGACTAAATCTGGGACCAAAGTGAAGGCTGATATCTATACACATTTTTTTCAAAAATGACTCATTGTTTCTCTAGATAAGACCCTTATTCCTCGTCTGGTATCGTTTAAAGCCCTTTGAAGCTGCACTGAAACTGTAATTTTGACATTCAACCGTTTGGAGGACATTGAATTCCATTATAAGGAGAATAATCCTGGAATGTTTTTATCAAAAACCTTAATTTCTTTTCGACTGAAGAAAGAAAGACATGAACATTTCAGATGACATGGGGGTGAGTAAATTATCAGAAAAATTTTATTTGGAAGTGAACTAATCCTTTAAGCTGGACAGTGACACTATTTTCTTTTATAGTTGCTGTACAGCCACTCTATCACTGTTATCACTGTAAAGCTGCTTTGAATTGCATTGTAAAAAGCGCTATATAAATAAAGGTGACTTGACTGACCCACGTTGATTGATGGCAAAGCGACGTGTAACACCACTGAGGTATCGGTATCTAACATACACGAAGAAGAGGAATGTGTACTACTGAATGCACCATAAAAAGTACTACAGCTTTCTTGCTCACATGATATTGCAAAAAGCTTGAAAGTAGTTTTGTTAAAGTGATAATTCTAAACTAAGTGGAAATAACGGGAATATGGGTGGGCATTTGGCACCTGTGATTCGCAAGTGTTGTCATGCTGTTATTTTGACGACGGTCATCATGTACATGCACAGCTTCAAAATGTACACAAAATGTCTTAATTTCCTGCATCTCTGTGAACCCGTTTTTCCAAGTTGTTGCCATTTTACTTTCTCGACACTTGCTGTGCACTCTCCCCCTCCCAGACTTTCATTCTCCATTCGTTTAATTTTCTCCATTGCCTTCATTTGTCTTTTTCCTTCTCATACACGTACAATACATCATCCTGTTGACAGGTCTATTGACTTTGCTCTATTTCATCAGCATACACCAAAAAGAAAGATAGAGCATTCTCTGAATATGAGTGTGTGTGAGGCATCGTTATGGAGCTAATTACTTTCCATTTAACTATGAATATTGACCAGGGCCATGATGATGAAAGGCCAAACAGGTGTTGCTATACACCCACCAGCCCATTTTCACAGTCCGTACCTTTCCTGCTTTGCTTGTATTCAGTCTGTCTCTTGTTCTCTCTCCCGCACCTTCATCAAATCTCTCACTTTCCTTAACATGAAACAGCAGGGGTGCAATTAGACCAGGAGAATCGACTCGACGACACATAATTAGCCTGATCTCTATTCTCACAATCAACACTGTGGAGGTAAAAGACGAGAGAGCAAGAAAAAGAGAGAGACTGGAAGGGGGGGAGAGAGACAGGGAAAATAACAGTGTTGAGATGGAGAGAAACAAAGGGAGATTGACGGGGAGAGGCGGACAGGGGTATATGAGAGAGAGAGAGAGAGAGAGAGAGAGAGAGAGAGAGAGAGAGCGCAGGCACAAGTTCCCTCCCCCATGTCTAATCTAAAAATAGCACAGCAGTCTTTATCATCTGATTTGCTTCAACAGTTGGATGCAAAGTGGACATGAAGGCCTGTGTGTTTCAGTTTGTTTCTGACAAACCTCCCTTTTTATCTCCATGCACCTAATTAAGACATAAATCCTGCTCTGTAGCCACATATGAGGATAACAGTAAGAGCGTGCCTTTTCCAGGACCTGATTATAAATGTGTGCAATTAAGTCAAACCAAAACAAAGCATAAAGACCCAAAGATACGCACGTGTTCCTACGCATGACAAAAAACTGTGCATTTATTCTAACAATAACAACTCGCACTTATTATTTGTTGCTGAATTTAGATTAGAAAAGGCTAAATAAGCATTTTGTCTGGTCTTTGACAGGAGGGTGTCTTGTGGATTAGACTCTTCATTGTGTTGACTGCACGGCTGGCTGTGTGTTACATGATTGATAGTGATGTCTGTGTGTTTTTATTCTTCAGAGAGGCTGGCTTGAGTGATGATTCTGGTTACTGAGTTAAGTAATAGTTAGACTGACACTCACTGTGGCTGCACAAAACTTTGTGGAATTGGTGCAAAAAGAAACTAACAAACCACAATCTCATATCATGATGTGAATAATTTTATATTGCAGTTACAGTATGATAGTTATTTTCACTGGCAATCTGACAAAACCTGTATATGAAATTACAGTGAGGAAATACAGTATATTCGAATAAACCAGTTCAGGAATGCACTAATATAAAAATTCTGAATTCTGGAAGACACTGATAAGATGGTAATGGAATTGAATACAAATGAAAGGTGATAAAAATTTTAGTAGCATGGATGTTGGATGAAATAAAGGCTTTTTCATCATTGTTAAATGATTGGCAGCCTAAATCTGGTCTGAAATCACTAGGCGATCAGGTATCAATATTTTTTTTTTTTCTTTTTAAAAGGGAATTATAGGATTAGTTCACTTTCAAATGAAAATTAGCCCAAGCTTTACTCACCCTCAAGCCATCTTATGACTTTCTTCCTTCTGATGAACATAATCTGAGAAATATTAATAAATATCTTGACGCAATCGAGCTTTATAACGGCAGTGAACGGGACCAATGAGTATGAGCTGAAGAAAGTACTTCCATCTTCATCCATCCATCATAAACGTGTATTCCACACGGCTCTGGGGGGGTTAATAAAGGCCTTCTGAAACGAAGCGATGCATGTGTGTAAAAATATCCATTTAAACAAGTTATGAAGTAAAATATCTAGCTTTCGCCAGACTGCCTTCCGTATTCAACATATGAAGAATTTTTTTTTACACAAACGCATCGCTTCCCTTCAGAAGGCCTTTATTAACCCCTCTGGAGCCAGGTGGAATATGTTAATGATGGATGGAGCCACTTTCTTCAACTCATACTCATTGGTCCCGTTCACTGCCATTATAAAACTGCGTCAGGATATTTATTAATATTTCTCTGATTGTGTTCATCAGAAAGAAGAAAATCATATACACCTAGGATGGTTTGAGGGCGAGTAAAGCTTGGGCTAATTTTCATTTGAAAGTGAACTAATCCTTCTTATATTCAGCAAGGATGCTTTACAATTGATCAAAAGTGACAGTAAAGACATAAATGTTTTGTTTTGAGGTTCATCGAATCATCTTGAAAAATATGTATCAAAAAAACTTTAAGCAGCACAACTTTTTTTTTTACACAGATAATAATAAGAAATGTTTCTCGAGCAGCAAATCAAATCAGCATATTAGAATGATTTCTGAAGGATCATGTGACACTAAAGACTGTAATGATGCGGAAAATTCGGCTTTGAAAGTACAAAAATGAGTTACATTTTCCTTTTTTTTAAAAAACAAAACAAACAAAAAAAACAGAAAAGAGTTATTTAAAGTCATAATATTTCACAATATTACTGTTTTCCTGTATTTTTGATCAAATAAATGCACCCTGGTGAGCAAAAGAGACAAAAAATCCTAAAGACCGCAGACTTTTGAATGGTAGTATAAAGTTAATGCATGAGAACTCCTACATGTACATGTGAATCACGTGAAGGAGGATTAAGTGTACCAACATTGACTGCAAGAACAATTCATATTGTTATTTTAGCAATGCTGCAGTTGCTCATCTGCATACCAAACTGCGTATTACTTGTATCTGTTTTATTTAGTCATGATCTCTATGGGCAGGTAAACACTCAGAAAACCATGCAAACCAACATCTACAAGACCCACCTGACTGTAAGCAGATCTGTTTACACGCACAACCCACTAATAGCACGCCTGAGATCACTTTAGGTATCAGTGTAAACACAGTCGGTGATGTTTTAAGTGAGTGTAAACAGGGCTACTAAAAATAAAAATCAGAGCACTACAGCCTATCACTACTAAAATATGTCCAAAGGAAAAGTGTGATTAAAGAAAATACAGGAAGTGGTACTCATAGATTGAGTATTGTAGAATGCTAGTTACAAGACACAAAAAATGGTAAGGGTATGCTTGTGAGGGTAACTGCGATGTAGCTTTAGTGTGCCCACACACACAGTCCCATACTACTCCTCTGTAGATCATTCATCTTAATGAAAACACTGCTAGGATACTCTAAACCCGACATACACGCCAATAAAAATTCCTCTCAGTCTTTCTGCAGAACATGGAGACAGAAAGAGAAACACAAAGAAATGGATAGACAGAGCGAAACAGAAAGGGAGGTTTTGTGCAGCTGTAACTAAAATGTAATAATCTATTAATCTGTTACTCTCTTTTTACATGCATTCTTAGCTTCGGCAATACTGTATTTGTGGTCATGCCATTAAAGCTATTTTTATTTTGAACTGAACTTATAGAGAACGAGTCTTCTAATGCTAAATCCATTTAACTCATTATTTAATTCACAAAACTATTCTGACAGTACTGAAATGGTTGTCACTGATGCCGCCTTTATTCAGAAAGTGCATATATTGTTTGGTTCATAACTGAAGAATGCACACTGCACTGCTCTCATTGTGTGGGAGTACATTCATGATGCGAGCAGCAGCAAGACACATCGCAGCTAATTAATAAAAGACACTGACATCCTTTATAGGACAAAAATAATACATCTAAAATGTCCCAGCTCTTCAAATGCTGCTATATGTCAGCATGCCAGAGAGTGATTCAGATAATGACTAATGTATGCATTGAGCATGGATCGCTCTGATGAGAGCAAAATAATGATAATAATGTGATTATGGCAAATAAATAAACACTCACTTCCTGTGGTGTAAGAAGTGGGAGGCAATGCTATGCTGTTAGAGCATTCAGAGAGAAATATGCCGTTAAAGCACAAGGAGAATCATTAACACAAGACATGAAAGGAAAAATAATCAAGGAAAGAGCTTTAAAAAAGGATTGAAAGTTTCACTTCAAATGAAACTTCTCAATGACCTTGATAACCGGTGTAACTCAATTTAAAAAACAATTAACAATTTAGTTTGTGAACATTTTGTGTGATGTAGTTGAAGAATAGCAATAGCCAAGACTGATAGAACATTGCTTTATGGGTAGAACATTTAAAGGGTTAGTTCACCCCAAAATGAAAATTCTGTCATTTATTACTTATTACATGCCATTCCACACCCGTAACACCTTTGTTAATCTTCCGAACACAAATTAAGATATTTTAGTTGAAATCCGATGGCTCTGTGAGGCCTCCATAGGGAGCAATGACACTTCCTCTCTCAAGATCCATAAAGGTACTAAAAACACATCTAAATCAGTTCATGTGAGCACAGTGGTTCAATATTAATATTATAAAGCAACGAGAATATTTTTGGTTCGCCAAAAAAACCCTGAAATAACAACTTATTTAGTGAAGGCCGATTTCAAAAAACTGCTTCAGGAAGCTTCGGAGTGTTACGATTCTTCTGTGTCGAATCAGCTGTTCGGAGCACCAAAGTCACGTGATTTCAGCCGATCTGAATCAAGATTTGATACACTGATTCATTTGTGGTCCGAATCTTCCTGAAGCAGTGTTTTGAAATCGGCCATCACTAAGTTGTTATTTCGGGGGTTTTTTGCTGCACCAAAAATATTCTCGTCGCTTTATAATATTAATATTGGACCACTGTACTCACATGAACTGATTTAAATATGTTTTTAGTACCTTTATGGATCTTGAGAGAGGAAGTGTCATCCTATGGAGGCCTCACGGAGCCATCGGCTAAACTAAAATATCTTAATTTGTGTTACAAAGATTAACGAAGGTCTTACGGGTGTGGAACGACATGAGGGTGAGTAATTAACCCTTTAAGTGATCAAACTACATTCCCCATTATTATCTGTGACAGCACAAGTATAAAATACAGACATATCAAATGCACAAAAATGTGCAGCCCCTGATTGTTGCTGTCTTTTTTTTTTTTTTTTTGGATTTTTGTAAACACATTAATAGTTTTATTAAACAAGGACACGTTAAATTGGTCAAAAGTAAACACTTTAACATTACAAAAGTTTTCTATTTCAAATGAATGCTGTTCTTTTGAACTTTCTATTAAGCAAAGAATTCTGCAAAAAACGGTCCCAAATTAAGCCACACAACCATTTTCAACATTGCTTATTGAGCACCAAATCAGCACATTAGAATAATTTCCGATGGATCATCTGACACTGAAGAGCTTTGCCATCACAGGAATAAATTATAATTATAAAAATAATATTAAAAGTTATTTTAAATTGTAAAAATATTTTACAATATTACTGTCTTACTGCATTTTTGATCAAATAAGATTTTTCTTTCAAAAAGATTTTTTTTAAATGTTACTGACCCCAAACTTAGGTAGTGTATGTAAGAAAAGGGAAAAAGAGAAATATGAAACACTGAGTTCATTTTATTCTGCCGACAATCACCAAAACGTTTTCCAAATTTGTAAGTAGGAAGATTTCAGAGCGACTTAAACACAGCATTTAGCAGGGTGTGTTGGCATGGTGTGTTAACATCATTAATTCTACCATTACTTTAAAGCAAAGAGAAATAAAACAATCAAGACAGGACACACTACTGCCAAAGAACAAACAGCACAGACCTGCTAGCACAGACAAAAATGTAACTTGAAACAAAATTATCTAAATAAGGTAAAACAGTGTACAGCCGCACAAAGACCAAACCTACAGACCTGTTCCCAGAGATCTAACAACTAGCACACAACTGCTAAATTGGGCCTTAAAGGAATAGTTCACCCAAAAATAAAAATTCTGTCATCATTTACTCACCACCAAGTAGTCCCAAACCTGTATGAATTTCTGAATATAAAAGGAAGATATTTGGAAGAATGTCAGTAACCAAACAGATCTCGACCCCCATTGACTACCATAGTATTTATTTTCCCAACTATGGTAGTAAATGGGGGTCGAGATCTGCTTACTGACTATCTTCTAAATATCTTCCTTTGTGTGAGGGTGAGTAAATGATGACACAATTTTCATTTTTGGGTGAACTACCCCTTTAAAGCACCTGCAATGAAGGCTGGGATTGAATGCCATTGGAGTGTTATCTATGATTCAATAAAGCTCAATAAAAATTCAAATATGCACACACTGATGAAGTTAGTTTAAGCTTTATTGTCCACCAATGTGGAAATTCTCCTTTGGCTTCTCATAAAAACACAATTATACACATACACAATACACAAAGTAAAAGTTATTTTCACAAAGAGTGAGACACATCATTGTTTTAGCCAGACTGAAGGTGTAGGTTCATTTAGTTAGTGTTTAATTACTAAACACATATCTAACCTGCCTGCTTAGCATTTTAAAATAAGCAAATTCACACTTCACTTTATTATACAACAAGGCTAGTTATAGTGCTCTCTTTAAAAGGCCACACTGTCATGCTTGCACTGCTGGGATTGAGTTGTCTGTACTGCATATCACCTTTCACATGTGCAATGAAAAACGTATGAGACTGTGAAACAAACTGTGAAATGTTTCAGTTGGTGTGTGATCCAAGCTTCTTATTATGCTTTATATTGTGTATATATTATATAAATATTATTATTACTATTATACATACAGTGCTGTGGAAAAGTATTAGGAACGTTAGTATTTTCAACAACAAAAAAAGTTAAGACAGTTATTTAAATACATGAAGAAAGAGAAAAAAAAACTGATACAGACTAAATCCAGAAGAACTGTGGCAACGTCTACAAGACACTTGAAGAAACCTGCAAAACTACCTAGCCCTATCATACACCCAAGTGTTTTTTGCTAGTTTCATCCCAACACAGTTATCATTTTCACATCCAGCACCCATGTTGTTTAAATAGCAAATGCACTCACACCCATCTGTGCGTCCATGGGTGTGCTGCTCTGAAAACGAGGTGTGTTCAGGCGTATTTTTGGCGTGTTGTTATTTTGAGGCAACAGAAAACTGCGGCATTGACCAACAAAACCTGATCTAAAGTCAATGGTGCAGTATTTATTTATTTATTTTTGTTACTTAAAGGGCGCGTTAGTAATATGCGCCTATAGGCTCATACACTCAGAGGGACGCGCAGCAGCACACTCATGCTAAATATTAAAAATAAAAGGATTACATTATAAAAGATTATTATAGTGTACATAAATATAAAAATCCCTACATCTCTTAATGGATAGTCATTGCATGTATCAGAAATACCTTTTCGCAGTACTGCACGTTACGCCCAAAACACACCCATGATGACTCATTAAGACAATAGGTACAAACCTTTTGTACCATTTTTTCCAAAGGGTGGTCACACCAAATATTGATTTGATTTAGTAATTAGAAGTTAATTGATAAATACAGTCTATTTATATTCATTTAGCATCCTCACTTTTCAGCATTTTTACACAAGTACCAAAACTTTTCACAGTAGCTTTGCAGGCAGGTTCTTCAAGCGTCTTGGAGACGTTGCCACAGTTCTTCTGGATTTAGTCTATCACAGTTTTTTCTGTGTCTTCATGTAATCCCAGATGGATTCGATGATGGTGAGATCAGATCTCCGTGTGGATCATACCGCCTGTTGTCAGACTCCTCGTGTATACAAAAATCTCACTGGATTATTACAATTAATGGCAAAAGGAATGTTTGGAAATGTAAACCGATATCGCCTACTGACACACTACAGCAAAAGATATAAATAACTGGATTAAAACTATTTTTTTCAGTGAAAATACTAACATGTCTAAGACTTTTGCACAGTACTGTATATGTTAATTTTGGACCCTGGCTGTTTGGACCCTCGCAGTGTGTGTTCTAGAAAATGTCGTGGTAGTGTTGTAACCGTGTCTGATGCAACGGTGTGTGTGCACTCATGGTTTCAACACTGTATGCAAATGAGAGCGAGAGAGACAGTTTAGGAAAAGACAGAGAGAGACCGGGGTTGGTTGCGGGGACTAGCAGTCTATTTGAACAACACTCCTCAGGCAAACGAACATCCTGATGCCAAACCAGCCAACACCATTAAAATGCTAATGTAGGAAAAAAGGGTCTGCACTTCTCTACGGATGCCGTACAACACACAGATACACTAAACCACTAAAAATGTGCATTAACATACTCCTCAAAAAACTCACCAAGACTCGTAGGCTTAATGAGCTCATCCAGCAAGTCATAGAAGGGCAGCCGTTGCAGTTTGACATCAGGGTGTACGGGGTGCAGGTTGGTGGGGAGATGGGGCAGGCCCAGCTCATGTTTGGGTCCGAGAAGGGAGATGGGGAGCAGAGGGGACGGGGGCGCTCCGTGCCCATCAAATCCCAGCTGCGTGAGGCCGGGGGGCAAGGAAGCAGCGGGGTGGACTCCGGGCAGGGCCAGTTCTGCCGGGGACACCAACTTGGTGGGGAAGCGTCGTCTGTAGAGCTCCTTGATCTTCATCTGGACAGCGGGGCTGCAACCGGCTTTAAGGAGGTGTAAGGCTTTCGTCAGGAGCTCGTGCTTTCGTCCATGTTTGTTTCTGCCCGCGTAGCCCAGAAGAACCTGCAGCTCTGACACCCGCAGGCTCATCACCATTTGCTACAGGAGAACGAAAGAAAGAGAGCAGCAGAAATTACCACGCACATTCTGAGCCAACTTTGATGACGACATCACACTTCCAGCGCCAAACACGCTTCATTTGCATAGGCCAAACTGTTTACTGGGCAAACACACATACACATACCCACTGCTCAGACAATGACACACACATCTGAAGGCACACACTCAAACCCAAACACACTCAAATATAAACACATCTCTCACTCACGCTTTCCCTCGGGCTAGGATAGTTCAGTAATGGCCTAAGCTATGAAATATGCAGGAGCAGCCCCAAACACACACAAACACAACGGAAGTGTCACATTCCACAGGCTTGAAAGCGAGATGGAGAAACCAAATAGAATAGGGCAAACAATGCAGAGTAAAGACTAACATTCTTAATAATAAACCATTGTTCTCCAGAATGGCAACACATGCTGTCCGTCTAGTTTGATTAATGTGTGTTTCCTAGTGCTGGGATTAAAGTGACAGTTCAACTATAAAGTTTTTATAATCATTCTAATCCTATGAGAATAGGCAACTATAAAGAACAACAACACAGTGGATCAGTATTGTTGGAATCACTTTCAGAACAATTTTTTCAGCTGATGTACGATAAAAACATTGACAGCCAATCAGAATACATGCCAAGTGGCAAGCGACATAACTGCAGCGCGCTGTTTGCTGTTAACGCCTGTTTGCGTTAATTCCTGTGTAAATATACATTAGCTTGTCCTTTGGACGAAATAGTCATTTAGAATTAACCAGACAATAAAAAACTAACAATGCAGAGATAAACAACTGATTCCCTGTGCATCATCACAAGAGAACAAATCACAACAGATGCTCTTACAACTAAGAGCCTGCCAGACATTCCTGAATAAAACCCATGATGCATTTCTGCTTTAAAATGAGGAGAGGCGAGCAGAGGAGAGGCTGGTTCAAGAAAAAAAAATAAAGAGAGAATGACAGTGGGCATGAGAGAGAGAGAAAGAGTAAGAGAGAGGGGGGAGGGGGGTTGGGGGAAGGGCAGAGACAGGAGCTGCTCAGCTTCCAAAAACAAATGAAATTGAACACACACACACACACACACACACACACACACACACGCACACAGAGACAGCTCCAGTAAAAATACTCAGCAGGCATAATACTGTTTGAAAGCAGAGTCTGCCGACAAAGATGCAATGGCTGCAGCTTACAAGAACTATTCTAATTTCTCCCAATAATGACCCATAACAATCTAATCAGATATTAATTCACTTACTGAATATTCCAACAAGTGTCAGGAACGAATGCAGAAATGACAATCAATAATTGAGCTATTTAGGTGATGGGATGGAGAAAATAGAACTAAAGCAGATGCAGACATTCATTCATGGAGAAATAATTTGGTCTGGTGAACACTCAAAAAAGCAGGTGAAATACTGCAGACCAGCCAGGACATCTCACATAGCAAACACTCTGACAGAAGACTCACACAGAACTGAAGAAAGATCTCTCTCTCTCTCTCTCTCTCTCTCTCTCTCTGTCTGTGTGTGTGTGTGTGTGTGCTTGTGAGAAAGAGAGCAAAACAGAATGAGGGAGAATGTATGATTGAGCTTATGAGTCTGAACAGCTCAAATGAAAGCGGAAAAAGATAAAGAGAGAGCGAGAGAGCGAGATGGAGGCTCCTGACCATGAGCACGCACACTGCATCTCTCAAATGCTTCACATGTAAGACTGTGCGTGTCGGTCATTTTCTCTCTCTGAGTCACATTTGCTTTTTGACATGCCCAGAGTGTCAAAGTAGTGAGATGTTTTGTCAATCAAATAATGTAATAAAGAATGCACTGAAGAAATTATGAAAAACAAAATCATAGGTCTAATCATAATAAAGCAGTTAGCTGGGATTAAATTACATTCCAGGAAAGGGATATCAGAGTGTGAGACATTGTGACGCATTGTGAAGCAATTTGCCGATCCACATTGAACCCAAAACTGATGCATACAGACGAGACAACTGGGAGTTTAACACATACAGCCTTTTCTGTTTAACCTCATTTTGAGGTTGTTTGGACTGGAGGTCATGTGGAAACAACACCTGTTGTCAAATCAGCTCAGACAATTCGAAACAATGCTGGGAAAGTTCTGTATTGACGCTATGTGTGATCAACAAAGCCTTAAAAAAAATAAATGCTTTGAGAACATATAAGGACACTCTGGTGTGAGAAGTCTGCTCTCTGTCAAGAGTTTTTGCCAAACACAAAGTGATTTTGAACCAGTGATCATTTGTGTGGGCAGGGTTTCCCAGCACTGTAAAGATCACTTTTAGTTTTTGTTTCATACTATTCATAGAACTATCATAACTGTCAAAGTGTTTGTCATTGGCATTGTTGTCATGTAACACTAATGTTGTATGCTGTGACAATTTTAGGCTAAGTATTTAATGACATGTAATATAAATATGATAAAACAGTATTTTGTATGTCACACTATATCATAATCAATTAATATGTATGTAACCCCATTAGTCATGTAGTATATGGGTCAGTGACGTGATGCCTAAATTTTCTGTCCGGTTGCATTTTTTTCAGTTAAAATTTGATTTAAATGCATAAAAAGATACCATACATATGTAGTACCGCTCCAACTTTTCAAAAAACATTAGTTATTTGTAATTTTTTGTTATTTAAAGTGTCAAAATATCATGTGGTGCGACCGTCCGGCCATAACTTCTGTTTTGGAAATGTCTTTGAAATTACTCTAAATTTATTCAAATTCATTTTGAGCACTAATTGGCAGGATTTTCAACATGTTTTGTAATCCTGTACAAAATTGCAAAGCATTCGTATTTATATTTCCATCATAATACACAAACAGACTTTGTCCGATGATGTCCATTTTATGAAATATCATGTGGTGCGACCATCAAAAAACGACCACTTTGGGACTTTCATGTTGAAATCCATTCCAAGACAGGAAGTTGCATCATATACCAATTTGCAAAGGACCCATGGAAGCAGCGAGCAGGTTTGTAACTCGGCCTTAAATTTAGAAAAAAAATAACCTTTTTAATGGCTGGTATGTTGTTCCCACATTGGGATATCACGTGGTATGACCTCAAAAAACAATGAATATTGAGTTAATATATACAAATATATACTTTTATTACAAATTTCTTAGTGACCTTTTGTGGGAAGCTAGCTTGTTTTGTTTAGGTGGCCAATTCTGTGCCTGTAAATTTTGACTGGATTTGAAAATATCATGTGGTGCGACCACTGCAGAGTGTTTTCCATGATAGATATATGTCCTAGATTGGCAGTTTTTGTTCTTTTATATTCAATTGAAGATTTATATACATAAAGTACTTTATTTTAGTATCATTTGGAATAGATTGTTATGCAATTTGGGTCATTTTATAAAAATATTTCAGACAGTTTATGTTTGTATTGTACAATATGAGAAAAATGTAACTGTTTAGAGCATGTAATTTCAGTTTGGAAATTATGCATTTATTAGTCATTTATTGTTTATTTATTTATAACTATTTCAATCTATTTTACCAGATGCCACTACCAAGCAAAAACCGCTGGCCATAAAACCGTTGGCATGCTAATTCTGACCCTGCAGCAAGAATGGAGTTACACCTTGCTAGGAAGAGTGAAATGTTATTACAGTTTAAAATATCTGTTTTCTATGTGAATAAATAGTAAACTGAAATTTATTCCTGTGATCAAAGCTGAATTTTCAGCATCATTACTCCAGTCTTCAGTGTCACATGATTCATATTTTTGTGGAAACTGTGATACATTTTAATTGTCAGGATTCTTTTATGAATAGAAAGTTCAAAAGAACAGCATTTATTTGAAATGGAATCTTTTGTAAAATTATGAATGTCTTTACTGTCACTTTTGATCAATTTAAGCCTAATGTGTCCTTGATGAATTAAAGAATTAATTAATTTCAACTTAAATGAAAGTCAACTTGAATGAAATGGTGAACTTATGTTTGCTATGTGATTTATTTTAATATAAAAAAGTTTATAAAATTTGTGTTAATGAAAATTCCGTGAAGTTTTAATAAAATCTGGTTTAAATCTATGTTTTGTATAAAATTGATTGTTTATTGATCTCTTTAAATAGATTTTCAATGATATTTAAGGTCTTTGTGTCATTTGGAGCGACCACACATCATGTAGTGCGACCAATAATAACAATAACTGTATTAAATTAAAAATAAAATATCTAATTTCTGTGGCTGAAATATCGTCGTTGATACAGCATGCTTAAGTGAATGGTATTTTTATTTATTTTTATCAGTTTTATGCGATTTACAAAAAAAATAATTATTAAACTACATTTAAAATATAAGGTCATTCTTTACAGAATCTCAAACAAACTGCAAATACTTTGTTTCTAAACACTTTAATTACTGAGAACTTGTAAAAAAAAATGTTAAGCATGCCAAGGAAATGAATTAATTTTAAGATAAATCACAGTCGCAAAAAGTCACAAAAGTTTGGGATTGGTAACTTTTTTTTATGTTTTTGAAATAAGTCTCATATGCTAACCAAGGCTGCATTTTTCTGATAAAAAATAAGTAGTAATAAGTTATTTTCTATCCTGTTTTTGACCCTCTCTTTCAAGCACTCCATTTTTATGGGTGTGCCACATTCAAGACTTTAAAGTAAACGCCCACTGCTCTAATTGGGTAACAGTTTTGCATATTAAAATAAATTTTCAACGTTACACGTGTGGAATTGTTTTGAAAAATATCTTACATAGTTAAAACATTTGCCAACAATGTGAAACATATATTACATCGTATTACATGCTTTACAAGTCTTGGATGTGGCAAATAAAGTTTAAGTACTTGGAGTTACCACATAAATGACAAAGGATGACTTACACTGTTTTGTGTAAATGGAATTCTGAATGAATATACCATTGTTTGTCTTATTGCATAGTTCATCCTTTTTGATAAAGTTGAAAATATGTGCATTGTCATTTGCAGTGTCGTGTTTTAAATAAAATGAAAAATAAGAGCATATATTTTGATTTGTTCTCTTGTGTAAATGGAAAATTTAATTTCAAAACAATGCTTCAGGAAGCATCGGAGCACAAATGAATCAGTGTGTGTCGAATCAGCTGTTCGGAGCACCAAAATCATGTGATTTCAGCCGTTGGCAGTTTGACACATAATCTGAATCATGATTCGATACACTGATTCATTGTGCTCCGATGCTTCATGAAGCAGTGTTTTGAAATCGGCCATCATTATATAAGACGTTACTGCGGGTTTTTTTTTTGGTGCACCAAAAATATTCTTGTCACTTTATAATATTAATATTGAACCACTGTACTCACATGAACTGATTTAGATATGTTTTTAGTACCTTTATGGATCTTGAGAGAGGAAATGTCATTGCTCCCTATGCAGGCCTCACGGAGCCATTGGATTTCAACTAAAATATCTTAATTTTTGTTCCGAAGATGAACGGAGGTCTTACGGGTGTGGAACAGCATGAGGATGAGTAATAAATGACAGAATTTTCATTTTTGGGTGAACTAACCCTTTAATCACTTCATTATTAACTTTTTATTGTCCGTTTAATTCTAAACAAATATTTCAGAGAAGCTAATATATTTACACAGGAATTACGCAAAAAGATGTTAACAAAATAAAATGTCTTACTGATGGCAAAACAGATGTCGTTCAATCAAGCTTTTATTCAGGATTATAGCGAATGGCTTAGATCAAAACAGTAACAGAAGAAGTGTTATCTACACGCTTTCTTCCGTATCCAATAATCCAATGCATTAAACCTATAAATGCCAAAGCAAAGGAAAGAACAGCAAATCACAACTATTCAGTTTGACTGCAGCGCAAATCACAACTATCAAAACTATTCAGTATTTTGTCTGTGGCACTACAGTATAAATACTCAGTACTAGAGTTGTCAAAAGTACCGACTTTGGTAGCAAGTCGGTACTGAATTTTTAAAAATGTGATGCTTTGAGCACTGTTGACAGGATTCGTAAACACCTCCAACTGGCCAATGGGTTCACGCGCTCATCGTATATGTCTGTGATTGGCTACAATGATCAATGCACGGGATTGTTTGAAAGTACACAGAAGTTTTTGAATTTGAAAGCAAGAAGGCGTATTTCAGCAGACCAGTCCACGACAGATGCCTGTTTTCAAATGCTTCCACATGTATCTGTGTAAGCGCTTGGTGAAGAGCGTTATTGATGACTTACAACATGTTTTTCAAGCACTGAAAAGCCAATCAGAGACATATCTGATGAGCGCATAAACACAATGGCCAATAAGAGGTGTTTACGAATCCACTCAACAGTTCTCAAAGCTGTATCGGACAAAGCAATAGTGACACATGATTTAAAAAAAACACTGTTACTCACACTTGTGTGTTGCGACATTACTGTCAGATCCAATGTAGGTTTCACTCACAGCATCATCTTTTATTTTCAGTCTCTCTGAAAAGCTTGTCTTCTTTAAAAATTAATCCACAGTAAAAATGAAGCAAACAAACGAACATTGTCTTACTGACATGATCGGACTGGAATTTCGTTAAAAATAAAGTTCATCCACGCTTTCTTAATGTTAGAATTACAAAGATGGCAATGCAAAGACTGTTGTTCCACATCTTGGCACTTCAAAACGTCTTGTAATCCTCTGAGGCATCTCTGTCATGAAAAAGCATGCACAAATCGGTGAGCAGGTCTAAAGAGGCAATGATGTAGAAGTAGGCATTGATTTTCATCTGTTTTCGTTACACTATGATGTAATAATAAAGTCGTTTTCTGAGCATGGTTTCAATAAAAGCTTTTTTGGACTTTTTAAAAGCTTTTGTGAGCAGCAAAGTGCATACCTGCGTGATATTCATGTTTTGTTTCTCTGATTTTTCCTCACCAAAGTCACCTGCCCACATACGATCCTTCTCCTACACTCAAAGCCCTCTCCCTCATCACAGTCCAGTGGGTCTAATACTTTATCCTACAGTCATTTACAACCAACTAATACAGCACAATGTCACACACACAAAATCCCAGCTGTCAGAAAGTAAAGGTCTTAATTGCACCAGTGTCAACGTCAGATTCTGCCACCCTGCTGAAGTTTAATTGCACAACACTGTCATAAGAGTTTGAAAGTGGTTCAACAACACCAACACTATAAAACCCACAGAGAGGACAAACACGGTTAGAATTAAACTCAATGACTGCAGAGAAACAGTCAGCTTCATTCAAACAGGAACTATAAACAGGTAATGTTAACGAAGCCTGAAAAGTGAGCTCACTATTTTTAAACATATCCACCTTTTTCCTATGCCCCATGACGCAAATTATGGGATTAACTTCCGTCAAACTGTAAAAAATCAATGAAAGGCCCGCTCTTGCTTTTTTATATAAAAAAAAACTGGGTACAATGAAGTGACATTATTCTGTTCACCCTTCAATCATTAAACATTAAAAGGAAACTTAAAAGTGTAAAAGAATTAACAAATTACTTAAAACAGACCATGAATTACCACAAAAACTCGATTCATTCTGCAGCGATATTACAGACATGTTAAATATCACTGTAGTAATATATGTTTGTATTATGTTACACAAAAGGAGGGGTATCACACACAGTTTCTGCCAATCTCATGTTAATCTTGAGTACCTATAGAGTAGTACTGCATCCTTCATATCTCCAAAAAGTCTTTAGTTTTATCATATTTATAAAAGATATATATGCTGTACTGAGTCTTTCCGAAAACAGCCGAACGCCTGGAGGCGTGCCGTGTGAGCGGAGCTAAAGAGTGACGAGCACGCGCAGCTTTTGCGTAGCGATCATCTGCAAGCTATCAATGGTCAGCTAAACAAATATATTTAAACACACACAATTCACCATCGCATTATCCCTGGATAACTTTTGAATCACTATAATGAATATAGCGTATAGTGAATGCTTAATAATGAATTCATGAATTCACTACGTTCGTGTTATTTACATTATGTGCACTTAGGCGCCTATTGCCATCAAAACAGACATTTGAAGCAGTTTCACTCACCACCTGCGGTTCCAACTCATGACCGGGATCATTATCACTGTGACCGCTCCATCTTTCAGTTTCAAACGATCTGTAAATCCAGCGAAAAACTGGGCCTTGTTTATGAAACCATAAGCGGCGATCCTGAGAGCTCGAGCAGCCACAGAAAACACAAGATATTCTCCATTCATTTTAACCAATAAAAGAGTGATTGCAACTATCAGTTTCTATGGTTATTTTAATTTAAAAAATATAGAGAACGCATCAATGTAATGTGTGAGCACAAAACTCTCAGCTCCACTTAACGCTGGGTTCTTTGAGAAACAAGGTTATTCTTCCCTCACAACCAAAAACACACTTCTTTGGTGACATTGTTGATTGTTGACATGTGTGCGCACTCTTATGGGAGAAGTGCCCGTACAAGGAAATCCGACCCCTTTGATGTCACACAGGCCCATACTCGAAAAAAAGGACTGCGAAGTTTATGAGGATTTGGAAGAGTATTTTTGGCACAGAAATTCTCCGTCATACGTCCAACTCGTGTTTTGAAACTTTGGCCATGTTTAGCACAAAAATCAAATTTTTTAACAGTGTAAATAAGTCAGAATACATGAAATAGCATTACACCCCCCCCCCTTTTTAATAAAAAATTTTCATTAACTTTAGCATTGAGTGATAATATTTTAAAGTGCTTTCAATCATTTGGACTAATTTATCTGCTTCAGAAAAATTCCAGTAAACACTGCTAATAGGGATTAGAAGTGAAAAGGGGAGACTGAACCTTCTGATGAAAACAGCAAAGGTCTTTCTGGTGACATATGCAGGACTTCTCCAATCATTTAGTCCACTTAAACCCTTCCCCGAAATCTGCACAACAACCAATGCATAGAACTCCTGTGTTTTTTCTTTCAATTATCTGTTAACATTTTGAAGAATCCATGTGAAAACAAACCTGGAAAGAGATGTGAGGATTTGGGGAGAAAAACAAGAGATTCTTAGTGTATTCCAGTGAATTATTCATGGGATGTATCATAAAGTAAATCATGAGAGGAGACCACAAGTGCACAGGAAATCTTGTCTTTTTATATATATTTTCACAGTGGTATACAAAAAAAAAAAAAAAAAGAAAAGAAAAAGAAAATAATCAGGAGGAAAAGAACGCAGACTGAAAAGAGCCCTTGCAACAGATATTCTTGTCATACCATTATTCTACTTTCTACTGTCGAAAACAAAGAATGTTGGTAACCAAACAGTTCACATTGTCTTCCATTCTATAGACCCAAAAAAAATTCTCCAAAATATCTTCTTTTGTGTTCCACAGATGAAAGAAAGTCATACAGGTTTGGAACAGAATTGTCATTTTGGGGTGAACCATCTCTTCAGGTCTGAAAGCAGCGAGAGAACTTTTGTTCCGCATTTTGATGTAATTCCGAGTTTATTATTGAAAGAAAAAATGCAGGATGGGGACTTGGTTCTATGCATTAGTTGTTGTACAGATGTGGATGCAGATGAACAGCAGTTTCAGGGGCAGGGTTTAGTTGGACTAAATGATTGGAGAAGTCCTGCATAAGTCAACAGAGAGACGTTTGTCGTTTTCACCAGAAGGTTTCAGTAATGGCATTCTCATTAAACATAAGATCAAAACTTTTTTTAAAAAATGAAACAAATGCACGGGTGAATTGTTCACAATAAGATTTATAATAGAAAATATATAGAGTGCATTTTCATTTCGTGCCAAATTTAGGAAAGATTCCACAACATGTTCAGTCATGTTGAATGTATGTTCAGAATTCCTGGATATAAATAGGGCTGGGTAAAAAAAAATATTTTTCGATTAATCGTTTTTTAAAATGTGGTCGATTCAAAATCGATTCTCAAAGGCCACGAATCGATTTTTTTTTTCCATATTTATTTCCGCAAACATTGAACATTAGATTAACGTTAATCTAATTACGAGTCTTCTCCACTAGATGTCACCCTCTTATTTGCCTTGCGCGATGTCACCAAGGAGCGAGAGGCAAACCTGTCATTCATTCATTCAGTGCTTAAATGGCGGTTTCAGGTGCTTTGTCGACGTTGATGCCACCTTCACATAAAATTGAATCAAGAATCGAAAATCGAATGGAGAATCGAAATCGAATCGATTTGAGAGCTTGTGAATCGAAATCGAATCGATCTGGAACATCTGAATCGATACCCAGCCCTAGATATAAATACGTTTGCAATCATCACAGTCAAAGAAATACTGTAATTCATGCAAAAATGCCATCACATTAGACTTCACTAAAGCGCTGCATTCACTAATGCAACATGTAATTAATCATCATAAATGTAAGGTATTTTGCTATAATTTAAGGCATTTAATAAAAAAAAAACTACCTCACTAATACATTCAACCTCAAGCTCATGAAAAGGCTCTGGCTTTTTTATTCAGCTTTATTGTATTTAGAAGTGGTTACTAGGAAGTTTTGTGAGTATAAAGCACAACAGATGTGTGATCATTAAAAAGCGTTAATGATGGGTTTACATAACAGCCAGGTAAGATAACACATACGTATACATATTGAACATTAGGTGTGACAAATTATAGAACTTGAATATATATTAATATATGCTTTCTACATTATACCTTCAGAAATATAAAAGTATGGTAATCGTGATAATGTTACGTCATCATACTGAAAACCTGTGTGACTCATGTGCTGTCTGAGTTTAATGAGGTTCCAAACAAATAAATTGTGCCATGTGAAATTGTAATGAAATCCCCTGCTCAGCGTTTAGTGATCACTGCATCGAGACCCTTTGAATAAGAACACAGCTGGAATCTATTGAAGGGCTTATTAAACAGGTGCACCTGATAAGAGGAGGTCTGTTTATTAATAAGCACACTCAACACAAACAGCACAAAGGTTAAAAACTGTTAAGTAAGAAAAAAAGAAAAAGTGAATTATTTACTTATGTAATGCAAATTTATGGGTTAGTGTATTTGTCTTGGGGCGGCATAAAAAGAGGAGTACTTCCTTCTCATTTCTTCTGAAAAATCTTTTTTTTTTTTTTATATACACAAATGTGTGTGTGTCTGTATATTTTGGCTCCTGCTGTTCAGGGTAAATCTGTGCCAGGTACATGCTCCAATATCGCTTCATGAGGGTGATCCAGCTAAATATTGTTCAAGGTCATGCAGATTTTTTACTTATTAAAAACAGAAAGGAGAACATAAAATGCCACATACAGCAGCACAAAACATGAATATGTGTGTGTGTTTGTCCAATGCTGAAACAGAGAAGCATTTTCCAGGCTCAGGTGTGTAACACGTGTTAATTCGAGTATTTGTGTAGGTGTGTTTGTGGTCCATCTTTGGGGCTCAGGTGCACATGAAGTGTAATTTCAGAGGATGAAGGTGATTCAGAGACAGAATCCCTCCATCCTTTCGCATGCCTATCTGTCTGCTGCTGTGACTGAAGGCCAACAAACAGTTGAGGGGTCGCAAACAAACACCTACCCCCAATTTCACTTGTATGCACACTCTCTTTCTTTCTAGAGCCCAGAACACAATTAGCGTGCCAGCTTTTCCTCCAACTCTCTCTCTCACTCTCTCTCTCTCCTCTCCACTCTCTCTCTCTCTCTTTCTCTCTCTGGTTCACCCCTCCCCCACCATCTCCAGCCCTGCAGCTCACTGGCGGAAGATCAACACTCACATACCTCAGTGCTTTGTGTTTCACCAACACAGCTCCAGCGGTGGGTGCACAGCACACACATACATCCATGTAACCAGTCTATCATAGCATGATCTAAAGGGTTCAGATATGACATCAGTAAATAGCAAAGTCCCCAGCAGAGCCACTTAACTGTCTACAAACACACTGCACACAAACAGCGCTACTAATGCTGTGTGTGCTACTCAATGGAGCTCCTTTAGAAAAGAAGGAACAAATTAGAAAAAGTAAAATGTTCTGTTTTACCTTTCTGTCAAATAATTCATTATAAGTTAATCTTTAGGAGAAAGAGACCTATACTGATATTTTCTAAACTGATTATGTTTATGTTTGTATGTCTGATAAATTATATGCAGAAGCGATTTTTATTTAATGTATTCTGTTTTTATTCAATTTTATTTTCATATCACATCAATAAAAACGATAATATTAAATAGGTGAAATAAACTGACAAAGTGTAATATTTTCAAATTAAGAAATAAAGGGAGTCTATCAACTTAAATGTAATAATTGTACAACATAAATGTAATAATTTTTTTTAAACTACAGTTTAAAATTAAGATTTAGTTTTTTTTATTAGGCTAAAGGGTAAAGACAACTAGACTAAGTTCACTAGAATAACTATAAAGTTTAGGAAAGTAAGAAACGAAACAGTAAATACATTACATTGGAAAAATGGTGTTATACTTTTTTTTATGTTTTTACAAGCTACAGTTGCATTTTGTTAGTCTAACTTTAAAAGAGTCATTAAATTTCAGTAGGACTAAAGCATTTAAAATTTTGCATTTTAAAAAGATGAAATATGTTTTTAGTTTGATTGAAAACAAAACATGTATTGCATATTTTCTTTATAAAAATTCTGTTCATGTTCAGATTTTTTACAGTTGAGTTATTATTGAAAATTGCGCCTGCAAAAACGCAGCTAAAATATTTTGTTTTTCCAACATCTATAATCAGTCATCTAGAAATAATACTTTGGTCCATGAGTAGTGGTCAATTGATATAAAGCTTTCAGCAATAATATACAGGAAGGCCTAAAGTTGGACACTTTCTGAGTTATCATTGCTGTTGTTTTAAATAAAAATGATGAATACACAATACCATTTTAAGTAGCTAAACATCTCCATTTCACTATACAAAGAAAAAAAGAAAAAAAATATGTAATAAAAAAACTTAAATTTTTTTACCTTTACGCACATTACACAATTTAAATGACAGTAACAAAATATAGACAATGTTGCTGAATTGCAACACATTTTCCATAGTGGTTCAACAGATCACAAAACTCACGGTTCAGATCATATCACGATTATTAAGTCACGGATCGGATCATTTTTCAGATCAGCACAAAAAAAAATTGGGGGGTGGGGGGTAACTTTGCATTTATTACTTATCCCACCTTACCTACTCCGATACCACAGCAGTACACAGACGTGTGCCAAAGCTTGCGAACAGAGAAATATCGCAGACACAGTGTATATGCGCACAATTGTATAATAATATTTATAAGAATTTCAGAATCGTTGAGGGCCCCTCACACACCAGGGCCCTATGCACTCTGTCACCCTTTTCCCCCCACTTACGATGCCCCTGTAGTATTAATTTTCGTGTACAGAAAAGTAATAATTAAATGTAAAATTACACTGTTGTTCACTGTATAAATTTAATATAGATTAATCTTTGTTAAAGCTGTGTTTTGTTGTTTGATTTACATGACAGACAACAGCAGGTAGCCTATTTATATGCTGTCACTTTAAGAGTGAGACTCCATGCACACACACACATCCAATAGATACACATCCGGTCTTGGTCCGTACAGATCACGGATCAACAATGATCCGTTTAACCACTAATTTTCCCAAAAAAATGCACTCAAACTAAAAAAAAAAATAGAAAAGTTGTATGCCTTGACAATACCGTTGGTATTTTGAAACTGATAATAAAAGTGAACTAACACTGCCGTTAATAGGTCAAGCAAACTATTATCGACAAATGCCGACAACTTCCCAATGGCCACATAATCAGCCTGACTGATACATTGGTCTTTCATGATCACTGAGTCCCTGAGTCAATTAAGTTTGGTTTTGAACACTTCCAAATCATTTGTTTTTAACAGGAGGATGGAGTAGGTGGCCTTGAACATTTGAGTGGAGGCTTGCTGCTAATCACTTTCCGTTTGCAAATTGAGAAACAAGCAAAACATGTAAAACCAAGGATATGACAGCTTTCTGAGCCCACGTGGCATTCTTACGCACACGTGTTGATGAAGCAGGTGCAAAGGCACTAATCACTAATGCATTCCCCCCAAAAAACGAAAAACAAACAAACAAAAAAAACGACTTTTTTTTTTATGGCTGTCAGTGTGTAATATCTTCCCTTCAGGAACAGCCGGCTCTATTAATCGCACTTAAATAATATCTCAAACACACAAACTTTTCTCCCTACAGAGTCCAGGACATTCAGATCTAAAGGTGTCCCATCTCTTCAAGCTCTAATGCCTAGATACAGTCAGACTACAGAGGACTTTCTGCAGGAGACACAATGAAAAATTCAGACCAGACCTCAGAGCATAATATGAATCCAAAACACAAGCAAACCACACTCTAAAAAATGCTGGGTTAAAAACAACCCAAGTTGGGTTAAATATGGACAAATCCAGTGATTGGGTTGTTTTGACTCAGCGGTTGGGTTAAATGTTTGCCCAATGTGCTGGGTAGTTTTATTTAACTCAACTATTGTTTAAAAATGACTATATGGCTGGGTTAAAATGAGCACAAAATATGTTGGAAATTAAAAATCAGACACATAATTACTAGAGGCAACAATAATAATCAAAAGATGAACATTTATTAATAAGCAATTTAATAAATGTTTATTATTTAATTATTATTAATTAAACATATTAATAAATGTTATTTTCCAACCTATTTTGGGTTCATTTTAAGTGATCAATAAAGTGATTTTTAAACATCAGTTGAGTTAAATAAAACTACCCAGCAGGTTGTGTTAAAGCCTACAGCTGGGTCAAAACAACCCAATCGCTGGGTTTGTCCATTTTTAACCCAACTTGGGTTGTTTTTAACCCAGCATTTTTTAGAGTGCAGTGACCAAAGCACACTTGAGTTTTATTCTTCTGGAAGAGAAAGGACATCAATCATTGTTACTGTGTTTACACAGAGAAATATACTGAATACTAAATGCAAAACACACTAATGACAGTTGTAGGGTGGTAAAAAAAAAAAAGTGCACTTCAAGATGAGTTTTACGTGATTACTGATTAGCAAGACTGTAGACAAACAGAAGTAGCGAGAGGTCTTTTCTTACCTATTGTGATGTAAATCTGAGTGTAATGGATTATTGAAAAAGAAAAAAATGTAAGGCAAGGATTTGATTCTATCCATCAGTTGATGATTGGATTTTGAGATTTGACTCTTGCAATCAAATAAATGTGCTTCATTATTTTGGGTTTAAACTAGAGATGCACCAATGTATCAGCCGCCGATATATATCAGCCGTTTTTTGATCAATTTACAACCATCGGCATATTGCATGAAAAAGGCCTATAATTTATTAATTCACTGCGTGAAGTCACTGACCTCCAAGATTAATCCAGAATCTAATATTCCTGCCGTGCTGCTGTCTGCATTTTAACATTAATCAAACAAAAGACTATACTCACTACTCTTGACTAAATAACTTTTCGCGGACGGAATCACGGAATCCAATCATAAAAACGGAATTTACTGTATAACACGGTCACGGAATTTGTCAAAGTTTTGATGAATAAATAAAAAGGAGGTCAGTACACTTAAATCAAATTGTGATATAGACCAGTGTCTGTGAATATTAAACCGCAGAAAGACTCTTTGTAAATGAATGGTTTCATTTACCTCAAACACACGAACTGAAGCACACACGTGATGCTCGTGGTGTTTTCAGCCTCTGCTGTCTCACTACATGAGGACATGAATGCATGAATGAACTTCATCTCCAGAATCTCTTCATGAGCATTTTACCTTTTCATTTGAGAAAATCTATTATCATATCATAAACACACAGAAACTCGAAGGTCTTCACAGCAAAACGTCAAATAAAAGTTCAGTTTAACTTGAAGTAATTGTGACAGAAATATATACTGTTGTACAGTAGAATTTAGCTACGTCTGAAAGTAATAATTATGGATTTAATTTAGACTGTGAAGAATATGCAGTGTTATTTTATATTTGTTTACTTTATTTCTGTACCTGAAAACTGTTAAACCTACCTAAAAGCACTGTTTATTTCATATTTATCTTTGTTCTGTTGTATTTATGTAGGCCTGCTGAATGTTAAATTGATCCAATCCATGTTCATTAGAAATTATCTGATGATGCAGCAATAAACTAGCTAGTAAAACTTTGAACTTTGCTGATTTAAAACATGATCAAAACATTATACAAAAATAAGAGAGCAAGTGACAAATATCGGAATCGGCCAATAAGTGTTGTTAAAATCTGTCTCAGTATCAGCCCCCAAAAAATCCTATCGGTGCATCCCTAGTTTAAACAGACTAAATGATTGGAGAAGTCCAGCATACATCATCAGAGAAAAGTCTTTTTCACTGAAAGAACAAATTATGCTATTATGCTAAAACCTGCATTTACAAATCACCTTCAAGTACAAACAAATCACAGCGAGAGCGTGAGGACGAGCGCTTCTCTGCATCCTCTTTCTTCAGTCAGACTGCATGTGCATCACTGTCTCTTGGCAGCTTTAAAAACATAAAATCTAATTTGTTGGCCATGTGAAGCTCATCGTGTCTTAAATCTAAACCTCATTTATCTATAATGCTGTGATGTAGTGTGAAGTATGCTGAGAGGAGACAGGGAGAGTTTAATATGCGATTAAGACAACAGTACTTGTCCAAACACAGCATGAGTGCTGAGCTGACTACACATATTTTAAGCCATAATAGCAAGCAAATGACCCCAGATCAGTAAGAAGATTCCACATATAATTCTGGTTATAATTCTATTCCAGTATTTGGTTATGTGCTGTATTGTGTGCTAGAACGTGCAGTGTGAGCTAAACCCCCAGGAAATTGGAACAGGAGCTAGAGCCAGGTAAGAGAACATCTGCTGAAGGGAGATATAACACACACACACACACATGCACACGCACACACACACACACACACACACACACACAAAATCCCCACCTTAATCACCTCTGTGTTGATGGAGGCTATTTGTGTGGACAGAGATAGCTGGCTACAGCCTGAGAGGGAATGAGCACATCAGTTTGAGCGTGTGTGGATCTCACCAAATGGATAAAATAATGAAACAAGAATGTGTGTATATTAAAATGATTTTTTTCTCTGTACTGACATACAGCAACATCCAAAAGCACAACTGAAAATTCCAGCAGGTAGGCAACAGGACTATGTAAAACTCACATGTTTTAAAAACAGCTTAGGTTACATCAACTCTTACCTAATCACTATTATATAAATCAGCACCAGATACGAATATCGTGCTCCTGTGGAAATCATCACAATTCCTCTGACTGAAACTGTAAAGAAAGATAGGTATAAAGAACTGTGAAGTTAAATAAGTAATCTGATCCATGATTCAAATTTCCGATCTGTGATTAATGAAGTTCAGTCTTAACCCAAAAGGAGATTTTGTTGTAATTATTAAAATTATCAAAAAAAAAAAAAAAAAAAAACCTCCAGTGAGAAAATTAAGCACAGGAAGTGTCCTACAACACAACAGAGCAATGTTGAATTGATATGATCCTTTATGCTGAAGCTATTTAAAGTTTCTGGAACTCATTACTAATATAATATAGGCCTACTAGAATGTTATGTTTACTATAGTCAATAATATATATTTTATTAGAGATGCACCAATGTATCGGCCACAAATATTTATTGGCGAATTTTGATAAATTTAAAAGGCCGATATAACAAACCAATGGTTTATTAACTGCATGAAGGCATAATGTCTGTTGCATAATACAATGTTGGTTAAAATAATTAAATATTTGAAAAAATAAAATGAAATCTGTAAAAAATACAGACAATCTATTCTAATGACAAAAGTTCAAATAAGAGAGCAAGTGGTGGTATAAGGGTCATTCCGTGTCAAATCAATCAGAGGTCGCGGGCAAACTTTTTTTGATTTTGATCATTTTTTTCTTTTGAAAGAAATACATAAATGAAGAAGCCAAAATATCAAACGTCATTGATGTATATTACTGAGAAATCCATTATTTTGTGGATCCAAATTACAGGGGTGTAAAAAATGACTTTAGAAAGATGGCAGCATCATTATTTTATTTTTACACAGAGATTGGTTGGTCTATTAGTAAAATCTGTTGACTTTAGCAATCTTTGTTGCATTATATGCCAACAGTGACATTTCAAAAATGGGAAAAAGCACTTTTGCCAAAGAAGTTTTTTGCCGAAGGTTTGCATGTCTGTAACTCAAGAAGTATTAAACATCTCTTATCCTTTTAGATTTTGGTTCTTAACAAACTTTTCTTTTAGTATCATCATTTTTAAGGCTCAATGTGGTTCATTTCCAGAGATATTGGGATCTCAATGTGGCTCCATAAGTAAATTGGTAAATTCTACACATTTTCAGGTCAAAAACCAAATGTGGGTCACTTTGCTGTCACAGCTGATACTTTTTTCCTTTTAAAGTGGAATATCTGAAGAACAAATAATGTTGAAACTAGAAATGTATCTCATTTTTTTTCCTATCAGAAAATAGGACATACCTGTCTTAGTGCCATAAATATTCCTTTTCTAAAGTTTTCATGCCTATACGGGGATCTCAATGTAGCTCTGTGTTCAAATTGTTGAATTTTACCCATTTTCAATGGCTAAACAAAATGTGGGTAACTTTTCAGCTGATACTTATTGTGTTTAAAGAGGAATGTCTTAAGAACAAATAATACTGAATAGAAATGTATACTGTTTCTCTTTATCAAAACAACTGAATACAACACACCTCTCGGAGTGACAAAAATATATTGAAATGGTCAAATTGAGGTACATTAACTTGCTCTCAAAAGTTTCTATACTTGTTATAAGTATCTTATAAGTTATAAGTATCTATATTTGAATCAGTTTTAGGGATATTTGGAAGGAGGGATTTTGTTCATTTTAAGAGCTTCTGAAGCTACCAAGCATTTAAATATGCAGTATTGTAACTACATTCTAAACAATTTTGGGTTAAAAACAACCCAAGTTGGGTTAAATATGGACAAAACCAGCAGGTTTTGGGCACCTATTATGCCCTCTTTCACAAGATGTAATATAAGTCTCTGGTCTGGTCATGTTTCATCTTAAAATCCCCCACAAATCTGCCCCTATTTGGGGGTGAGCAAAAACATGCCTTTTATATTGCTGGCTAAATAAAAATAAATCCAAAATTGGTTGAAAATGGCTGGGTGAAAACAACCCAATCCCTGGGTTTGTCCATATTTAACCCAGCATTTTTTTTTTAGAGTGTACATAGTGTCACCATGGAATTGAACAATACAGGGCCTCAAAAATGAAAAATTCCATAACAAAAGTTTCATAAGAACAAGAATCTAAAATGATATTAAGATATATTTATTATTTATTGAGTTACAGACGTGCAAATAATATATTTTTTGGCACTCAGAGAGGTGGGTTGTATTCATTTGATTTGATAGAGGGATACATTTCTAGTTTCAATATTATTTACTCTTCAGACATTTGTTTTTAGACACAATAAGTACGAGCTGTTTGAAAAGTTACCCACATTTGGTTTTGACCATTGAAAATGGGTAAAAGTCAACAATTTGAACATGGAGTCACATTAGGATTCTAATATCTATGGGATTAAACAATACAGGGCCTTAAAATTGAAGGTTACAAAAGAAGAGTTTATTAAGAATGAGAATCTAGAAGGACACTGAGATATCTTATTTTTTTATTTTATTTTTAGATATTTTTATAGTTACATACAAACTTTGGAAAAAGAATATTTATTTCACAGGCTGTCTTTGCACTATTGTAGACAAATGTGTTGACAGAAAAAAATAAGATACATCTCTAGTTTCAACATTATTTGTTCTTCAGATATTTCTCTTTAAAATATATCAGCTGTATGCAAACTTGCAAAGTGATCCATTTTTGACCACTGAAAATGTGTACAATTTACCAATTTACTCATGGAGCCACATTGAGATCCCCATATCTCTGGAAATGAACCATATTGGGCCTTAAAAATGAAGATACAAGAAAAGTTTGTTAAGAATTACAATCTAAAATGAAAATAAGAGATCTTAAGAGACCCAAGTTTGCTTTGAAAATGAAAAACGTGCCAAGCACAATGTTCTCTCACCATTCATGATTTTTAACACGCACTTACTGCATTTGGCCGGTCTTGCGGCTGTCAGAGCAGAAACGAAAGCTGCTGCTCTCCGTGTTTTTCGTCGTCTCCATGCGTGTTCGTATGTAAATTGAGCAATCTTATTTTGTCCATTAGATGGAAAGACCCATACATTTACCTGCACACAAACCCTCCCCTTGAAGAAATCAACAAAGACTGTGAAAGTCAACAGATTTTACTAATAGACCTACCAATCTCTGTGTAAAATAAAATAATGATGCCGCCATCTTTAGCTTCAAATCTCAGGTGAAAATTGCCATTTTCACCCCCCTCTACAAAACGTGGAACAGTGGATTTTATAGACATAAATATACATCCATGACGTTTGATATTTTGGCTTTCTTCTTTACGTTTGTCTTTCTTTTGAGCCGGGAAAGTTTCTGAATTTAGTTGATTTACTTTAAAGGAAGCTAACATAACACTGAGATTTTATATACATAGGCAGTTGGAATGTTAACTGTTATAAAAAAGTTAACTAAATATAGCTCAGATTAGATAGTAATCTGCATTAAAATAAACGGTTATGAATTCTAATTATTATTACAATATAAACCTTTAAATTATACAGTAATACACTGACAACCACCAAACACAGTTCATCAAACAAAACAAAGCTCATCCCAAGCAGTTTTTCCACCATCTAATGACAATGCTAATATATAGAAGGTGCACAGTGTAATTTACACAAACACTAAACATCACCATGGTAACACATGAAAGTTTAAAAATGCAATAAACATTAATTTAACAACATTAAAGGTGCTAAAGAGGATGTTTTGTTTTATACATTTTTGCAATATTACTTGAAACTGTCTTTACTAACTGATAAAAGACTATTTATTAGGTGCACTGAAAGGAATAATATTAATATACATCATCTGTGCACGAGGTAGGGCCTTAAAAACATCAGCCAATCGTTTACGCGATGATTGGCTCTCTGGCTTGAAATCACTGCCATGACGTTCCTTGTAAGAGACGAGCGCGGCTGCGCACTCCAGTAGCTTTCCACACTCCACAGGCGCAACATGCACTGTTTTTGTCCGGAGACAGGAGTAACAACTGCAGATTATGAGTTACCTGCGGTGAGTCCGACATAATGAATCCACTAACACCACACAGCGAATGCCGGTGGTAAACAAACACTCGTGTTCCAATCGTGTGAGTATTTAAGAGTTTTGGGAGGTGTTCCCTCTAAAGGAGGGGGGTTGTTCTTACACATGCGCTCATTTCAAAAACTCAGTAACAGTCTTTGGTTTCTCAGTCGACGAAAAAATCCTCTTTATCACCTTTAAATGTAACATAAAACCCTAATGTTCATAACTGATTCGAAAAAAACGAAGAAAAACTAAGAAGAAACAGTTATTTCAACTAAAATACATCAAACATGAAGTGTCACGCAGGGAATTGTGTGAATGTCAATTTACGTTTTTTCCACTGTAAATTATACAATGACTTGTTTTTTCACTTCCAAAAACAGTAAATTTAACAGTATTTTACCGAAAAAAATAACATTAAATGTTCCGCTAGATCTATTACATTTATTCACCTTATAAAGGACATTTTCTGTAAACCAATTAACCGTTTTTCACCGTAGCATTTTTACAGTCTTTTACCGATAAAATCACGGTCATTTTTTACAATGTAATCAAAAACTGAGTTTAAGGCTACTGAAGTGCAGAGAGCCAGAGCTAGAGACCTAGAAGGCATGTTGATCAGTCCAGTAAGCAACATGTTGGTAAATCTACCTCTCTCATCCACCCTACACCTTCTGCCAACGCAACTGTTATCCCAACCCATAGTAACATTGTGTACAGCTGCTGATTACTGCCCTTAAGTAACTATTAAATATTTTTGCAAGCAAAGTGAAAAGATGTACTGTAAATATCAGGTAAGACTCAATCCTAATCTAGTTATGGCTTTTAATTTCATCTCTGCACTGATATGAAGAAGTGGACCTGCTAAAGACACAGACCAAGGACAAACAGTAGGTCAGTATGTAAGAAATTAATAAATGGAAAAACATGATCAGAGTGCTAAATCTTTTTTTTTTTTTTTTTTTTTTTCTAATTGACTGTAAATCAAAAAGACCAGATGAAACCTTGAATGAGAATGAATGAAAGTGAGAAGCACAAATCACAAAAGCAGACACTTAAAACAGTGTGAATTTCTTTCAGTCTACTGAGGATTTCAGTTTCCATAGACACATATGAAAAAGCTTTATCAGACATGCAGAACTTTCAAACATGACAGAACAAAAAAACATAATAGCCTGCTGTGAATTGGTATTTTCCATTCTTACACTCTTAATTGAGAATCAAAGCATCACAGTCATGCAACACCTGTCACTAACATGTTACTTTAAGCTTAAAGGGTTAATTGATCCAAAAATAAGTGCTGTTGCAACCCTGTATGACATTTCAGTCACCATTCACTTTCATATCAGCTTTTTTTCCCACACAATAAAGCGAATGGCGACTGAGGCTGTCATTCTGCCTAAAATCTCACACTTTGTTCCGCAGAAGTTTACACATGTTGGGTGAACTAACACTTTAAATAACAGCAATATAATCATACAATTTTTTTTTTAAGAAAGCAAAGCTTGTTCAGCCTTATATGAACAGAAGGATGTCGACTGGTATTGAAGCTTTTAAGGATGATAAACTCAAATGTTCACTGGCCATCAAAGTGACTGAAGTTTGACGATCAACTGCAACGTTCAGTTGTTATTTCGGTGCTGAAATCTGAGTGACATTGCTCGTGCACTTCCTCTTACTTGATTGACAGCACGTCAACAGTGCTCGCGCCTTGCACGCGAAGCGATGGAGCTTTCTAGCAAATCCACAAGTACAGGCGACTACACCACAGATTAACCATTAAAAAATCCACACATACGGTCAACTAACAGCAGATATTAAAATAACCTGAGTCTGAGACTGATTTTCAACACATACTCTTAACGTGAGTTATTAGGGAGAAAAGAGTTAAAGTTAGTAATTCCCCTGAGGAGAGCGGTGGACAGACAGCTCCCTCTACATCAACAATAACACGCTGAAAGCTTTCTACAAGAGCTCCAATGCAAAACCATTTCTCATGCAACTTTGGCTACGACAACAGAGGCTAAATGCATAATAACGGCCTCTTGATACAGCAGGTAACTAGTACGCGTACTTCTAAAGGTACAATAAGATATCCCTACACACTATCCGACTGGAAATTGAGCGCAGCGTTTTACCTTTAGTTCCGCACTCTCCGCCATCTTGTGACTGCTAGCGCAGGCGTGACGCTGTCGGGTCACGTGGTATGCACGCGCAGCTCGTTGCCGGCGTAACCGCTCACACGTTTTTCAACGAGTAGTACCCAAAATGTTGCGTGGAAAACTTGAATCGTGTTGGGGGAAAGCATGCTTGTTATAAGTATCGTATCCGAAAGCGAGGCCTTTAAACTGTATTAATTCGAACAGATTTTATTTAGCCTATCTATACAAAATGTTTTTGTATTTACCCTGAAATGCTTTACATTTATTTTGACGTTGTTTTCAGTCATTACAAAGTATTTCTTTGAATCTTTGAATTGCATTTTGTCTTCCCTGCACCGCAGTATATAAATACCTTTCCAAAGAGGTGGGTGCACATGCCAGCACTGGTCGGATAAGTGGATAATCACATGAAATGCACTGTCTGCAATTGAAGGGTACGACTGAAGAAGAGCAACGTGTTTGTCTGACAAGAAACAAAGTCGATTAATAAAAGCAACACAACTCCCGCCGAAGCAAATTTTATTATTATTTACTGTTGTCTTTGAGAACGTATTCTGATCAGATCTTATATACGAACCGTAATCTTGTTTTAGTTTAACAGAATAATGTATTTGAACACTTGAAGCGAAAATGATCGCTGAACACATTGGAATGTGCAGTGTCTGTTTTCACCACTAGATGGAAGTGTTGTATTTCACAACAGTAGCTATTAGACGCCGAGGCTCAGTTTCAGCAGTGGGTTAGTGCGCTTTCAGTGTGCAGTTGTTTGCAGGCTAAAATAAACATATATTTTTTGGAAATTATTAAGCTGTAATGTTGGGAAATGAACATCATATTTTCATGGAAAACATATTTAAATAGGCTATTGCTGTTTAATAGGTCTATATAGGCTTATTTTATTTGTCTTAGGATAATGACCAGGCCGTCAAGCAAATATTTTTGTTTTGGCATGCATTTCAGGTAAGGCCAATAGGCCTACAGTATCTGGATTTCGATTTTTTTTTTTTTTTTTTTTTTTTGTCGCATTAAATATTTTATTTAGTTCGTGACAATTAAAAAAAAAAAGTATTAAAAGTCAGGAGATATCTTGAGTTCACGAGTCAATTCTTGTGGCTTTGATTGAACTTTTATTGAAGAATGAGGCAAGAGAACAATTTATTTTTGACCAAAAAAGAAAGAAAGAAAGAAAGAAAGAAAGAAAGAAAGAAAGAAAGAAAGAAAGAAAGAAAGAAAGAAAGAAAGAAAGAAAAATAAACACTCCAGGGGTCTTATGACATTGAGTTTGAGCACTTTGATGTGGAATAACAACTTTTGCTGTATTCTCAATTGTTTATTTTGGGAAATATGGGGTAAGTGCTTGTTCAAACTTGTACATTAATATGACGTACAGCTGATTTTGAATAATTTTTGGATTGAATAATTTTGGATATATTTTGTCTGAAATGTTGCTTATTTAAAGTGCTTAATATTGATGATACACAATTAATTTGGGATAGCACATCAGTGAATTCATTTAGAGAAAAACAATTACATGTAAAAACACATAAATAATGAGAATAATCAATTCCAGTTTATGAAATTTCACATTATACAGTTCATTGCACATTGCCACATATTATGTATTTTGTATTGTTTAAAAAAAATTCAACCTATTTACAAGTAACAGTATAATTATTCGAGTGTTTATTGTAATCCTCTGGTTTGTTTTACTCTGTTTTCCTTATCCTAGACAATTTCATCCACAGTAGAATGTTCAAATGCCAGTGAAAACTTTGGATGGATTGTGATTCAGCAGTCCTCAGTGTGCTTAACTTGAACCTCTCAAACAGAGTGAGAATGGAGAATTCCTTTAGGGGAGGTTTACAGATGACACTGGGATGCAGCTTTAAGTTAAGGTGGTAAGAGGGGCGGTTTAAAGGTGCAGGTCCCTGTGCAGTGGCGTGGAGTGAGCATTTTGCAGGAGAAATGGTGAAGAGCGTCGTGAGCTTCTAGGGAAAAGGTTAATTGAGTTTAATGAATCACAGCACAAGAGTAATCTAGCTCATCCTTTACTGAATCATGCTAGTACATTCTCCAAATACTATGATACACTTGCATACTATATGTCTAATGCGTGAAGATTAAAGCTATCACACTCCTCTCTAATCATTACTATAATTTAGTTCTTCAAACATAAATTCTGATGTTTTAATGCGTTTTAAGTACATCGAGTACACTGTAAAAAAGAATTGTTGGTTTAACTTAAAAAAAGTAAGTTGCCTGGTTGCCTTAAAATTTGAGTTACTGCAATGAAGGCGATTAACAGAAACTCAAAATATTGTTATCTGAACCACTTTAATTGAGAAAAAATGTTGTGATAAATCATGAAAATAATTTTTTACAGTGTAATTCGTTTAAAAAGTAGCACTTGCATATTCCTTTTGTAATTCTCTTAGAACAATGTGAAAAAAAAAAATCTTTTTCATTTCACTTTAATGGATGATAGGCGTATTGCAGGCTTTATTTCTAAATTACCTTTAAGCTTCTGCTGAATTGCATAACGAGCCTTTCTCTCCTGATCCAACTCGTTGCACAATGTGTCTACATAAAATAAAAAGAAAAATGAATAAATCATTTGAGGTGGGTCACAAACATTAAATGTTTTAGATACCCTGCAGCCTAATTTTTTTCTATAAAATTCAGTCTATCTGAAATATGCAAGTGTTACCTTTTTTTTTTTTTTAAACTGACCTTTTTTTCTTTTCAAAAATGCAAAATATGCATTACCTCGTACAATCTGCAGCTGCTGGACCATCTCCTCTCGATAAGACAGTTCCCTCTTCATTTGATCCTGAAAATTATCTGTTAGAGTCAACACGTATTAAGTTACAAATTGAAGAATTTATATAGAAAATAAAAGCATGTTGTGAATATATCCATCTCTTAATTACCTTTCAAACTCTGAAATTCCCGTTCCAGTTTTTTTCTTAACTCCACTTGCTCCAAGAGCTGCTTTTGGAGCTCCTCTGTGGAAACCAAAAGAAATCACATCATTTATCATACCACTGTGACTTTTAATCACCACACTACAGTCTTTTTTTCAGAATTGTATTTTCATTTTTTTTTTTATCATGTATTTTCACTCTGTTTGGTTTTCTTGTCTAATAGCGCTATTTAGGTTACTAAGGCTAAACACACGATCCCCGTGTTCTCAAGCATGACATTGCAAAATAATTAGGACAGTTGCCTGAGGGGTGTGTGGAAAACGAGCCTGGCAATGTGGATCGTCTGCAGTTCAAGGACAATTCTCAGCAACACACAACTGTGTAGCGATTACACTAATTTTTAAATGCATAACGCGTGCAAAAAAAGGGGGCGAAACGTTGTAGGCTACACAAAAAGATGTGTTTGCCTTAAAAAGACAATGCCTTGTTGAATCTGTTTAAATAATTAATCACAAAAAGAAAATGGCAGCCAGTATTTGTAATTAGTCATGTTATTTATTTTGTGGAATTTGTTATTTTCTTAGATAACAATGGAATAACACAGCTCAAAGTTGTCCATAAACGTAAATGTTAACTTTCTTGTATACCTTTCGCCATATTTTCGATGTCTTTCTCGAAATTAAATCTGTTATCAGCTCTTCTCAATGCAGCGTCGTCTGCCAGAAAAATAAGAAATATATTATTATACTGAATTACAAAGATACAAGCTAATGTTGTAAAAAAAAAAAAAAAAAGGACAATATTACATCTGCTACTCACTTGGGTTCTCTTTGCTAACGCTAATTTGATCCGAACAGGATTTTTGTGATTCACATTCGTCGTCAGTTGAAATGTGTGAATCTAAAGGGAAATATTCTTGTTAGCAGGCCACTTATTCAGAGTGCATAATTTAATATAATGTATCTTAAAATCGAACATATTAAAATTATATACACCTACTAATGAATTTAAATCTCAGTTTACATTAAATTGTCTTACCATTTGTTTCCGGCGCGCCGCGAGGAAGTTTAGAGGCCAAACATGGCAGGGTGCTTTGAAGAGATGCTCCCTCCTTTTCTTTTGAGTACACCTGCAAAAATTATCCAAGCAATAAAAAATAATAATAATAATAATACAACCCCAATTATGTATCATTTTCTTTCTTCTTACGCAACCACGCGTCAGACAACAGACTGCATTTAATAGTGCTCTAATAATGATCTAAGAATATTTGGCAACATCAAGGCAAATTACTCGTATTGCAAGGTAAATTCGGTCAGATGGACTGACAAAGAGAATAATTTGTGCAGTAACCACAGGGGAGCCCTTAAAACAATGCACTAATAGCCCGCGGGTGACAACAGAAATGACCATTCATTCTAAACATTTAATTTCCTATAATTACGCGCCGCTGTGTTCTTTTATTTAGATCGTACTGCATTAATAAAATGAATTTAAACGAGCTGTATCCATAACAACACAAATTGCAAAGTGTCACAAATAGAAATAAATATAGGCTCATAATTAAGCGTCATCATCACTCGCTATTAGAGCTGAAAGACTGCTGAGCAATTACAGCTTTTATTCAGTCTGCTGATTCAAAATAAATTTACACTAAGCTGTAGATATATATTTGATGTTTTAATAATAGATAGATTGTCATATGGTTTCAATACCACTTAATATGATAGTTTGTGTGACTCACATCGTAAGCAATGGCATCATTCTTCTTCGCCACCTGCTTGTTCTGCTTCTGTTCAGGGGAGCCCGCGTCACTGAAAGCGGCTATCTGGTCATCGTCCGGCCGCGGCGTTCGACTGTTTTCACCCACGGGACTTTGCCGGTCATCCACGGAAAGTTGTATAGACTCCTCATCATCTGGAATTCTGTGAGTTTCCACGTCGACGTCGGGTTCTTCGCCGCTATCCACACACGGAGATGCTGATCTGTAGCTGGAGCTCTCACTAACGAAGTCCGGCGACAAATGGCCAGGGTGAGCTCCGCTGTACGCCTCCCTGTTCCCGTAGAGCTTAGCTATGCTTTCCGCATCTTTAACGACCGGTCTGAACGCAGAAATATAGCTCAACTTTCTGGGGGTGCTGGGTTGACCCTCACTTGACCTGGCCTCGTCTCCAGATTTGTCCTCGTCGTTCCTTAAGGACTGCGAGCTGGAGCAGCGCTCGCTGTCGAACAGACTGTCTCTAGGTGTGTTTCCTCCCCGCTCGCTTTCTGACATCTCTGCTTCGGTTTGCCGGCCACTCATGAGCTCCGTGTGTGGCTTTAGTTGCGCCGGTTGATAGGATGAGAGCGGCAGGCTGCCCGTGGTAGGCCAAAACATGGGGAACGATGGATAGATACCGTCCTTCGCACCGGGCCAGAACACTCCAGGTACACTAGTCTTATTCTGCTCCCCAACTCCATCATCCTTCTTTTGACACAGTCCAAATGCTGGGAAACTATAGGGATGCGGGAATATGGGTGGCGGGATCTTCTGGAGCATGCCGAAACTCTTACTAGGCACAGGAATGATCGGGTAGTTACGCACGCTGTTGGTTAAACTGAGGTTACCACGGTCGTCGTCGCAGCGCAAAGCTTTGTGAGGAATGTCAGGGGAAGAGGTCTGCGTGATGTTACCAGAGGCCTGCGGTTTGAGCGGGGAGGACATTTCGGATCCACTCCCTGGCATCGCCCGTTTCCGGCTCCCGCCGTTAAACATGGCCTTGACGTCCTCCCACGCGTGACAAATGTCATCAGACAAGCTTTTGTCGGTGAGCTTTAGATGGCGTCTCCATGAATTAAAATTAGCCGCGTCCGGCTGTGTGTATTTAGACTCAGGTGTGCGGTGCGAGTGAAATATAAATTTGTTGGGTGAAAAATACATATTACAATAGGTGCACTTGATGCATTTCGCCCTAGAGCTGTTGTACCTCGCAGGTATGAAGCTTCCTCGGCAGCCCCAGGCGCACTCGTGTGAAACATCGAAAGCGAAATTCTCGGGCAATTTGGGAGGGTTGTGAGCCCCGAGGAAGGATTTGCAGAGGCGCTCGGCCTCGCGTTTGGTAATCATGCCACAGCGGCGCGAGGAGATGGGCATGGCCCCCGCGCGCCTCAGGATCTCCAGCTGCACCGGTGTGCACTGCACACACGTAATTCCAAGCGCCACGCGTCTGTTGTGGATTTCGTTGTAGCTGTAGTTTTTCAGCAAAGTGTTGGAAATCTGCGCCAGACACAGTCTTTCCTGACCGTCGATGACCAAAGAGACGATGGGCACTCCGTACAGCGCGGTCTCACTCACTTGATTTGGCTTCAGCGAGCTGCTGCCAGAATAAGGCTGCAGTTCTTGCTTTGAGTTGGGGGAAGAGCAAGCATCTCGTCCCGTAGAAAGCTGACCGGGTATCGACTCCATTCCTGGAAGTCTGTGAAGAACGAGACAAATGTGAAATTACACTCCAATTCATGAACTCTTGAGAGATTATCTAGCATTATCAGTGTGCTCTGTCTAAGCGTTATCCCAGCACGTTATTTATTGTAATAAATTGCATATCTTTAGTTTTTATTTTAATATAAGCCTACAGCATTATTTCAATAAAAAAAAAATCGACTCTTTTTTTGTTTGTTTTGTCTCTTTCCTGTCTACAATTAGTTCGTTTGATTCATTCTGCATAGAATTACCTTTGCAAAAGAACAGCTTAAATGTTTTTTTTTAAATTAGGCCACAATTTTTACAATAATTACAAACATTATTTTAGCATTATATCACAGATTGTTCAGTTAGTATTTTTAGTTAGCATTTTTTTTTTAATTTTAATTAACAGCTTTATGCCTGCTAATTAATATTTACGATTAATACTAGGCTTTTTAGGTTGACGATATATTGACGGCTCTGACACTATCTTTAAAAGCTCGCACTCTCTGACCTGAAAGCCTGCATCATTGCTTAATGTCTCCAAATCGGCTCAGAAGCCGGAGCGATTACTTAAAGGCCTCTTACGGCGCTAATACGCAAAGGGGCAGAAGGGAAGAATCTTTTAGCTACTCCAATAAGCTTAGCAGCAAGGAAAAGAAGCAGTAAGCCGCTTTCTGTGTAATTACACAGGCTGTGTTGTTCGACTTTGATCTGTTAATAAAAGTTTATCGTTTATAATTAAACCATTGCGCAAGGATCTGTTATATTTGAGTCCTTTTCGTTTCCTAGATGTCTCCGTTATGTTTATATAAATATTCTTTAGATTTGTCATATTATTTTGAATCGTATTATAAATTCTCTTTCGTAATCAAGGATCAGCATATTTCAAAACATTACAGGCTTTTGTTAAATGTAGACTAAAAAGAAAACTTGACAATAATACGCGCGTTAATTTAAGAAAATATCTACAAGGCTGATTATAATTTTGAACAACTTAATATAAAACGTAACCTACCTTTTTATGAGGAAACGGAGTCAGATGAGCGAGTGTGTTTGCGTCAAATTAGCAGGCCTTAAACAAGAAGGACAAAAAAAGCGTCCGTCTGTAGTGTGTGATGAGAACTGCGAGGCTGGATAGAGTCTTCCCTCTCAAAACAGCTTTAGAGTTTCCATCCCACTCAGCTCTCGTGCGTGGTGACGGGAGCGCGAGCCGAGTGACCACATGGCAGTCCCGGAGCTCGTGCCTCTTCTTAATAGGTTCTGCGCAATCTACTTCAAGAGAGGGAACGCCAAAAAGAATAAGAAAGGCACACCCACCGAGATCAAATCCGATTCTGGTATTAACCGTTTGCTTCCACTAGCCTACTCCAAAACAAAGATCCCTGCCAATTTAGATAGATAGATAGATAGATAGATAGATAGATAGATAGATAGATAGATAGATAGATAGATAGATAGATAGATAGATAGATAGATAGATAGATAGATAGATAGATAGATAGATAGATAGATAGATACATAGATAGATACATAGATAGATACATAGATAGATACATAGATACATAGATATGCCGCCATAAACAGGGCACTAAGTGTAATTTAAGCGTTTTTTTGTTGTTGTTTTTTTTTTTTTGCATAGACGATTGCGCATGAATAAAGGCGGAATAGATGGGTTTGTTCATGAACAATGAACAACGGTAAATTATGTTACTTATCGCCCTCAACTCATATCATGTACACCTGTGTCTTTTTCTCAGAGACTAATGTTTTTCCCATGAATTTTAGAACTTAATGTTCATGTTTGAATGCCACTTCGGAAACCAAACAATATATCATTATAAATTTGCATTGAACATTTCCTCTAGGCGACATGTCCGCAGGCCATGCAGTCTAAACTGCTATTAGAGGCTCGCGGTCATCGCATTTTACGTCACATGTCTCCTGGTGAATGATGCACATTTGTTAAACACACCAGCCAGTGAGAGCGGCTAGTGTGTACAAACAGTGATATATCAGAGCAATGGACTGAGGTAAGTGGTGCAACCTTATATGGCCGTATTAACTATTTAAAACCTGATCAATGCCCCTCAGTTAACCCCACTATGTCTTGACGTAAAGATATCAATATCGAACCGGGCAAAGTTGTGCCCTTTGGAATACGACAGTGGAAAAGTGTTATTCTCTCAGAAATGTTTTGGCATCTTCAGTCACGCGTTTAGTGCGCGTCTTTCCACTTATGAGGGTTTGACACCGGATTAAAAACAACGCAAAACAAATTCACTAGTCTGTTTTAAATAACTGATATGTCTTGTTTTTCATTTTGTAAAATATTTCCAACCTATTTTAATTATTCCACATTTTACAGCAATTGTATTACCTGCCGTCTTTCGTTAAGGTTTCAAAAAAAGATTTTTGATGAAACTGTAATTAATTCTATAAAATGTTAACATGTACCCGAATCAATTAGTTAGCCTAATAATGTCCAAAAATGCCTTCGAGGAATGGTTCATCTCAGCAGAGCTATTACATCAGAACTGCCTTCGAGCGAAAGTGTATTTTGCATTAACTGAACATCTGTAGGCTATGGATAGGTTGTATAATAGTCTCTTTGACACAAGTAGGATAAATGGATGCGTTTAAAAACATAAAAATATTCGAGCAATAATTAAATGAAACTAAATAAATACGTTTTAAAAGCAGAATGTACAGTTAGCTTATATCATTCATCACAGAGTTTAAAAACAAATGGGAAAATCTGTCAAGCGATGCTCAGTATGTCCTGTGACCAAGGGACCACGGCTTAACCTAATTCAATATTAATAGGAAGGGAAACTTTAACCAGATCTGCCTGGCCGTGTCTCCTTTCACAACCAAGAAGCTTCGTTCTGGCCCAACAATAATTACAATTTTATTCTGTAATTATTCCTTTCTTGTTAATTATTTAGTGGTCAGACTCAATGCAGCACTGTTAGCGTTTATGGCGGGGAGACAGGGGCTCACATGTCCTACAAGACTGGACCCTCCCACGAGCAGGTAAAGCTACACAACACCCGTCTTTAAACAAGCCATCCTGCCATCATTTATGAGAACATCCCTTTGAACTCACACTCACGCTAATGTACCTCCTCACAATATTAAAATCTCTCCGAGAAAAATGCATTTATATTCATTTAAAAGTTGTCTATATTACCATGCCCTATTAATTTGAGTACGAACCAGGTTACTTTGTATTAAACTTGATGTGCTTAGTAACCTCTCTGACATGCTATTAAATAATCGATGATTGTTTTTACATAACGGTTGAATCAATACGATAAATATTGTGTTTCAGGACGACATATGCCATTATTGGCTCATTAATATACGGGCTATTATATTACACGGGCATGAGTAAACTAATTAAAGAAACTTTATAGGCCAGTTGCTGAGTATGAAAGAAAGAATTGGGAAAAAACGTCTTGATTAAATAGCGCCCTGCATATGATCTTTTTGCATAACATTAGGATTAAATGTGTTATTAAAAGAGAACTAGTGCCATGAAGTTGTGCTAATATGGTGGGAGGATATTTAAAACAAGCCTATAGTCCATAGAAGTAAACTCTAGCTTTAATCTGTCAGTGTGGTGACAAATGGTTCTGAGTCTTTGTAATAAAATGGACAAAAGAACGAGTCAGTATGATTGGAGTAAGTCCGGCACTAGTTATTTTTATATGGATGCCCTCTAAGAAGACCAATGCCATCATCAGCTGCCCCGGACACCCTTAAAGGACAGTCTGAACTGATGCCATCTGGTTGCCGTTTTAGAGAACTAAAGGCAATGACCATGAGATCAGGTATGCCTTTATTCACACTGCGATTTTAGGTTGAATTAAAAAAAAAAAAAAAAAACACTTTCAGTTAAACATGGCACAACATCTTAAGTTTAGGCTAGCCTATATAACTTAAGCAATAACCTTTTTTTGTGGTGGCTATCTTAAACCAAATGTATTTTATTTTACGAAGAAGCTCATTCAATTCAAAGAACGCATTAACAAGTTTAGATGAGAAAAAAAAAGACGGAACCACTTTTAGAAAATATAAGAGATCCTGTCCTGGAGGTCATTGCTAAGATTGGCACATAAATCAAAGGCAGTCTAATTCAGCAAGAGAGGTTTAATAAACGCATCAGCTGAAAAGCAGTGTTCTACAGTCGTCGCTATATCCGCGCAGTATAAAAGCACGACCCCAATAAATTTCACTTTAGCGCGAGATCAATCAGCTTCTCTCATATTGATCTCTGTCGCCTTGACACCCTCGAGTCGCATACCGCAACCTTTTTGTTTCGAGTGAAAATAGCGTTTCGATTACTGTTTTTATTAGGAAAAGATTGCTACAAGAGGCTCACCATGGCCTGAAAATTAAGTGGTGACATTTTAATTACTAGACATTGATAAAGGAATCTTGGTAATGGCTGTGAACAGGTCTTTCAGTGCTCGTCCGGCCCCCGCGCTAATCAAACTGGACTGCAGGAGAAAGGTCGCATTAGAGCAGCAGTATATGGGCCCCACCAGCTAAAGGAGGAGGAATACCGAGGGCCTTTAACTGCTGGGGCCCATATACTGCTGCTCTAACGAGACCTTTCTCCCGCAGTCCAGATTGATTCTACTGCTGTTTGACCCTAAAATGCATAAGTGGGACAAAAATGACTTCCAACTCTTGGGCTATTTATCAACTAAAGTTAGAGATGATATTGTTAACTGAATTTTCTCACATTTTTAATAACTCTCCTTTGATGTAAACAATGGCTGAAAAAATTTAATTTTAGTTTGCCATTTTTGCTATATATATATGCTGTCAAAGGATTAATCGTGATTAATCACATCCAAAATAAGTTTGTTTACATAATGTGTGTATACTGTGTATTTTTATGTATATATTAATACACAAATATGTATATATTTAACAAAAATATATTATATTTATATATTAAATATTTATATATAATATAAATTATATACAAATATAAATATATTTATGTGCATGTATATTTATACATAAAAATACACAGTGCACATATATTATGTAAACAAACCTTTATTTTGGATGCGATTAATCACAATTAATCGTTTGACATCACTAATATAGAGCAAAAATGGCAAACTAAAATTATATTTTCATTTATATATATATATATATATATATATATATATAAAAAATTCCATCTGGATATTCATTATGCTTTTTGTATTGATCACCATAATGTTACATCCGACGTACGGTGTTATTGTAAACATTAAGGTTGGACTGTGTAAGTGAACACTAACACTGATCCGGTTCAATATGCACTCATGTGAAGAGGAGAGTGACTCCGACCTCCGTATCAGATTCCTGTCCTCCTCATTGTAGTCATCCTGTACGGACCCCAACACTCGGAAAACACTGGACCAAAACTGCATCCCATGACCGCTAATGAATTATGTGTAATCAAATACCATCCTTTCAAACACACAAAGTGTAAACTATGTAATGCTAATCATCTGAGGGATAAACCTAAACCTAATCCAGAGGAGTGTGTTTAAATGAATAGAGTCTTTAAAGATGGAAGTAGGTTTTTAATACTATGTTTAAGTTATTTATAAGATAAATAATTAAGTATAGTCTTTCAGAATGCAGATAACCAAATGTAAATACATTGACGCAAACATTGCCTGGTCAAATCTATACGGTCTTGCATAGCTGAGTTTTATTCAGAGAAAACACCTCGTGCTGCATGATTTTGAGAAGTGTGCTAGAGCACGTTTTCTTCACAAATCATACAGTTCAGATTATCCTGAAAAACAGGGAAACGTTAGAAAAAGCAGATAAACGAAACCATGAGATCTGAAAGGTTTTATTTAGAAAACTCACCTTTATGTGCAAACCTCACTTCAACTGCATTAGGTAGTCACATTTGTTTTTGTTTCTCATAGATTATGTTTTGGCCAAATGTCTTTATAATCTGAGAAACTAATCTGAGATAGTTCTACATAAGAAAAAAGGAGCAACAAATATAACTTATAGTACAGTAAAAAAAAAAAAAAAAAAAAAAAAAAAATTATCAATATAATGTATTTGGCTTTGGTATGTGACAACTACATTTTCAGAAACACATTCGTCATTATATAGAAAAACTCTTCTCTTCTTCCACTGTGTTGAGTCGTATTGAGTAATAATTCGGAATATTTTCTCAACAGACACAGGCACTGATGAACCACAATATCTAAATAAAAAAGATATATTTGAAACTTTACAGTAATACTGATGAGACATTAAAATGGCTACTAAAATACCAGAAAAGAAGGCAGATGTTATGGCTTGGAGTGTCTAATGTAAGAAGGTTGCTGATTGACTTTGATAAAAGTGAATTTCGTTTAATTCAGATGCACACAGTTGTATTGGGAGTTTGCTCAATATTTTATGAAGTAGAGGAGAAAAGCGAATTCTGGCTTAAAGTGGGGCTATGGGACTTCATGAGTCACTATTGCCATTCTTGCATTCTTCTGTTGAGACTGTCTTAAAGACTGCGCTAATATGATCTAAGAGAATTCACAGGTTTCTAACTGATGCTAATTTCATAAGTTTTCTATTTTAAATTTCATAAGTTTTCTTTTCCAAATGGCTAAATCTGATTTGCTGTATAACTGAAATGTAGGACACCATTCAAAAGTTTAGGGTCAGTAAGATTTTTTAAAAATGCTTTTGAGAGAAGTCTCTTTTGCTCACCAAAGCTACATTTATTTGATTAAAAATACAGTAAAAACAGTAATACTGTGAAATATGACTGCAATTTAGAATAGCTGTTTTCTATTTTAATAATATTTTAAAATGTAATGCATTCCTGTGATGGTAAAGCAGTCACATGATCCTTCAGAAATCATTTTAATATGCCGGTTTGGTCCTCAAGAAATGTATTAATATTATCAATGTTGACAATAGTTGTGTAGCTTAATATTTTGGAAGAAGCCATAATAATTTTTGCAGGAATCTTTGATAAAATTTCAAAAGAACAGCATCTGAAATTTAAATCTTTTTTGAACTTTGTCTTTATGATGACTTTTGACTAATTTAAAGGGTTAGTTCACCCTAAAAATGAAAATTCTGTCATTAATTACTCACCCTCATATCGTTCAACACCTGTAAGACCTTCGTTCATCTTCAGAACAAAAATTAAGATATTTTTGGTCAAATCTGATGGCTAAGTGAAGCCTCCACTGACAGCAAGTTAATTTACACTTTCAATGCCCAGAAAGCTACTAAGGACATATTTAAAACAGTCCATGTGACTACAGTGGTTCAATCTTAATGTTATGAAGTGACGAGAATACTTTTTGTGCTCTAAAATAATAAAATAACGGCTCTATTCAACAATATCTAGTAATGGGCGATTTCAAAACACTGCTTCATGAAGCTTCGGAGCTTTTCGAATCTTTTGTTTCAAATCATTGGCTTGGAGCATGTATCAAACTACCAAAGTCACGTGATTTCTGTAAACAAAGGCTTTGTTATGTCAAGTGTTTCGAAATATCAATGGTTCACATGACTTTGGCAGTTTGATTCACGCTCTGAACCTCAGATTTGAAGCAAAAGATTTGTAAAGCTTTGAAGCTTCATGAGGCAGTGTTTTGAAATCGCTCATCACTAGATATTTTTTCCTGGTACTTGCCGATACCGATGCCTATATACATTTCTTTTTTTTCCCCTTGTTTGATGTGGCAGTTTTCCAAGCACAACACAGTGAGACTAATGAATGTAGGACAGCTTCTTTATTATTACTCCAATGAAAAAAGTAATAATTTTTATGTGCTTGTCAGAAACTTAAAGCACAAATTTCACAGCGTCCAATAAAAGGGCATAATAACCAAAGTCATAATAAAAACGAAATAAAAACCTTTTTTTAACTTTCAAAAACTAATTAATATTACAGAGCAAATGTTCATAACCTAACACTGTGAAGAACCAATGTAAACAACTTAGGGTGACCAGATTTCTCATGGTGGAATACAGAACAAGTGGGCAATATGACCATGATATGAGAAATTTAATTTCATGATATATACAGTATTATATATACATTTATTTAACATCTTTTGTTGTTTTATTAGCATTAATGACAGACAAATATTTAATTAGGCAACCGAATCCATGGATGTAATATACTCTGACACATATCCTGTTTTCACCCACCTGTTTACGTCCACTTACGGCCATAACTGACTGTATTTACTTGAGATACTCCACACAATGAACATTTTGACAACTACATTATGTGTGCAATTGACCATTCAGGCGCAAAGAGAACCGATCGGCGTGCTGTCTGAGAGAACTGGGATCGCACGCAAGAAAGAGAGAGAGAGAGAGCGCTTCTGGTCTGTGTCATTCAGCGCGATTCCGCCTAGTACATGCGCTTGGTATCGGTATCGGTACCGATACCGATACTAGTATCAGTGCATCCTTACTAGATATTGTTGAATAAAGTCGTTATTTTGTTTTTTTGGCACGCAAAAAGTATTCTCGTCGCTTAAGGTTGAACCACTGTAGTCACATGAACTGTTTTAAATATGTCTTTAGTAGCTTTCTGGGTGTTTGAAAGTGTTAATTAACTTGCTGTCAGTGGAGGCCTCATCGGATTTTATCAAAAATATCTTAATTTATGTTCTGAAGATGAACGAAGGTCTTACAGGTGTGGAACGACATGAGGGTGAGTAATAAATGATATAATTTTTGGGTGAACTAACCCTGTAATGCTTCCTTGTTGAATAAAAGTATTCATTTCTTTAAGAAAATATCTTACTGACCCCAACATTTTAAACAGTATTGTAAATAGAGTTAAAAGTGTATAAAACAAACTTCAAAATGAGTCTGAATTAAGTCATGAATCAAAGCAATTGATTCCCATGAACCACTTGAATAAAGTTCACAACTGGGATTATACAGGATGAGGCCAAGAACGAAACTTGTAGGCCTCTAATGCAGCATTACAGTCGGCTACTGCTGGACCATCTAAAAGCTTATCTGCACAAGCTGCCATCCACTGCCTTCCACTGTAACAAGGCATCACATTTTTCTAATTTCATTGGGCTATTGCCACAAGTGGCAGGCCATCTGTGAAACCCAACAAAAAGTGGCTTTTAAAACAGCAGCATGACTTGCACTGCAGCAGGGAGCAATGCTTGACACAACCCCATATATTTGAAAACTGTAATGTTTCACTGAACTCGAGATGATTTATGACGTGCCCACAATGTTTTGGCAAAACCAGACTGTGGCTTTAAGTACAGACAGAGACACTATTTTTTACTTAAATCGAGTCGAGCGAGCAACAGCCCCCCGCAAAGATCTTCTGTGAAAACATTTACTTTGGAATCTGCACAAAAAGTGAAAAGAAACCCACTGCAGAAGAACAAAGTTAAACATTTGCATCAATGCAAACCAATACACATGGTTAAAATGCTTGGGTGCAGGATGCTAGCATAATCTGCATTAGACTTGTAGCAGTTGTCTCACCGTGCACCGTTAAACTCTAGCATGGGAAGAAGTGCTGCAAGTTCAGCTGCTGCTTTTCTACATTCAGAAATATAAAGTGAGGAAATGTGGACACCATCTCCCAAAATTCCATCCTGTGCCAATGTTGTTCACATGAGTCTCTGGGCCTGCTGGGCTTTGCGGTCCTCTAGGCTGCGGCATACCCACATGGACACGACCTCAGTGTTGCCGTCATTATATTGCACAATAAAGGGGTGATCCTGAAAAACAGAATAAGGCAGATAAATAAATTATTTTTATTCACTGATACATAACAGCAATACAAATTAGTAATAGAGGGTGAACAACAATTACGTACACTTGCTCAAAGACGCCAAAATTATGGGCTGCTATTTACACAGCAAGCAAATCATTCTGAAACATGACAAATCTCACTAGAATGTATCATAAAAATGAGAAGGGTGTCAATCATGTGCATGCCAAGGTGATTCCTACTGATTTTCCTCTCCATGTTCAACAGAGATGAACAGTGACAGATTGAGCAGTGTAAATGAGCACGTCAGCTCTATTTTTTTTTCTGCCACAAATCCTCTGAAGTACTGACTTTGTATTAAATACTTCAACTTACAATTGAATGACAGTGATTGAAACGCAAAATCATTAGGAAGCCCCAATGAGGAGACATACAAAGAACCCCAAGATGGAAAAAAGCTAAATTGAACTGAAGCTGAAAAAAAAAAAATCAGACACACATCCAAGAAAAACTTCTCATCGGTAAACAAGCAACAAATGTTTCTTAATCTTATGTTCAGTTGATGCAGACTCAACACCTTTGATGATCTTCTCATAGCCTTTTACCAACCCATCATCTTCTCTCATTATTTCTTTCTTTCTCTCTCAACGAGGACAACGCTATACCATCAATCGTTCTGTCCTCTTAATGGTGAGCTCTGCCTGTGCCACAGTGAGGTTAATCACTCTCAGTGCTGGAGTGCTGGAAAGGGCAGTCCTGAGGGGCGGCTCTACCAGCCACCCATCTCATCAATCACACAGCCTGGGCAGCCGAACTCTCGGTGCCAGCTCCGCATCCAGACCTGCTGCAGTGACATGCAGCTCTGCCTTTGCTCGGGTGAGGGTCTGACCCCAGCGATAGCCTGCTTTACGATCTGACAGAAGAGGCCAGGGAGAATGGAGGGAATTCATGTAATAATTCTTCAACTATGGGCACTTTTCAACTTAGAAATACAGTCTCTTTAAACACTTTTTATGCTTTTACTACTTAAAATTTGCCAACTAATAATGTCAAATACATGTAACACAGCAGAAATTCTGTCCTTTCTTTCCCCCTGAAAGTAACGAACATTTCCACCACAGGTAATATGGTTCCATCCTCTAATATGGTTTAATAACACTCAGTGATGGAAATAATATTTTAAATAAAATGACTAACTCTTGCTGTAAGGCTGTTTTCATTTAAATACACAAACTTTAATACGTTTTGCATAATTTGACAATTACAGTTTAACAGGGATGACACATATGAATAAACAAGCAACTCGCAAGCGATATTTAACTTGATTTTTCTTTTTTCCCTCTCACACATCTCATATATTTGAAGTACACTAACTTCTCAAAAAACTTGATCAGAGGCAAAATTACTGTATTTTGGAAATGATGCTTCAACTGTGTGGTAGCCATATTTTGTTTAATTGATATAAACCTTTTTCACACAATAAATATTAAAATCACTTCATTTATTTAGATTGTCACTATTTTAAACAAAAAAAAATGTGTACATAAAAGACATTTTGAAAAGTAGCAAAAATAAATTAAGGCATAAAGGGTTAGTTCACCCAAAAATGATCCCATAATTTAGTCACCCTCAAGCCATGCTAGGTGTATATATACTTTCAGTCAAACACAATCAGAGTTATATTAAAAAAATTATTGTCTCTCTTCCAAGCTTTATAATGGGAGTGAATAGTAACCGATATTTTGAAGCCCAAAAAAGCACATCCATCATAAAAGTAATCCATACGGCTCCAGGCCTTCTGAAGCAAAGTGAAGCGATACTTTTTTGTAAGAAAAATATCCATATTTATAACATCACAGACGAATCACTAGCTTCCGGTAATGTCTGTCCGCGTGTTTATGAGAGAGTCGAGTTCCGGCGTATGACGTAGGATGTAGGCATAGCTTAAGTTTAGGTGAGAGTAGACGCCTCTCATGGTTCAAACAAATAGTGCTGGGCAACAAACTCAAGCTACTCCGACATTTCTCTTTAAAAATTCTCATTTTAGACTTCTTATTCGTGACCTGTGTATCCATTGCGCTTCCACGTTCATCAATCCGTCATGCGTCAGGTCAAAGTGCACTCTTTCACTGGAATCGTCTCGCATATGGAAGCCAGTGATTTTAGCATATAAAGTTATAAATATGGATATTTGTCTTACAAAAATTCATTGCTTCGCTTCAGAAGGCCTTTATTAACCTCCTGGAGCCGTATGGATTATTTTTATGATGTGTTTTTTTGGGCTTCAAAATCTCGGTTCCTATTCACTCCCATTATAAAGCTTGGAAGAGCCAGAATATGTTTTTAATATAACTCCGATTGTGTTTGACTGAAAGAAGCCCAGGATGGCTTGAGGGCGAGTAAAATCATCGGATCATTTTCATTTTTGGGTGAACTAACCCTTTAAATGTAATCTTCATATAACAAAATCCGAAAATCTTTAATAAAACCAACCCCTCAGACATAAAAGTGCCCAAAGCTGAAGAAACAATCAGAGCACATTAGCAATAAATGTCGAGCACAGGCATGTATCTAGCAGAGCGCAAGTTGATCTGCTAACTAATGCAAACCCATACATTTGGGTGTGTGTCTGATGACCTGAAATAAATCAGAGCTTAGATGGTCACCAGTATGTTTGGATGAGCTGAGACGGATCACAAACACACAAAGCGCACCACCTGTGTGTCCCTCTGTTCTGTGTATGTGTGTGTGCTAGAGCATGCCAGAAACAGGACCTCCATTAATTAACCCACCTGCTGCTAGCTTAGCACACTTTCAGAGTGGAGAGGCAGTATAAATACTCTGTTAGTTAGGTCATTATCGTCTTCCTGCATTACCTCTCCAACACGTGAACAAAAAAATAAATAAATGGGAAAATCTCATTTAAAAGTGTGGCTACATTAATCACAGCCCCATATCAAAGTGTGATAATCACCTGAATTCTCTATTAAAGTAAAACTGCCAAACCCAGGGGAAATCTCACCTCTCTCTTTAATTGTTTTGAGTCTGTTAAAGGCTTTTTAATCTAAGATTAATTTATGCAATTTTAAATAACTCTACATATGATTAATAAGCTTGAAAATTAAAAGGAGTCCAAAGCAATTATAACAAGTGGTTGGTCATCACCTCATTAGAATGTGTTGGTGAACAGCGACAGCCCGGCGTAATGCGTGTCACTGTGTGTGTGTGTGCGCGTGTGTGTGTGTAAGGCCGATATTGAAGCCGAGAGAAAACACGAGAGAGAGACACAGAGTAAGGAAGGTGAAGAAGTCGGAGTAATAACTAGGTCTTTTCAGATTTGCATACTAACGACCTGCTCCCACTGGATACAGGACGATGTATATGACAATGTTAAGATTTCATAAATGCTGATCTTTTAATTCAGCAGTCACCATGGGACAGACCATCTATCTGGATTAAAAAGCTGCAGGGTAGGTCTACATCACTTATAGTTAAGCTAACATTAAAACTGTGAGTGAGATGGGAGGGTTGGCTACCAACACCTATCAAACACAAACACCTTAAAAACGCCCAAAGATTTCTCCAACAGATCTCTAAAAGAGGTCTGTGTTTCAAACAGAAAACTGAAAACACAATATTGCTTAGGGCTCGGAAGCCAACAACCTGTTCTTATTCAGAACTAAGTGAATAAACACTTCTCTGAGGCTTCTTCTGTCAGGTAATATACAAGGGATCATAAGGAGAACGATCTACAGGAACTTTTACCAATGTGAAGTTTGTTGAGATTGTCAGTCAGAGGTTAATTAAAAGCTATAAAAAAAAATTTGGTCAGTGGGATTTCTGATGCATCTGTAAAGCACGGAACACACCAAGCCGACGGTCGGCCGTCGGGTAGTTTTTGTGCGTTGGTTTTCTCAGTGTGTTCTGCACCGTCGGCTGAAGTTGGTCCTCGTCAGTTTTTTTCAGCCGTTTCGACATGTTGAATCAGCGTCGGGCCGTCGGAGAGAGAGAGAACTCTGATTGGCTGTTCAGTATAGCAAACAAGTCAGTTCAAGAGAATGTAAGCAAAAGTTATGAAAGCAAGCAAATAAGTCATGACGGCACAGACAGTTTTCGAATGACAAATACAGAAATATACAGTCCCCTCCAGAAGTATTGGAACAGTGAGGACTATTCCTTTATTTTTTTTTTTTGTAGACTGAAAACATTTGGGTTTGACATCAAACAATTTATATGAGACAAAAGATCAACATTTCAGCTTTTATTTCCAGGTATTTACATCTGGATCTGATACACAACTTAGAAGATATAACCTTTTGTTTGAACCCACCCATTTCTCATGTGACCAAAAGTATTGGAACAGATTAACTTAAAATAGATTACAGTGAATAAGACTTAATATTTAGTTGAAAGTCCTTTGCTTGCAATAACTGCATCAAGCCTATGACCCATTGACATCACCAAACTTTTGCATTCTTCTTTTGTAATGCTTTTCCAGGCTTCCACTGCAGCCTCTTTCAGTTGTTGTTTGTTTTGGGGGGTTACTCCCTTCAGTCTCTTTTTTAGCAGGTAAAATGCATGCTCTATAGGGTTTAAGTCTGGAGATTGACTTGGCCAGTCTAAAACCTTCCACTTTTTGCCCCTGATGAACTCCTTTGTTGCTTTGGCACTGTGTTTTGGGTCATTATCTTGCTGCATGATGAAGGATCTCCCAATCAGTTTGGTTGCATTTTTCTGTAAATTGGCAGACAAAATGTTTCTGTGCACTTCAGAGTTCATTTTGCTGTTGCCATCATGTGTTACATCATCAATGAAGATCAAGGAGCCCGTCCCAGAAGAAGCCATGCAAGTCCAAGCCATGACATTACCTCCACCGTGTTTCACAGACGAGCTTGTATGTTTAGTCCAAACTTTAGCCTTTCCATCACTTTGGTAGAGGTTAATCTTTGTCTCATCAGTCCATAAAACTTTGCCCCAGAATGTTTGAGGCTTGTCTCTGTAGTTTTTGGCAAATTCCAGCCTGGCCTTCTTATTCTTCTTGCTAATGAGAGGTTTGCATCTTCTGGTGTAGCCTCTGTACTTTTGTTCATGAAGTCTTCTGCGGACAGTAGACTGTGATACCTTCACTCCTGCCCTCTTGAGGTTGTTGCTGATGTCACTAACAGTTGTTTTAGGGTCTTTCTTTACAGCTCTCAACAGTCAAAAGCTGATGTTTTTCTTGGTCTACCCATTCGAGGTCTGTTACTTAGTACACCAGTGGTTTCTTTCTTCTTCAGGACATTCCAAATGGTTGTACTTGCTATGGTCAATGTTTGTGCAATGGCTCTGATTGATTTTCCATCTTCTATCAGCTTCACAATTGCTTGTTTTTCACCCATAGACAGCTCTCTGGTTTTCATGTTGGTTACACGTCTAACTATAAATGCAGTCTGCACAGGCAAAACCCAAATCCGAAACTGAGTGCAGACATTTAGTGCTATTTATTGTTTGAATAATCAATGTAATAGGACACACCAGGGCAACAAAACACACCTGTCAGTCACATGTTCCAATACTTTTGGTCACATGAGAAATGGGTGGGTTCAAACAAAAGGTTATATCTTCTAAGTTGTGTATCAGATCCAGATGTAAATACCTGGAAATAAAAGCTGAAATGTTGATCTTTTGTCTCATATAAATTGTTTGATGTCAAACCTAAATGTTTTCAGTCTACAGAAAAAATAAAGGAATAGTCCTCACTGTTCCAATACTTTTGGAGTGGACTGTATATCTGCTTAAATAGACAGTTATCTCCTTTATACGGAGACGCAGAATGCGCATGCTAGTTGAGAGTCGGCTGAAGTTCTTTCGGTGTGTTCAAGCACATATTTTTTTTCCCACGTAGCCGTCGGCTTTAGTTGCCGCTAGTTCTTTGTCGTCAGGTTGGTGTGTCCCGGCCTTTAGCTCTCTAAATTAGGATGGATGGATGGATGGATGGATGGATCCATGCAACTGGATTATTTTCTTTCCATACATTTAATCCTTTTAAAGTATTAAAATAGTCATTAATGGAATGGATTAATTCCATGAATTATTAATGAAACTGTATTACATTAATGTACAACCATAATTATTAAGAGGAATTAATAATTCCATTAAATTCCTTTAGACTTCCCATCCCTAATATAAAGACAAAGCCCATATACGGTGACTTTTGTCAGACTTTAAAAACTGTCTGAGCTAAAGTGAAATTGATTGATTTATTCAGATTCTCTGAGCTCTAACATTTGATCAAGTCTTTGTGGCAAAGAGAGTCCAGCAGCTTTGAAGACCCCCCATTCTCAAGGGGGTGGGTGGGAAGGAGGGATGACAGACAGACACAGTATCAGAGAGCTAAAAGGTAGGATTACCCTCCGGGGAGTTCAAGAAGCTCCTCGGCGCGCTAATGTGTAAACAAGTCATCAGAGCGGTGTCAGAGGGCTTTCAAAGCCTGTTCTCATCTGAATCCCCACGGCACAGGCCGCTGGCATTCATCGGGACTGTGTCTTTTTAAGAGCCACTCCCATGAGTCTTAAAACACATGAACACAAGCAATCGCTCCTTAGCTCATCAGCCCACGTAATCAGGAAACGTGGGGGTGGATATAGGAGCGCTGTGGCAGATTCTGCGAGTTGGTAGGACTCTTTCAGCTTTTTGTCCCTGGCTGAGGCTCAAATCTGCTGCAGCTGAGCCCCCTGGACAGCCCGCAGGGAAAGGGGGTGGGGGTCGGCTGGCAAAGGCCAGGAGGGGACAAAAGGTGCTAAAAGGCTGACTGACAATGAGGGAGAAAGATGTCAATCACTGCACTGCATCTAACTAAAACTAAAAGCTTTACATGTTATAGACTTATAAATAGAAAATAATATTCCTGGATCTCCAGAATTGAGTAAAAAAAAAAAAGTGACAAAGCAAAGTTGAATTAAGTTATTTTTCTTTCAGTTTTTTAATAATATATTTTAAAATGTAATTTATTCCTGCGATGGCAAAGCTGAATTTTCGGCAGCCATTATTCCAGTCTTCAGTGTCACATGATCCTTCAGAAATCATTCTAAATGCTAAGATGATGCTCAAGAAACATTTCCTTTTATTATCAATGTTGAAAACAGTTGTGCTGCTTCAACTTTATGTGAAAACATGATTCAGGATTTTTTGATGAATAAAAAGTTCAAAAGAACATTTCTTTTAAACATATTTGAGTTTTTTCTTAGATCTTTTTTAAAATTTTAAATGTCACTTGATCTGTCTATCCTTGCTGAATAAAAAGTATTCATTTCACTAAAAAAATTCAAAAGAAACAGCATGTTTTATTAACAGACATCTGATATTAGAGGATGAAGAAGATACAAGAACATCCCACAAATTTCTTACCTATTCTCAGAAAGATGAGTTAAATGCTAGGCATCATTGAAAGTGGAGCCTGTCTGTCTATCACTAGACGATGAGTGAGCAAACACTGAAGCACAGGTATCACACACATTCAACGTGCAGCTGAAAGTGTGTCCATAGATCTCTATGGACTGCGCTGTCCATGGTGCTGACAAAATCCAGCTGCTGTGCTGACAGCTTTTAAAGGCTCTGAGTGCTAACTTCTGTGATAGTGTGAGCCGACACACAACCTCAGATTATATCACTCCAGCCTATGGGAGAGTTTAAGTTGCTCCAAGTGGCACAAAGACAGAAGGGAGATGGGACACAGCATTTTTGAGTTTTTGAGTAAATAAGCACTAGAGCCTGTGGGCTGATTTTCCAGACACAGATTTAGCCTGGGATGAGACTCAAAATTCCAGTGGATGAATCAAGTATTTCATTTAAGCCTGAGTCTTAGAAATGAGACAATATTTATAAGTTTCCTTTTTGGATGAGGACACAATGTGCAATAAATAAATAAATAACTTTACTTTATACAACCTGACAATTTCCACAAAATTAAACATCAAAATGTATAATTTGCAAATGTTTATAAATCATATATTTTGATTATAATCAAATATTTTGATTATATAAATATATAAAATTTTCCAAACAAAAAAACCCCCCTACACCCTCCCTTGTGTTCAAAAGGGGGATTCTGTTTGATTTTGACTATGTGAATTATTTTTAATCTCTAATTTAGAGAGCTAAGAAATGCATTAGAAATCCCACTGACCAGAATTTTTTTTAACATTAAAAGCTTTTTATAGCCTTTAATTAACCTCTGACTGACAATCTCAAACTTCACATTGGTAAAAGTTCCTGTACATTTTTCTCCTCCTCATCCCTTTTATATAAAATGACAGAAGCCTCAAAGAAGTGTTTATATTTCCAAGAACATTAAAATGTATACATGTTTTTTTAAAAGATGTTAAAATGGAAACATTTGGAGGGGTTTAATTGCATAATGCTCACGCAACTTTTTATCCAAGAGCTTTTTATCTGAATACTCATGCGCCCTTCACAAACATACACACAGCATCCTCCCAATAATGCAGAACAAATGCACTCGGCTGCTTTTTTTGTCCTTCCTCAATTGAATCCAGAGCAGAGGTGTCAAAGGATACACAACCTTTACAAAATTCACATCAATAGCCTGACGGTCAGAGAACTTGCATGCATGGTACAGATTAGTGGAGTATCTAAAACAGGATAGATGAAGTTTTCAAGCAAAAAACAGAAGAAAAAAAGGTCAAGGTTTTACACAAACCCTTACACAGAGTCCTAACAAAAGCCTTCCTACAATCAAATACACCCATTCACTTACTCTGTCAATCGAATAATTGGCATTTCATGTTTCATGTTCTAAACCTCTTGAAGGTTGATTTGGACTTTTTTTGGGGGGAGGGAGAGTAAAAGCGAGGAAAAGAAACTCACCATAAGGTTGGTTGGAGCTGGTCTCTCTTTGGGTTGCTTCCTCATACTGTGGGAACAAAAGCAGAAGAGGTAATTATAAATGTGATACATGTAGCAATTAATCCTCCACCGTTGGATGAAAGGATAAAAGTAAAAGAAGAAGCATGTCAGAACTCCTTGAAAATAAATAGAGATGTGTTTGAAGAGGACAAACCTTGACTTACCAGCATCGCTTGAGGACTCATTTTACTCAATACCATAATGGTTTATGAGTTAAAGCTTCAGAGATATTTGTTATGTATTTTACATGGTGGTATGCAAAAGATTCACACTAATAATGTTTTCAACTGGCAAATTTATCTGTCGATATATTGAAAACATGCCACTGAGTATCAAGGCAGTCTTTAAGTCCTTAATATAGAGTTTTAAAGGAATGATATCATATCCCCCCCATGGAATTTTAGGGCCCTATTTTAACGATCTAAGCGCATGGACTAAAGCGCACGACACAAGTGCACTTTGGGCATGTCCGAATCCACTTTTGCTAGTTTAAGGATGGGAAAAATGGTCGCCGCATGGTCTAAAAGAGTTGTCCCTACTCTCTTAATGAGTAATGGGTGTGTTTTGGGCGTAACGTGCAATAAACCAATCAGAGTCTCATCTCCCATTCCCTTTAAAAGCCAGTTGCGCTCGCGCCATGGCGGATTCGCAATCTACATGGCGGAATTTGCAAGCGGAAAAACTGAATGCTTCTCTAGTGAAGAAATGGATCTGCTCGTGCGTGAGGTTAAAGCTGAGTTGTTGCAGAGTTGAAATCATTTAAATATTTTAAATGTGAAATATTTTCATATATAGTCAGTGAAACATTTTTCAATGTTTATTAAACTTATCTATGAAACACCTTTGCTAAAACATTGTCTGTTTTCTTGCAGCTTTTTAAAATGTCTAAAAATTTTACAATATTAAGCCTTAAAGGACAACAGTCAACAATTTAATTGATGGGGTCCTAAATACAACAATAAACATTAGCTTGTTATTTCAGCCGTACTGATGTCTAGACAGAAAGCTATTTTACCTGTCCCACTTTCTGTGGAATAAAGTCATGGTCAGATGTATTACAGAAGCTACTTTCAGTCTTACAACACTAATTTTATGTTTTAAAACAAATTATAAGTAAACTGTTTGCTTCTCTTGAAAAATATTGCATCAAATAATGTTTTGCAAGATAGAACCTTATAATTCCAAGCGGAAAGTATTTTTTATTTTTTAGAATTAGAAGGTTCTATCTGCATTTGACCCGTTCTATGAGAGACATTTTCCCCATATCATTTTTGCTATAACCTTGCTAGAACCTTATAATTCCAAGGTGACGAAATGTATTTTATCATTTACCTTTTTCCCCCTTTGTTACAGTTTTTTTTTTTAATGCAGAAAACTATTTTGTTTTTCTGACTTTTCATTCACCTCCTCTCTGCCCATTTAAATGGATGAGAAAGGTGATTTTTTTTGCTGCTGTGCTTTTAAGATTTCTATATAGAAGATGACTCTTTGAAATTGAAATGTGTTCAATATAATTGAATCTGCACTGTACATTGTCTTCAAAACCAACCTCTTAAGACAAGTTTACAAAACAATCCATGTTGAAATGTTGAAATAAGGGACCTTGAGAAAAATTAACTTTAGTCACTTGATCTGAAAGAAATTAAAAGAACTTTACAACAGCAGCAGATTCCACACTTAGTAAGAAACAGCAAACTCAGGGTTCCCACTCTTAACTTTACTTTTACTTTACTCTTTACTTTAATCGTCATCCAGTATACATGCTGTAAATAATATTTAATGTGTGAACATACATTTTCTTTTGCAATGTAGACATCTTAATGCTTACAATTTGTCTAGATTTTCAGAGGAAATTTTTATTGTACAATAGCCTACAACAACAAATTTGAAATCAGACTGCCCCTCTGACCCCACACAGTTGTTCCTGCCTTACTTGTGTAATTTTGATGCGTCGGGAAAGAACATTGGCTTTATACATACATCGCAAACATATCATTAGGCGAACATAGATTGAGGCCTTTGTTATGCTATTACACTTTAAGAAATGTTCATTCATACAGTTTCCACCTTTTTCCTAATATAAAATTATGCATTGTCATGTCTAGGCCCGTTCTGCTTTAGCCGTCTGTGGGGCGGAACTTAGGAGGTATCATCATGTGAAACACCTGCAGAGTAGGATCTAAGAGTTTTTGGTTCTCTGATTTGGCCCCCCTTCTGTTACCCTCTGGTTTTCTGTTAGTTTGGGGTTGCTTTGTTGTGATGATTTGTTTGCTTTATGTATTAGTTTAGTTTGGGGCTTTATGTTTTTGCAGGCCTGTTTGTTAAGTTGGAATGTGTTCATTATTTTGTGTTACTTACTTAGTCTTTATTTACTTTTCCTTAGCAGTGCTTTCCATGTTAATTATTATGAGTTGTAAACTTAATTTTTGTTAATAAATATTTTTGATTCATTTTTGTTATCTCGTTGCCTCCCTCTCTGAGCCGGCCGTGACAGTCATCACTGTATACCAGGGGCGGTTGTAGACCATTTTGAGAAATGGTCACCTATCTGAGAAATCAAGCCAGTACTGCTTCAAGAAAGTTTATAATTTTCAGGTGTTTTTAAGTCTCATCAGTTTAAACATTCAAATGATTTCAAGCCATTCAAGCACAAGATGCTATGAAAGTAACTTCATTCGGTACTCGCACGCTGTGTTAGATCGTTTCTGTGCATGCACACAGAAAGTTGCCTCTCAGTCAGTACACACAAAATTATGTCAAAATACCCATCTTGATGAGTATCCATGTAAACACAGTCAGTTATGTCTTGAGTGAACGAAAACAGTTAAGAAAATATCGGATGTGCGTCAACATAACGGATCTGTGCATTAGGTCTTAAAGTGAAAGCAGCCTTATATACCTTCTGTTAATAATGTTAACCAAACAACAAAAGAAAAAGAGAATCACTCACTGCTTTTAACTAAATAACTTCTGTATCTATATATATTTACTTCATACAGTAATTCAGTTCTCACAAACACTGTAAAGTAATGTTTATTTAATTTGTATCTTTTTTCTCTTGTGTTATTCGTGCTTGTGCTTTTAATTTGTTATTTAATTATTGTTTTTAAAGTTTTAACTTTATATTAGTTAGACTAGTATTAGTTTATAGAAATCACGATTCTCCCACGATTCTGAATGGACAACTAAAAATAACGTACTTTATTAGGTTCTGAAAAAATGTTAATTGCGGCAGTGTTTAAAAATATTAAAAAATATATTTTTTTAAATGAATGATTCAATGACTCACTCATAAAGACTTCACTTGTTTCATTACTGTATGAAACAGTGTTTTTGAATGAATCTCTTGAATAAATGATTCAATAGCTATGTGTCTATTCAGAGTTGTGAATTTAACTTATGCGCAAAATTGGAATATCGCATAAAACATTTGTGAATGAAGCAGCATTTCCATCCAGTGAGTCGAAGAGAACAAAATCGTAACTTCCTGTGAACTGGTGCTAAATATCACTAGGAAAAGGAGAAGCCACTGTATATAATAATAATCAGGGTTTACATCCGATTTATAAACTTTTATTCCAATACTTCTGTGATCTTTTGAATTATTGTAACACAGAAATAATGATACCATGTGGTTGAAAAGACTGTTTCTATAGCTGTTTCATAACTATTCATGACAACTGCTTTCTCTGGCTCAGCGGCAGCACCAAACACAGATTTGAATGTTCTGCTGTGATCATAGGCTACTTGTCAAAAGGTTTAATAGACAGAGCCATATTGTTGTCATTTAGGAATATGATTGCATGGCTGTTTAAATTGAGATCACAATCTTTTAACAATTTATAGTGCAGCTCTAAGCGTGATTAACATGCAAAACAACTCACATTTATGCATTTGGCTTTATGATTCCAGAAATCCAAGAATGAGAGAACAAACCATTTTGTAATTTAGTGTCAATAAACAATCTTTTTAGACTGAGGAGGACGTTTAGATTTCTAACAGTTTACAGTGTGTTTTCTTAATATTATGAACTCAATAAATACAGACATAAATCACATTTCATCTCAGTAAATGCTTTCTACAAAAGCTCCTAGATCTTGCATCCAATATATTTCTTTATCTTCTCATCCTCTTTATCATTGCACTGTTGAAGTTAATATAACGGATTCTCAAAGTGATAAAGGGAGAGGTAAGTAATTATCAATTCTCCTTGGCACAGATCACACCTATGTGCAAGTAAATTAGTCAAGCTGACCCAGATAAGAAATGGGAGGGATTATAGGGACAGAGCAGCCTACAGAGGGGCCCATTTGGACCATGATGAATGACACACACACACAGAGCAAGCTATTAATAGAAAAGGATGTTGGAAGAGCAGTGCCAGGCAGGGGTGGCACTAGTAAGCCAGGTGACCGGTTTGTGTAAATAAAGTATGTTGCAGGTAAACATCAGCTGCTAAACAAATCCCAAAACATCTGGCTTCACCCACCATGCCCACAGGCCCAGAGTGCCAGAGGAACCATGAAAGAGGTTGGTGGGGAATTCTGGTTTCTTGGGGCATGATCTGTGGTGGGCAAATTTGAGTGTGGATGTGTTTGAGAAAGCAAGGTCAGCAGACCAGGGACAAATGTTGTATAAATATTTACTGTTGTGTATAGCTACTCTAACTGCTGTACAGTCTGGTGTGTAGACCCAGGAAAGCCTATTGTGTGTTGGGACTAGTTAAGTCTGTGTGATTTAAACTGATATTTACTGACACACTATAGCAAAAGATATAAATAACTGACTTAAAACCATTTTTTGGTGAAAATGCTAACGTGCCTAAGACTTTTGCACAGTATATCAAATAACATATTATATATAAAATATAATATTTGATATAATATATATGTTATTTGATATATACAGTACTGTGCAAAAGTCTTAGGCACGTTAGCATTTTCACTAAAAAATGGTTTTAAGTCAGTTATTTATATCCTTTGCTATAGTGTGTCAGTAGGAAATATCAGTTTACATTCCTTTTGCCATTAATTCTAATAATCCAGTGAGATTTTTGTATGCACAAGGAGTCTGACAACAGCCGGTATGATCAACACGGAGATCTGATCTCACCATAATCGAGTCCATCTGAGATTACATGAAGAAACAGAAATAACTGTGACAGACTAAATCCAGAAGAACTGTGGCAACATCTCCAAGAAGATTGAAGAAACCTGCCTGTGGTTACCAGCTGTTGTCAAACTCCTTGTGCATACAAAAATCTCACTGGACTATTATATATTGATTAGCTCTAGTAATTTTTAATGTTCTGAATTCATTTTTTATTGAATAAAATGTTTTCATAGTTTTTATTATCATTTATCAATGCAAATTCATCACAACATGATAAGGATTTATTTATGAGAGGCACAAGAGAAGAAACAGGGGTCCGTTCTTCATAAGAAAGTAGCAATGGCTGGCACACTTCACCTCCACTTAAAAAGATGCAATATAATCCTGTTAACATGAAATAAGCCTGCTTCCCAAGCAGGTTTGAGCTTACAGACCTGTTGCTATGACAGGAACTCTGGGATGAGCTTTGAAGAACCGAACAATCCTGGATCATGTCAAATTGACAACGAAGAAATCCTGCCATCTAAGTAATCCACATATGAAGAACGGACCCCAGGTGTTCAGTTTGAAATACTCACCATTGTGTAATGAAGTGGACAAATTTCTCACTGAACTGGCCAACTGGAAGCACAGGAGGATCCTAAAAATAAGCATATACACATGGTCAAAATCATTATTTACAAAAACATCCACAAAATATAATTAAAATATCGATAACATGTTTATACTTCACAAAAAAAAATCTATGATTTATAACTTGTAGGTTTTGTGTGGCCTTGACTAGGTTGCAGAAAGGTTGCAATCCATAATGAGATATTCTATGTGCGGACAGTCAAAAGCAGCCGTGTACATTCAATTTTAGAAGCACCTGAACCCCTCTTTTGTTGGACAGTAGAAGATTTCTGATGCACCGAACAAATGGGACAAACACACACAAACAGACAAAAAGCTGAGAGAGAGAGAGAGAGCCATTCATGGGCTCCTAAAGCAGAAAGCATACAGTTGATAAGAACATTTAGTTACGACCTCAACCTCCAGATAGTTAACATGGTCTCAAAATTAAATCAGCCACTTGTAAAGGACAGACACAATGAAACCAAATGGAAAAAGTGAAATAAAGTCAAATTCCAGATCTCTTTCTCATGTGGGTAATGTGAATAGGACACTTGCATCAGTGCATGTATTCAGACACCATGGAAATCAAACCGAGACATTCTTTGTAATATAATTTTTATCAAGAAACTGAGCCGTTTTTTTAACCTAAACTAGAGAAGACAGACAAATGTGGCCTGTTTCAGATTATTTGTATTCCAACCATAAAAATAATATGAATTAATACGACCTTTAGGAAAGAATGATATACATACATACATATATATATATATATATATATATATATATATATATATATATATATATATATATATATATATATATATATATATATATATATATATATATACATTAAATGAAACCTTTCCTGCACATACAAGCAATCTACCATTTACAAAACAATAATGGATAATGGAAAGGAATAATCTGATCTGCTGTTTTTGAGGGGATTTGTGTTGCAGGGCTCCACACGGTGACTAAAACTGTCAAACGTGCAACAAAAAACAAAAACCGTTATCATTGGCGACAATCAGGAAAACTTTGTGTGCATTAACAGCCGTGATGTCTGATCCAACTCTTATGAACTGGTTCTTTTTAATGACTGATTCACAAAACAGTCTCAAACTCATTCAGGACTTGATGGTATGAATCAGACTCAGTCACTGATTCATTCAGAGCCAGTTGTCCAATTCAAAATGAATCAAGAACCATTACTCAATGCTATAATATAATTAACATTTTTTTTTTTTCCTAGCAAACAGCATAAATACAGTCATGATCACTAGAGTGACAGCATAAAACTGGAAATAGTTTATTCTAAATGCAACAAGAAAAACAGTATTACATAACCGTTTATTTAATTGTCGTGGGTCCACATACTAAAACATCCTTTCAGCAGACTGTTCAAATAGGAATTGAACTAAAGTGCATTTAAATACCATGTTTATTGAGAAAATCTTTAATTCGTCAACTACAAAAAAAAAAAAAAAATTGGCTCCTAAATGTTTCCTTTTAGGCGCAAACATCTCCCTAGTCATTTTATTTGTCATTATCTGTGATCTAGAGAGTGAAACACACACCTATTCAAATGAACATAGCCAGAGGTGAACAAGCACAGCTATACATCATTACACAGCCAAGACTCACAGCCTGGAGGCCAAAGTACACATACATGTCCCATGCCTGGACCAAAAACACAGATTCAGAGCAACACTCATAACCAGGCACATATAAATACAGTGAGAGATGCACAGGGCCTCACACACGTACACGTACACAAACAGATGCACATACACTTGAGGACGCACAAACACCTTCATTTGGGAGTCTTTGATGTGGCGGCTGCATGATGAGGATGATGATGAAAGCACTGTTATATTATGCAGCTTGCTGCCATTATCCAACACTACAAACAGAGCCAGACCACAGCCAGTCTTCCTCCACAATACCAGCAGTAAATATACATGTAATTGCCCAGCAGCAATTATCAGGCAAAATTAGATCAGTAATTACAGAGGTGAATTTAAGCCCGAGTCTTATTAGAAGCATCAGGGTTGTTTCAATACGCAAGCAGAGAGGGACAATTAAAGACGGGCTGCCGTGCAGATCTGAAATAGAGTGTCTCCTATAAAGAAGTGCACTATAAATCGGCAAAACACTGAGAAGAGCTGAACCTGATCGAGACAAGACAAGAGGACAAAAACAGCTTGAGTGCTTCACCTCATTTAGCCATTTATTCACCCTTCCCATGAGCCCTGCGAGACCTTGCGGCTGATTATTTATACTGAGGTCACCATGGAAACCAACTATACATGCTCAAATACAATGCCCTTCAAAAAAAATTAGACTGTCATTACCAGCATTCCTCTCCAAGTACAAGTAGTCAGATTACTAGATCAACTACATGTGACCTTCCTGAATTTCGCCCATGTACTTGACACTTCATTGCTATTTAGTGACTTTTCATCATTACTGATGGTAAGCTCACACTTAATGGGTCTCAGATCGTACATTCATACCACAGGATATTCTTTCATTTTTCTAATAGACTAGTCTTGATGTCCTTCTCAGGTGGTTATCCTCTTTATTCTGGCTTTTTCTTGAATTCTCTCAGGTACAGTTTCTAAATGTTCTCTTTTCTCCTGCTCTTTCAGTCCATCACATTCACTCTGCCTCTTTCTCGGTCTGTGCACTAGATTACTCTTTAAAGTAGGTCCTGGGGAGCACCCACAACTCCCATCTCAAGCTCCCTCTCACTGTCTCTCTTCGAAGGTTGTAAATCAGTGGCAGTGAGTAATAAGGCCTTGGTCAGCTGAATGCAGTCGGCAGCGGCGTGGCGGCGCGCTCTCTGGCCTGAGGGAGATGGAGCGAAGGGCACGGCAGAAAATAGTTTGAGTGATGCCTCTGCCGGGTGAGTAATGAACAGTTCATGCGGGTCAACTCATTACACGAGCGGCCGTTTAATTATTAATTACGTGCAGCAATCTATAGCAGAAAGGACACGTTCGGTATGTTTAATGTGTGTTTATGCTTCCCTCGCCTTCATCTCTCTGTGGCGTTCTGTTATTAGCATGTGTCAGTGAGTAGCTCAAGCAGAGAGGAGAAGGGAGAGGCTCCCCCCACACACACACAATTAACACAATTACTTATTAATTACTCACATAGCGGTGGAAAGCGCATTTAAATGTCGGAGTTACCATGGCCTACAGGCTTTAAATAAATGCTGAGGAGACCGATGCAAATTTGGGGATTTTTTGCGTGTTGAGTGTGGTAAAAGATGACCTCTCTTACTTCCTCAGATCTGGTAATGTAAGGAACGAATCAGATGAGATATAACCATTCAGATCAGATTTTTTTTTTTTTTATCTTGTCATCTTTATTTTACTAGAAAAAAGCAAATGGTGGCCCGGGGTGAACGTGTAGAGCTGCTGAGTGAGCAGACAACAGCATATTTAAAATAGCTAGACGGAGCACAACACAATGGGAAATAATGTGGGGTTGAGACATTTTTTTCAACTTTTGAACTTAACACAATGTTCATGTCATGAGATACTGAAAAAAGTGAGATAAATATTTATAATATGATGATTTGCTGCTCAAGAAACAATTCTTATGACATATACCTCTTCTTATAACTGTTTTCAAAATTGATAAATGTTTCTTGATCAGCATATTAGAATGATTTCAGAAGGATCATGTGACACTGAAGACTTGAGTAATGATGAAATTCAGCTTTACCATCACAGGAATAAATAAATACAATTTTAAAATCTATAAAAATAGAAAACATTATTTTACATTGTACTAATATTTCACAATTTTACTGCATTTTATCAAATTCTAGATTATTGTGCAGAATGATCAGATGCATTTTAAATAATTGCAAAAAGCTTCATTGGCCAAAAAGTTGGAATACTTTTTGTGCACAAAAACAAAACGACTTTATTCAACAATTTCTTCTCTTCCCGGTCATTCTCCTACACTGTTCACCTTTTAAACACAGTGCAGTATTGGCCAACGCTGCACACGTGAGCAGCACGACGCATGAGCGTGATGCTGATGCAGGAGCGGGTCAATAATGATCCTGCATTCTGACGTAGAACCTGGAAGCGCTGCACTGTGTTTACAACGTAAACTGCATAGGAGAATGACAGGGAAGAAAAATGATTGAATAAACTCGTTATTTTTGTTTTGTTTTTGCGCACAAAAAGTATTCTCGTCGCTTCATAAAATTAAGGTTGAACCACTGCAGTCACATAGACTATTTTAACGATGTCTTTGCTACCTTTCTGGGCCTTGAAAGTGGTAATTATACTATCTATGGAGGAGTCAGAGAGCTCTCGAATTGTGTTCTGAAGATGAACAAAGGTCTTACGGGTTTGGAACGACATGAGGGTGAGTAATTAATGACAGAATTTTCATTTTTGGGTAAACTAACCATTTAAAGGGGAGAGGTTCAACTGCAGTAAAAAAGACTTCAGGACGTCCTAGAGTGTCCAGCAAGCCAGGAATGTCTCCTTCTAAGGTGTCAGCTATGAAATCGTGTCACCACTTGTGCAGAGCTTGCTCATTATTGGCAGTAGGTGGGTAAGAGTGCATCTGCACACATGGTCTGGTGTCAAGAAGGGCAGCAAAGAAGCCACTTCTCTTAAAGAAAAACATCAAGGTCAGACTGAAATTCTGCAGCAAATACAAGGATTGGACAGCAGAAGACTGGTGCAAAGATGAAGCCACCTTTCGATTGTTTGGGACATCTGGAAAATCGATTGACTGGAGAAGAAAAATTTATCATGAGTCCTGTGTCATGCCAACAGCGAAGCATCCCGAGTTCATCAAAGGGAGTGGGCTCTCACACAATTCTGGCATAAAACACAGCCATGAATAAAGAACAGTCTCAAAACGTCCTGCAAGAGCAATCCTCTCAACGACCCAGGAGCAATCTGTTGATGATTTGTACATTTTCCAGCACAATAGAGCACCACATCACAAGGAAAGAGTGATAATGAAGTGGCTCAGAGATCATTACATTGCAATTTCAGATTTGTGGCCAGGCAACTCCCCGGATCTTAATCCCATAGAGAACCTAGGGTCAATCCTCAAAAGGTGAGTGGACAAGAAGAAGCCCAGAAATTATGATAAACTCAGAGCACTAATAAGGCAAGAATGGATTGCCATCAGTCAGGATTTGGCCCAGAAGCTGATAATCAGCATGCCAGAGCGATTTGCTGCAGTTATGAAGAAGAATATTTACACTGTAAATATTGACACTCTGTATATATTGAATGTTTTTGCCAATAAAAGCCTTTAAAAGTTATGAAATGATTATCATTGTTTTCCAGTATACCATATACATATATTTCAGAACTGCTAGCCTGACTGGATGAAATACTGCATACAACTCCACATACAAGCCAAAGTTAGGTATACCAGAAAGATGTGTATATCAGAGAAGTGAGTTTAGCACAGTCCTTGTATCTATTTCAAGGAAAATCTGGGTTTAACTGACCCTGACCCAACTCCTCAGAGAGTTGAGGGTGAGAAAATGTGTCAGGGTTTAGCTGGGTGTATTTTAGCACCTAACAGATGTCAAGGTTAATGCAACAACTCTGTGGTCCATAACCCTCAGTTGTCCAGAGCCCTGTCATGCTACATTAAACCAGCAAACTGAGTGTTTTTTTTTTTTACACAACTGTGTAAGCGAGAGATAAAATGAGAAGAGAGAGAAAAAGACAAAATAAGAAGTTATTTAAAAATGTTGAGCTGCAGACACAGTCTGACAAACAAACACTGTTTGTACACATAAGAAAATATATGAAAATTTTATAATTTAGTCTTTTTTTTTTTTTTTATTAAACTATGATTATTTTACTGTCAAGTTCAAATCCAGAGTTAAACCAATTGTTCCATTCAAGGCCTTGACATCAGCACGGCCGAGCTCTCGACAGCTCCAGCTCTTCAGAGCTCAAACCCTGAGCAGAGCTGATAATGCACCTCGCTTCATTAGGAAACAAAATATCAGCTTTCCACCCCATTAGGGACGGTTTCGTACATGGGACACAGACTCACCTCATCAACAATGCACTGCAATAACTGAAGAGGCTGTGATAGAGGGGGGTAAGAGAAAAAGAGATTAGACTCCATACAACGTCCTTACAGTGCAAAGGAAATAAAATCATTAATGCAATAAAACAGGTAGCAATACAGCTTAATCAAATGCACTCTGACTCGAGAAAAGCCATTTGATCTGTAATGTTTTCTTATTTCTAATGGCACCTAATCTGAATACAGGCTGTTAAGACAGAGCGTATTATTATCTGGTATTAACTTCAGAGGGAGGCAACCAAGCGAAGTGAGGAGAAAACTGCAAGGGGTTGCGAGAAGAGCCGCCTACATCTCCGAAAATACATGAAAAACACTTACCATTAAGGAACCCTGGTTCTTTTGAATCTGTATGGAGAAAAAATAATAGAGAAGTAGATTTAGGTGAGAATGAGTAAGCGAGAGCAAAATGCAATTAGCATGTCACAATCATTGCAACAGAACATGTTTATGATCACAGGCGGAAAAAACCCTGATGGCAATATGTGGACATGATTTGTTAACATCATTTACAGTAAAAACAGTCACTGGAAGTCTGATCCTCAATTAGGATAAGCTTTGCCTAGCTTTTTTTTTCTTTTTTCAGGTGTATATGTATTTCAGGTGTACTCAAGTACGTTAATGATATATTTCTGAAAATGTCTAGCGATAAAATAGTTGGTTATTTCTCTGATGATCATATAACTTGTTTAACAAGCATTATTTTATATTCATTTGACCATTTTCATGTATAATCATGTGAATAAATCAAATGTTAAAAAATGTTCAGGAATTTTCTGCTTTGCAACCCCTTTACTGGATACAAGTAATCATCTGAGAGTTTATCTTAGAAGCAGAAGTCTTTACATATTTTGTAGTTTGAAACAAAATTTTAGTTTACTTTTTTCCTGCTCAAGGCCAACTCTTCATTTATGCAATCTGGTCTAAACGCTGGACCACATAATTTAAGCCAACAGTGTGAGGCCACTCTGATGACATATTACACAAGTCATTGATTCTCTTTCACAATTAAACACGGCCAAGCTCTCTTTAAATACCTGGGAGACGTTGGACCTTTAATGTAGAAACTAAATAACACACAGCATTGCTTAAAACTGCAAAGTGTGGCAATCATAGGACAATTAAAGGCATAAATATTTGTTGTATCAGCTGTTTTCAAATTAAACCACTGAAGTCAGATGAAATATTTCAATGTGATCTCCACTGAACAGTCAAGACAATTTTAAACACATCACCTCAGCTTCTTGAGTGCTGTAAAAGTGTTACAATTCCTAAATGTCTTAAATGGAAACTAATGCAAAGCAGTGCTGTTCTTTATTAAAAAAAAAAAAGAAAAAAAAGAAAAAAAAGAAAAGCTTGAGAGCAGGTTTTACAAGAAAATAACATTTTTGTCTTTCTACTTTGAAATTTCATGATTGATTCAGTAGTGTTGTAGTACTCGAGACCGATCTTGGTGTTGAGACCTGTCTTAAGACCATATTTTGAAGGTCTTGGTCTCAGACTAAAAGGACTCAGGATTTTATTTCAAGACCGGTCAAGACCACAACTGTGGGGATATCGCTAAATTGCAGTTGGATTGTCTGATTTCTTTGTTAACATCATTAATTTGATTGGATGTAAAACTTCCTGCGTCAAATGCAATCAATAACTTATTTCTAATTTCATTTATTTTGTTACTGTTGTGCCAGGTCAGAAATCAACAAGGGATTATGTCAAAAATCTCACCAAAATGAATAAAAATGCCCACAAAATTCAAGATATGATTTCAGAAAAGTACTTGTATAAGATCTTGATATTTATATTATAACAAATGATATAATTAAGCAATATCAAAAATATGAGCACAACTGCAAATGTCTTTTTTTTTTTTGTTTTTTGTTTTTTTACAAATGCTCAATAAACAAAATGTAATTTTTTCAACATTAATCTCATTATTATTTATGAATTTGTAATTTCTACCAATTCAGAGGCAACTTCTGTTCCACCTCTGCAGTGTAAAGATGAATTTTGTTGTTAGTGATTTCAATTGATTGGTAACGGCTCTATATAGTGTCTTATTATTCTAATTGTAATTATTGATTAATAATAAGACAATTCTCAAGCAGAAAATGTGGATCTTTCAGATGAATTTGAGGAGTGCTAGTCTGGTCTTGGTCTTGACACGTCTTGGTCTCAACCCCCCAAAGTCTTGGTCTTGTCTTAGTCTTGACACACACTGGTCTTGGTTTCAGTTTAGGTGGTCTTGACTACAACACTATAATTCAGTGTAACTTATTGTTTCTTTGTAATTACTAGCAATTTCTGAGTGAAAATTATTTCAAAATATTAAAAAAAAATTCAGTGTATAGTTATAAATTGAACAACAACAAATGCTGACAGAGGCAAAGATTGTCCAAACAATAATAGTGAGGTGAAATATACAATCAAACCAGCTTCATTGCATTCCAAGAGCAATGATATTTAGTCATTTCTGTGTATGTATAACTCCACTTGTCTGTGTTTGCAGACCAAAATACGTGATCTGTACAGAGTAGAACCAGAGTTGTGTGATTTTTGCCCCAAAAAAGACCAGCCAATGCTTTCTTTCACTCAAGGAATGCTCACAATGAGGTTTCACCAATGACCATGGGGCGGGAAATGAAAAACCTGGAGTGGATCTAAAGCAGAGTGATTACACAACACTTGGGCCTAATTTTTTTTTTGAACTGCAAGTTCTTTGATTTCAACTTCTTGTTTACAGAACTGTTGTATAAAAGCAATATCACACTCAAAATTGTGCTGTTATACTAAATATGGCCAAGGCTGTGATTACCTTCAGCCTTAACAGCTTGTTGTACAACAACACTCTTGGTAGGGTGATATTGCTTAAATATAGCATTAAAGCTCTGGAAGAGCAAAAATCATACAGTATATTCAGATGAATATGGGACTTAAAATGAGCTGAAACCAAAACAGCCGGAAAACAGAAAAGGCAACAACAAATCAATCAGGAGGAGAAGCGCTGGAGGCTGTATACACACGCCAGCCAGTCTGCAGTCTTCAAAGATTTTCCGAGCGAGCCATCGGGAGACGCCATTAACTCCTGACAAAGAATGCAAATTAATCCCAACATGGGGTGAGACGAAATTAAAGAGCCTTTTATAATCAATGACAAGATAACACATAGAAAACACACACACACACACACACACACACACCCTTGCAATCATGCGTGCACTCACACACAAAACACTGGCAGATTTGTGGCTCTGAGTGCGGGTGAAGCAGGGGCAGGGCATCAGAAGTTGATGCAGAAATACAGCGGGCATCTCTCAAGATCTCGCCGCACAATGGACAATGACTCTGCGAGCGTGTGTGTGTGTGTGAGAGAGAGAACAGACAGATGCCTGGGCTGATGTGAGTGACAGGCCAGGCCTGAGGTAGCGTGTGTGCTGGCTGGGTGGCGTGTGCAAGCGTGTGTGTGTGCGATGCCTGCAGGTGAAGAGTCTGCAGCACCATATGGAGCTGTGAAAATTAACATCAAGAGCAAAAACGCTCTAGCAGTGGGAGGTTTAGCTCTCCCTCTCTCTCTTTCTTACTGACTAACCCCCTCCCTCTTTCTCCTTCATGCTTCTCTCTCTCTTTCTCTCTCCATTTCATTCCATATGAATTCTGAAATGCAGGAAACAGGGAAAAGGGAGAGTAAGAAAGATTAAAGGAGGAAGTAATAAATTAATGGGGTGTGTATACATGAAATGCTTCAGTATAATGCCTCAGGCCCTATGGGCCAAGAACAAAAGTTTTGCCATTCATTGGTTTCAATCGCTTTATCTGATAATGATATATGATGATGCACTCGGAGAAGAACAGCAGACCTGAAAGGATTTCACACATTCCCATGTCACGGTCTATGAGTATTTGTGTTTTTGTTTTGATGGGTTAGGTACAGGCCAACATCTAAAACACTAATTTTGGTAGAGGATTACTGTACAATATTTAACATCAAAAGATCCAATCATGGTTCCAGACACTTTGTGTGTATGAAGGAGTGTTTGTGTGTACATATGAATACATTAGTTTATGTAATAATACTCAGTGGATTAACATGATAATGGCCCTGTTAATAGATAATGCTGGAGAGCAGAGAAAAACAATTTCAAATGAGACGAGCCTCCAGGCCCCGGGATAATGCACACACAAATGCAGGCCTCTAGCCTTCTAATGTTCTTTCTACCCATCATCTGTTCATCATCTCTCACAGTTTGTTCATCCTATATTTTGTCTTTCTATTCTGTTACAAATATATCTACACTAAAATGTATTAAACCTTATGATTAGTATTAGACCTTATGATTAATCATGGCACTCCTCATAATATCCTTTAAATGTCATGTATTGCACATCAATTTTATATTGTAACTTTCGCCATTGTGCACAATAGCTTTGCATCGAGTGATGTATGAGATAAAGTACAAATACACACACAACGCCAAGCCCAGCCTCCGTGACTGTTCGATGCTCAAGGCTTTGGCTCTAGATGCAGCCTAAAAATGTTCCTTTCTGATTTCCCCTGCATGCCCTGAGTGGCTGCTTTGTTTTAATATGCTAATTAACCCAACAGGCATGCTGGGAGTAATTTATTGAGCATTAGTCAACATTTCCCTCATTAAACTCACTGCACTCTTACATACAGAACTTTAAAAACCGAGAGTCTGATTAGAAAAAACTAGGGCACCGAATCAGAATTGAGTATACAGTATATTTCTATATACACACATCTGAAAACTGTCACCAAACTGATTAAAGTAACACTTTACAATAAAACCATTTTAAATGTATTAGAATAACATTAATTAATGCATAAGGCATTATGAACAAACAATTAACAATAATTTTACAGCATTTAAAAATCTCTTATGTTCACCAAGGTGAAATTTCTTTTATCAAAAATACAGTTAAAACAGTAATACTGTGAAATATTAGGGGTTTAACGGTACACATATTCGTACCGAACCGTTTAGGTTACAGGGCTTTCGGTTCGGTGATGTCCTGATGCAAAAACTGCCTTAGGTGCAGCTTACATGTTTGCATAGGCCTACAATTTGTTATTTGAGTATTGATTATTTTATCTAAAAATAAAAAGCAATTGAATTTAGGCTAATACTTTGGGCTCAGTTGTTAACCTTTAATATTATAGTAGCATAATGTTCAAGTTAGGGCTCCCTACATAGTTTTTAGCATTAGCAGAGATAATTTTTTTATCCTTAAGAAACTTTTAGTTATAATTTAATATATTTAAAGACAAAAACACAATTTGTTCAGTAAACCACTGTTTAATAAAAAAAAAAAAAAACAATTTTATGTTTAGTTTTCTCCCCACCTGCTGTACTGAAAACCATACTGAACCGTGACTTCAAAACCGAGGTACGTACCGAACCATGAGTTTTGTGTACCATTACACCCCTATGAAATATTATTACAATTTAAAATAACTGTTTTCTATTTTAAAAAATTTAAAATGTAATGTATTCCTCTGATGGTAAAGCTGAATTTTCAGCATCATTACTCCAGTCTTCAGTGTCACATGATCTTTCAGAAATAATTTTAATATGCTAATTTGATGTTCAAGATAGAGGTCGATCGATATATCGGTTGGCCGATATATCGGTTGGCCGATATTTGTCTTTTTTTTTAATATATTGGCATTGGCCGATATCCGTGTTTAGTAGCGCCGATTTAAAGCCAGGCACATCCGCGGGCAGCCCTGTGTTATTGGTACGGTGGAATGTGCTGCTGCCGCATGTGAATTAAAACTTTTGGAAGATTCAACAACAGTCCTGTTAGATAAAGGTAGCCTAAGGCTTAAATTCTGATATTTCAAAGTCCTATGGCCATATATTTACTATATATTACTAGTAAACTATGAAGTATTGCTTCACTTAGTGAAAGAAACAATGAATAGCATTGAACTGTCGGGAACTGCCATAATGCTACAGCTGGTTGAAGGTTCGCTTACTTGTAGTTAACTTTAAGGACTGTAGTCCAAAACTACCAGCAGCTTGCTTGCTACATATTAGCTCCAATGTTATACGTTCTGTTTTATTTTTCCTGTATTGGAGTCGGAGAATTTCACTCTGTGCTTGGGGTGGAGAAGGCGGCAACTATGCAGCGTGATTGAGGGCTACGTTACTCCGACAAATATTGGCAATATTAAGAGGACTTGGCATTTCCAATTAATGTAAGCCTGTTACATTCTTCTAGTCTATTATTATTACTATTAAGTTAGCTACTTTTATTATTAAATTAATATTATAATACATTTGCCCCGCAATAATTTCACAGGGCATCAACGCATAACTGATGTGCTGTGAGGATAATAAAAGATTAGGCTATCAGCTCCTCTTTTAAAATGTTTTAAAATCTTTTTAGGTCTATTATACAATGAATTAGACATAATTAAAATTATTAACAGTCTATAATATCTCCTAACACTGCAGTCAAATGAAAATTAAGAGCAGCTTTAGGCTACTTCAAGCACCCAAAAAAAAAAAGAAAAAAAAAGAAAAAAAAAAGCAAGCTGCTTAACACGAAATACTATTCTTTCACTATATGTATGGTCCACAAGATAAATAATGGAATAAATTAAGACAGTTATATACCCTTATCAGCATATTATGTTGAAATCATAGACTGTAAAAAAATATGGACGTAGTGTCCGTGACGTCGCCCATAGAGTTCCGAAGAGCATTTTTGAAGCGAAAATGAGGCCGCTGCTATCTTAGCAACGCGTCACCGCACGTCACTCCCGGATAACTGAAAATGGGCAAAGAGGTGGGACGTGGTAGTAGCCCATGTGACTGGTTGCTGAAACCACACCTGCCTAGTTTGACGTGACCATGTTAGCAGGAGCTATCTATCTTACTAAAATATTAATAAAGATAACAAGCTATATCATTAGGAAGTTCTAAAGGTTTACTCTCAATCTACGGTGTTTTTATTCATTTTATAAGATATAGATGCTCCAACACCAGTAATTTGCGTCGGGTGTGCAAATAACACAAAAAAATAAAACGGAACTTCATATGTGTAATAAAACGTGTTCTGTTTATCTTCCGCATGCATGCACATCTACACAGACACACATCAGTCTCGACTATTAATGCAGCAAGCCATATTTTATAATTGTATAAAAAAGAGAGAGAAAAAAGCACAAATAAGGCTGAGATGCAAATTCAGCGGCTGGAATTAGCCGAGGTAACATGACGGCTCACAGACAGCAGTGGCATACCTGTCACTCAAGTGACTAGGGTTGCAAACGGGTGGAAAGTTTCCGGTAAATTTCCGGAAACTTTCCACGGGAACTTAACCTGGGGAATTTTGGAAATATTCCAATTTGGAAACTTAACAGGAATTTATGGGAATTTACGGGAATTTATCGGAATTAATTGGAAATTTTAGGAAATTTATATAAATGTATAATATTTACATAAAAAGTATCATATAAAAACAAATATAAACATTTTGTTTGGTCATAACATAAGTTATTTTTTTTCGCATTCAATTAATTCTAATTCAGTAAATATGTAAAATAAATATATTTTCATTGCAACAATTGTGTGTTATTTATTTCAATGTCACATGATCCTTCAGAAATCATTCTAATATGCTGATTTGATACTCCGTTATTATCATTGTTGGAAACAGTTGTGCTGCTGAATATTTTTTGGAGCCTGTAATACTATTTTCAGGATTCACTTATTAATAAAAAGTTAAAAAGAATGGAATTTATTCAAAATAGAAATCTTTTCTAACAATATCACTTTAATATCACTTTTATTTAACAATTTCCCACATCCTTGCTGAATAAAATTATTAAATTCTTTCAAAAAAAGAAAAAAAAATTACTGTCTCCCAAATTTTGAACGGTAAATGTATATTGTTACAAAAGATTTCTATTTTAAATAAATGCAGTTCTTTAAATTTTTATTCAAAGAATCCTAAAAAAAGTATCACAGGTTATAAAAGAATTAAGCAGCACCAATGTTTCCAACATTGATAACAAAGGATCAGATCATCATATCATAAAGATTTCTGAAGGATCACTGAAGACTGGAGAAATAATGCTGAAATTGTAGCTTTGCATCACAGAAATAAATTATATTTTTATATCAAAATAGAAAATCATTATTTTAAATTGTAGTTATGTTTGACAATATTACAGTTTCTGTATTTTTGATCAAATGTGCATGCTATGGACTGGGAGAATGCACAGTGCATGCAGGGGCGTGGCCTCAATGGCCCTGCAGTAAGTAGTGTGCTGTGTGAATCTCAGGGTAAAAATTAAATTAAATTAAAAACTAAAATTATATTAAATATGGTTGTTTTAACCAAAATTATGCTGCAAGATGTTCTTTTCAACTACATTTAAGTACCCTGTCATAGGCTAACCAGGAATTTTGCAAATTCTCTGTTTATTCTCATTAATTCCTGTTAATTCCCGTTAATTCCCATATATTCCCGTTAATTCCCATGGAAAGTTTCCATCTTTGAAAATTCCCGGAATTTTGCAACCCTACAAGTGACCACACCCTTAATTATGCAGAACTTTAAGGCTTAGTATAATTTAAACTGATGCGTTATAAAAATAAAAAAAAATCAACCCCTCAGGGTTGTCATGAAGGGCAAAATTAGCAGTATAGACCAAAACCACAATTTGAACCAGACTGTAGAAATGTTTTTTTCTGTTGTAAACTTGGCCGTTTTAACATGGGGTTCAATGAGATTCTGTTCTCTTCTGCAGCATATCCCTTGCGGCCAGTCGATGAATCGTAGTTTCAGTCACTTCCGTATTTGCTTCACGAGAAAGAGAGGGGGGGGGATTTGATTGAAATTCTGTAAAAGTAATACTCATGATACCTCATGCATTACTGTCATATTGTCAATGAATGTCAGTGAAATTAACATTATTGTAAAGTGTTACCATGTATAAATTAATTTAGGAAAAAGAACGCAGAGAACCATAACTGCCTTTAATAACAGACTAAGATGTTGAGAAGTGCTAAGAATCATAAACTCAGTCTGCTGTTAATAAACAAAACAACAAGTTATATAGAAAGTATCAGAACAATACCAGTTTAGATCTCACTTATTCATTAAAGTTGCTTTCAGGACAATCATCTTGTGAAATAGAAGAAAATTTAGCAAATACAGTTATAATTGTCCCAAAAACAACACTATTTTTGGCACAGTTTAATTAAATAAGTAAAACTAAGTACATTAAATACACTGTAGGCACCATAAATTGACATGTGTCATGCATAGGTGCCATGTGGTTCCTAAACTGGGAACCCTCCAAATGAATCCGGATTATAATACGGGTTTGTCTTTCTTAAAATGGGATAATCTTGACAAATCCCTGCATGAAATCTGATTATAGGGTTGATGGGATTGAGGAATGGAGTGAGTCAGCAGGATTGTATGTAATGTAAGATGAGCAAACAAGGGTGGGATATAAGCAGTTACAGGATGAACAGCTAGGTAATTACTGCCTATAAGTTAAGATCATGAGGGAACGGGTGTCCGCCGTGCCTCCAGGGCAAAGAAATGTTGAGTATTCAAGAGCTGAGCATTAAATTGGTTAAACTGGTATCTGGTTTGATGAAGCAGACTCACCTGTGGATATGGAAAAGAGCCCAGTGCCAACTGCGAATGAAAGGACAGGGGAAAAGTTACCTTTTAATGAAGCACACAGGTATATTCACATACACACTCACTCACAAACACCTGGATTAGCATGTGAGCTTTCACATATACAGCTATGATAGATTTCTGGACAATCAAAGCTAGAATTTAAAACAGAATTTGAATTGTTACAACAGAAGTGCTTTTTTTTCAGCTGCACTTTTGCGATATAATCAATGAAGCTATCTACTCTATGCTTTGCAATGAATCTCTTATTGACATTATGTTTATACTTTGTTGGTTATAATGAAAGGATTCACAAGCGTACTGAACAAAATCACACTTAATGATCAAATAAATCTTTGGTGGGACAAAAATTCATTTTGGTGGCCGCCAAAATATTTTCAATGCAGGAAAAACCATGTACAAGTGCACATTGAATACAATTAAGGGCACTTCTTTTTCACAAGGGTTTAAGGAGCAGTAAAATGATCAATCCTGCCTACATCCCAGAATCACAGCAGGTGTACGTACTTCAGCAAGCGTTAATCTGTGAAGATTACAGCACATGCTGGAGAACATGAACAGATGCAGATCAAGCAGCAAAAGCAAAAGTCAAACTAAACTATCGTCAAACCATACTGTACTTTGACTACATTACAGTTACATTTAGAAAATTAATTCAACTCAAACCACAGTGCATTCATTTATTAAATCTAGCATACCCATCTCGGTTCAGGAGGTGAGTTCAGTTCATTGGTTAAGAAATCTGCCAACAGAACACAGAGGTACTTCACCCAAACTGCTTAAACATTCCAGGAGCCAAGCTGAATCGATCACGTCCCTAACAACATGATAAGGTCAATACTAAATCATAATCAGATCAATATACTGTTCATCAACTCATGATAATGTCAATCCATATGACCCCTGATATTTCCCTCCCTAAACACCTCACTGATAATATCTAACAATATTGATAAATGCAATCAAGGGATTGACTCGAGGGATACAATAACAATTCATCACAGCCAATGAGAAGCGCTGACAATTACAAAATGGGAATCAATGAGAACTACCAGCACGGCATTTTCAGTACACGAGTCAAACAACCATACTAAAATCTAATCCACTCATACGTACATTTCATGCTGCTGGATTCTGCTTAGAAAAACATCCATTACAGAAAAATTCACTATAGTCTTACAGCTCTTTTCTTTTTTGGGAACACACACACATAAACACACACACACACACACACCTCTGAACTAGAGAACACAGCACTCTAATTACTGGACGTTCTGCTGGCTGAGTGATTGATAGCGTTTTGCCACACTGACTCCGCATCTTTCACTGTTAGACACACACACATTTTCTTTAATGTTTCACTACACACACACACACATACACACATTTTCCTCTTTAATAAACACCCATAGAATTTATTAATTCTCTTTTTTTAATATAAAGAAACCACAAACACAAAATCTCATTCCTTACTCTATGCTCTAATGGGAAACCAAGGGGAGAGGATCCAAAAGGATAGCAGAGCATAAGTGTGTGTGTGTGTGTGTGTGTGTGTTGCAGTCAGTGGGAGATCTCGAGTGTGATCCATGCATAGCTGTAGGCCAACATCTGTTTGGACAGGCTGCCTGCAGGGACTATCAACAGCACTCAGCAGAAACACTAAGACACCAGTCCACTCAAACTATGAATGCTGGACCATATGTATATGTGGGTAGGGGTGGGCAATGTGACCAAAATCTTATATAATGATATGAGTAATTTTATTTCACGATACCAATATATATCTTGCTTAAAAACGCATTCAAATGATAAGCTTTCATGCCAGCGTAGCACAGCAAAAGTCTCATGAGTGTAACCGTGATAGAGAAGATAGTCCAAAATCTCTACCGGTTGACAAATTTCTACCGGTTAATCATGTCTGCCAGTATATCACCCACCCCTATTTGTGGGCATTTTTAAGAAATTATTATATGACTGATTTACCTCCATGAAAGAGATGCCTACGCTCCACACATCTGAGTGAATACCATACTGTTCCCCAGATATCCGCTCTGGCTATGGAAGCAAAGACACACAGACACAAGAAGAACTATTAACTGGCACTCAATGTCACATACACATTCATACACTTTGTGTGGTGGTTCTTGTGTGAGCTAGTTAACAAGCTCTGTTGACTGTATGTGTGTGTGCATGTGTGAAAATTATACTTCTGAAAGCATTACATTTTTCCGTAAAAGGCATTTAATTGTTTTGTGTGCATTATAGACAGATACTTGACTGACAGCTTTTACAACTAAATATGTTTGACTTAAAGAAAGACCTATGCCTTCTCTATTCCAGTAAGATAATAAAAAATCAGAAAAGAAACACTGTAACAAATGAATGCTGCTTACCGCCATGTATGCATTGGTTCCGACATATGTTTTAGCAATGGAGTTCACCAGCTGTGGAAGAAAGCAGGAGAAATATTTTTTTTTTAAGCATTTTAAGGTGTCCTTGTTACAGTGTAATTATACATTTAAGTACTATCAATTAACAACATGTAATTAGTGGCATGTAATTATGCACAATTCACTGTTTTTAATATAGTAAGTACATGTAACATGTTTAACAAGAACACTGTAAAACAAAGTGTTACTGCAATATTTTTAGCAGGAAATCAACTAGAACATCAAAAAGAGGAAATATCAAGTGTGTGACCAGAATTCTTCTACTGTGGTGATTATTCAGTGCAAAGGTGTTGTCACAACACCAAAAATTCAGTAATTGGTGCCAATTCCAAAAAAAAAATTAATGGTTCTTTGGTACAGCACCTTGGCCTTCGCAGATCTGTTTTGACATTTTTTGTCCTGTCCATTGCCATGGTTATCACTGTCAAGCATTACAATTTAAGATTCAGCCAAGCATTTAAATATGGATCTCACTCCTGAAACTTTGCATTGTGTACTTAGCAGCAAGACATAAAAAAGACATAATAAAAAAATAATAATAATGAAAAGCTGTCTATAACTGTAGCTGTCAATCATTGAAAAGAAGATACAGTTGTGGTCAGAATTATTGTCACACTTGGTATATATGAAGAAAGCAGCCTGTAAAGATAAATCTTTATTAAAAAAAAAATTATTAAAAAAATTCACAAAAATCTAACCTTTCAATGACGTAAAAGAATCATAAATAGTAAACGAACAAATGTGGGGAAAATCTCACTATGTAATAAATACTTTTCTCCAAAACACATTGGCCACAATTATTGACACCCTTTTATTCAATACTTTTTTTCAGCCTCCTTGTGCCAAGATAACAGCTCTGAGTCTTCTCCTATAATGCCTGATGAGTTTGGAAAACACCTGACAAGAGATCAGAGACCGATCCTTCATACAGAATCTCTCCAGATCCTTCAGATTCCCAGCTCCATGTTGGTGCTTCTTCTCTTCAGTTCACTCCACTCAATTTTCTTAGGGTTCAGGTCAGGGGACTGGGATGGCCATGGCAGAAGCTTCATTTTGTGCTCAGTGACATTTTGTGCTCGTGTTGATTTGATGTTTGTTTTGGAACATTGTTTTGGTCAGGTTATGATTTTTTATCTGTCGGTATTTGATAGAATCCATGATACCATGTATCTGAACAAGATGTCCAGGACCTCCAGCAGAAAAATAGGCCCACAACAATAAAGATCCAGCAGTAGATTTAACCATGGGCATGGGGCACTTTTTATCCCCATTTGCTGCAAAAAATGATTTATTTTTTACAGCCATCTTTGATCATATTTACCAAGGATGACAATAATCCTGACCACAACTGTATTTTAAGAAACAATTTGGTTACCAATATTTTTCAAAATATTTTATTTTGTGTTCTACAGTCATGTAGATTTGGAACAACATGAGGGTGAATAACTGATGACAGATGATTTTTGGGTAAACTATCCTTATAAGTACTAAATTTTATTCTTAAATTAAGCATTATGGGTTTGTTCAAATCTCTAATCCTAAGTATGAACAATAGTAATAGTAATGCAGTACTATCACAGTTTTCATTTTAAAGGACAAGACAAGAGATACAGTGCTCAGCGTAAATGATTACACCCCCTTTGAAAAGTAACATTTTAAACAATATCTCAATGAACATAAAAACAATTTCCAAAATGTTGACAAGACTAAGTTTAATATAACATCTGTTTAACTTATAACATGAAAGTAAGGATAATCATATAACTTAGATTACACATTTTTCAGTTTTACTCAAATTAGGGTGATGCACAAATGAGTACACCCTACAACAAAAACTACTACATCTAGTAGTTTGTATGGCCTCAATGATTTTTAATGACAGCACCAAGACTTCTAGACATGGAATGAACAAGTTGGCGACATTTTGCAACATCAATCTTTTTCCATTATTCAAGAATGACCTCTTTTAGAGACTGGATGCTGGATGGAGAGTGATGCTCAACTTGTCTCTTCAGAATTCACTATAGGTGTTTAACTGGGTTCAGATCAGGAGCCACTGAATCACTTTCACCCTGTTCTTCTTCAGAAATCCAACAGTGGCCTTAGATGTGTGTTTAGGATCATTGTCATGTTGGAAAAGTGCACGACGACCAAGGGCATGGAGTGATGGTAGCATCTTCTCTTTCAGTATAGAGCAGTACATCTGTGAATTCATGATGCCATCAGTGAAATGCAGCTCCCGACACCAGCAGCACTCATGCAGCCCCACATAAGGACACTGTCACCGCCATGTTTCACTGTAGGCACCATGCTTTTTCCTTTGTATTCCTCACCTTTGCGACGCCATACAGTTTTGAAGCCATCACTTCCAAAAACATTTATCTTAGTGTTAACTTCCGTGGACGACCTGGACGTCTCTGTGAGAAGGTTGAAGTTCCATCTTTTTTAAAATTTTTGTACCACTTTTGCTACAGTATTTTGACTAATAAGTAAAGCTTTGCTGATCTTCTTGTAGCCTTCACCTTTCTGGTGTAAAGAAATTATTTTCTTTCTCAGGTCTTGTGACATTTCTCTTCCATGTGGTGCCATTGCTGACAGCATGAAATGGGAAGGGTTTTAACACCCTTTTATAGTCAGCTGTCTGCTGGACACCTGTGTAATGAATATTAGACTCACCTGTGGTTGAAATCTTGTTAAATTAGACATTTGTAGACTAAAATTTAGCTTTGCTCCAGAGACTTTCAGTGGGGTGTACTCATTTTTGCATCACCCTAATTTGAGTAAAACTGAAAATTTAGTTCTCAAAGTTATTTTATTAACCTTACTTTCATGTTATAAGTTAAACAGATGTTATATTAAAACTTAGTCTTGTCAACATTTTGGAAATTGTTTTTGTGTTCATTGAGATATTGTTTAAAATGTTACTTTTCAAAGGGGGTGTACTGATTTATGCTGAGCACTGTAAATACATAAAAAATTAGGGATGCACCGAAATTTTCAGTGGACAAAATTATCGGCCGAAAATTGCATTTTCAGATTTTGGCCGAAAGAGAATAAAGGGCAAACGTATATGCCGTCCTAGCCCTCGGTGTTCAGCGCTCAGGTATCACTCTTGCGTAGCATTATTTGTAACTTTGCGAGCGGCACCAATTCCAAACATGCACGACTTCGAAGGGGCTCTGGCCGAGCAGATAATTCTGTATCGGTAATTCTTGCTCTGTTCAATGTTCTGCTTTGTGTTTGCACTCTGCACAGTTGAAATAATTTAAATAAAAAAAAAATAAAAAAATGATTAAAAAAGGATATTTTCCGTTTCGGTCAAGTGCATCAAGAAATTTCAGTTTCGGCTCAGAATTTTCATTTCAGTGCATTCCTATTAAAAATGGTAACCCTTCACAGTAAGTTTAAATTTTTTAGCATTAAAGGGATAGTTCACCCAAAAATGAAAATTTGATGTTTATCTGCTTACCCCCAGGGCATCCAAGATGTAGAGGACTTTTTTTCTTCAGTCGAACGCAAATTATGATTTTTAACTTTAACCGCTGCCGTCTGTCAGTCAAATAATAGCAGTGATTGGGAACTTGAACAATAAGAGTCGAAAAAACTTCCATAGACAAATCCAAATTAAACCCTGCGGCTCGTGACGGCACATTGATGTCCTAAGACACGAAACGATCGGTTTGTGTGAGAAACCGAACAGTATTTATATCATTTTTTACCTCTAATACACCACTATGTCCAACTTCGTTCAGCTTCCGGCTAGTGAGGTCTGATCACGCTCTGACAACGGAAGTGATGTCTCGCGCTCATTGAAGTATATGGGCGAGACATCACTTCCGTCATCACAACGCGTTTTTTGACCTCACTAACAGGAAGCTGAACAAAGTTGGACATAGTGGTGTATTAGAGGTAAAAATTATATAAATAATGTTCGGTTTCTCACACAAACCGATCGTTTCGTGTCTTAGGACATTAATGTGTCGTCACGAGCCGCAGGTTTTAATTTTGATTTGTCTAAGCAAGTTTTATTCACTGTTATAGTTGAAGTTCCCATCTACTGCTATTATTTGACTGACAGACGGCAGCGGTTGCAGTTAAAAATCATAATTTGCATTCAACTGAAGAAAAAAAGTCACCTACATCTTGGATGCACTGGGGGTAAGCAGATAAACCTCAAATTTTCATTTTTGGGTGAACTATCCCTTTAATTCAAATGTTACATTTATTAAATAATGAACAACACTTACTTACAGTGTTTACAAATCTAGGTTCATATATATATATATATATATATATATATATATATATATATATATATATATATATATATATATATATATATATATATATATATATATATATATTTATTAGGGGTGAAAAAAAAAAAAAAAAAAAAATCGATGCATTGACGCATCGCAATTCTCTCTCCAAAGAGTTCTTAAACGCAGTTGCAAGATGATGCTGCGTATGCTTTATGGTGCATGTCCACTGGCGCGGAGCAGAGCGAGCGTTTTCAATTCATTCATATGGAAGTTGAGCTTCACTCTCACTCACGAGCCTGAAGAAGCTCAACTTCCATAGGAATGAACTGAAAACGCTTGCTCCACGCCAGTGGACACGCACCGTCAGAAACACCCCTATTCTGCTTGTTTCCATTTCCTTTCATACACACACAACTTGAACCTTCTATAAAATAATCTTTCATACAGTTCGGAAAGGCTTGAGTGAATTACATGCACAGACATTCACGTGGTTCATTGCACAGGATATGCGCTGTGGGAAAACCGCGCTTTGCTTGATGTGGCGCTTGCGGTTTGCGTTCTCACCCGCCTGTAGGCCTATTTTCCTTACAAATGCTCTACGAAGGCATCATTTATGTTGTTTGGAATGCTGTGGGCTTATATTTTATAAATACGAAACTCACTGACAGAAGGCTGCTTTCAATTTCAAACACCCACGTGCGCTTTGTGAAGAGCGCTCGCGCAAGTGGCTGTGCGCGACTCCGTGTACGTGTAAGTGGTTATGTGCTTGAATCTGAAAATGCTTTTATGACGCAAATTAATGTAACTGAAAGTCAGATCTGTGCATTATTGTGAATGCAGCTTATTAGATCTTTCGCTGTCAAGGATGACATCAGTAATAATCAAACAACTGTAAAGCTGAGAAAGAGAAAAATCCCTCACAGCTTTTGAATGGAAAACGTTCAGATACTCTTAAATACTGAGAGCACTCTTTGTTTATTGCTTCATTGTTCCTCTTTATTATTATTTATCAGACTACTTGTTTTTATGTTTTGAAGCTGTTTATAGCCTCTACTTAAAAATCTTAACATACAATTGTATTACATTTTTAAACTAGTAATTATTTAAAAAGTAGTTTTTAAAAAAAATTAGGGTTACGAAATAATAATAAATAAGAAAAAAACAAGATCAAGAATCCTTTTGGAATCGGATTGTGACTCCCAGAATCAGAATTGGATCGTGAGGTGCCTAAAGATTCCCACCCCTAATATATATTACTTAATTACCAGTTCATGTTAGTTCATATTACATTAACATTCATTTATACTTAAAACTACAAATGTATTAGTGCACTCAGAAATTCACATTAAACTACATTGATAAATACTGTAAAAACACTGTTGATCATGATACTTTATGCATTAACTAAATGTCAATGAATTGAACCTTATTGTAAAGTGTTACCTTCAAAACTACCTAACAAACAGACTCCTTTTACTCATCCTAATAGCAGTGACAGCATTGGATATCCAGTACATCACAGACACACAACCTCAAAAGTGAAACATTATCCCCTAAACATTATGTGTACAGTCAACAATAATATAGAGAAGCTGACACATTCAGTCCTCTGATACAAGCAGCACAGTTATTATCTGTTTAAAAACATTGAAATTCAATACAGATGTGCCAGCAGATGACCTGAGCTCTCTGCCATAAGCTAAAGGACACAGTAAGAGGAACTGATTTAAATCTACTGAAAAGAGTGTGTTATTGTGAAGTGTTATTGAAATGCCAGCCTGGTTTAATTTTAGTCTGTACTCTCACAGGGGAGAGACAGTGAGATCCGGGCACAATGGCACATGTCAGCAATGACAGGACAAACATAATGAGAGCGTTCCCCCGCTGCCTGACGTGCGTCGGTGTGCGTGTGTGTGTAAGTGAATAAGAGAGACATAGGTTTACTATACAGTGTCATGGTCTGAACGGGCACAGAGGAGAACGCACACATGCACCTCATCCAGGGGTCAGCATCAACTGGAATCTCTTTGGGGAACATGGGTATGAATATTAATTAAAAGAGTGCTGTTTGGAGTGATTGGGCCCCATTGTTGAACTCCTGAGCGTATTAGAGGTGGAGAGACTAATGCTGACTTTCTCAGTCTGAGCTATTGTCTCCAGCCACACGCAGATGCCGTCTCTCACATGCACTGAATATATGCTCAATGTGGTAATTAGAAAGAGAGAGAAGTGAGAAGAGAGGAGCAATCTAGGGGGTATCTGGGGGTTAGGGAGCAAAGGCAAGAAGTCCCTGGAGGAATGAGACGAAGAAGAGAACAGAGACATGGAGACTGATAGGACAAAGGCTGATCTGATCTGTGCTCACAACATACACAACATGAGAAGCACTTGTGTGAGTATACACATTCATGCAGAAAAACATGCACAAAATGACCACAGGATACAAATTAAAACATACCTGCGTGCTGACTCCAAAGTCACACAGTTTGACCTGACCCCGTGTGTTAACCAGCATGTTGGAGGGTTTCACATCTGCACAGAGAAATAATGCATTTAAACAGAGACACAAAATATCAGAGTATTTCAGCATCTAATACCATTCTGACTAGATTACTCCTGCAGTGTTATTTGACAGACAGGTCAAATTGATGTAAATTTAACCAATACTCTTCATTCATAGTCAACTAGTTAATTAAAGGGTTAGTTCAGACAAAAATGAAAACAATGTCATTTATTACTCACCCTCATGCCGTTCCACACCCGTAAGACCTTCATTAATCTTTGGAACGCAAATTAAGATATTTCTGTTGAAATCCGATGTCTCAGTGAGACCTCCATAGCCAGCAATGACATTTCCTCTCTCAAGATCCATTAATGTACTAAAAACATATTTAAATCAGTTCATGTGAGTACAGTGGTTCAATATTAATATTATAAAGTGACGAGAATATTTTTAGTGCGCCAAAAAAACTAAATTTATTTAGTGATGGTCGATTTCAAAACACTGCTTCATTAAGCTTCGGAGTATAATGAATCAGTGTGTCGAATCAGTGGTTCGGAGCGCCAAAGTCATGTGATTTCAGCAGTTTGGCGGATTGACACTTGATCCGAATCATGATTCGACACAGAAGAATCATAACACTCCGAAGCTTCCTGAAGCAGTGTTTTGAAATCGGCCATCACTATATAAGTTGTTATTTTGTTTTTTTAGCGCACCAAAAATATTCTCGTCGCTTTATAATATTAATTATAAGAGGAAATGTCATTGCTGGCTATGGAGGCCTCACTGAGCCATCGGATTTCAACAAAAATATCTTAATTTGTGTTTTGAAGATGAACGAAGATCTTACAGGTGTGGAACAGCATGAGGGTGAGTAATAAATGAACTTTTTGGGTGAACTAACCATTTAATTATATGTGTGTGTCTTCTTTGAAAGTCATTTCTGTATGTCTGTTTTGAAAATTAGTGGCACAATAAGTAAATTACAAATTAATAAACAACAAATGGATTACACATTATTGTGTCACACAATACATAAAAACTAATCTGACTCTGTAAAATGTCTAATTATGAATACTTGATTTCTGTAATATGATTACACAATTTAGGTCATTACTACACAAATATGTATTTTCACATACACTACTTTAAAAGTTTGGTTTCGGTAAGATTTTTTTATTGTTTTGAAAGTCTCTTATCTACACCAAGACTACACGCTTGATTTAAAAAAAAAATAAACTAATAAAAGTAAAACTGTTTTATTGTGAAATATTACTACAATTTAAAATAACTGATTTCTATTTAAATAAATTTTCTCAAAATTCTTGTGATGGCAAAGCTGAATTTTCAGCAGCATTACTGCAGTCTCCAGTTTCACATGATCCATCAGGAATCATTCTAATATGATGAAGAATCATGTGCTCAAGAAATATTTCTTCTTATTAATGTTGAAAATAGTTTCTGCTGCTTAATATTTTTGTGGAAATCGTGATACATTTTTTATTTGATGAATGAAAAAAGTACAAAGAAACCACATTTATTTGAAATGAAAATCTTTTGTACCTTTATAAAATGTCTTTTGATCAATTGAATGCACCCTTGCTAAATAAAAGTATTAATTTCTTTAAAAAGAAATCTTACTGGCCCTTAACTTTTAAACAGTAGTGTACTTAATTTACTTCTAAATACACATGCCTAAATTAAGTTCTTACATGGATAGAAAATATTTATTATTATTTCAGACGCATTAAAAGTGACATAAAAGTGGCTTTCTCACCTCTGTGTAAAATCTTTAGGCTCCAGAGGTATGTTAATCCTTTTACCACCTATAGAGACACACACAAACACCCATACTCATTGAAAACAGACTCAGAAGAGACTCAAAAGGGTATGAGCGTCTACATCTGTTGTCTGTAGTGGATAGAGCTGTAAATTATCTAAACAGTGGCATATCTTTGATTATTGTGAGAAAGCGTGAGGGAGAGGGTAATGGGGGTCAGAACTGGAAGCAAATGACAATTCAGCACTAATAAAGTGTTACAAAGACAAAACACACATACATTATTAACACATTCTTGGATATGCCGATATCTCTCAGCTTTTCAAAATTCCCTGATATGCTTACTTGACAACAATTTCATGACTTGAAAGGACTTACCGCAACAGCAATCCTGCCCAATACATGCTCTGGGATTCTCCAGTAGACATCCAGTGAGCCCCCTACATCAAAAACAAACAATTCGGTTCAATTTGTAGATATGCTGAGCAATCTCTTCCTGTGCAAATGTTGACTCCCAAATACCTGACAATGTCAAAACAGATGAGACTCACCATCCATAAACTCAGTGCATATTGATATTCTGTTCTCCACAAAGAAAGCACTGTAGAACTTTATGATGTATGGAGAATCACACTGTAAACAACACAATCAAATATATCAGAACTATCACAAATGTACACTACCGTTCAGAAGTTTGGGGTCGGTATTTTTTTTTTTTTACCTTTTTTTGATCAAAGGCACATTTGTGAAATCTGTGCTAGTTTATGGCACTGTAGTGATATAAACATGTCTTTATGGTTATGACAAGAACATTTTTTAATACTTTTAGGCCAACCGTTTATTGACTAATTTGAATGATTCAGCTGATGGCTGTGAATGACACTTTATTATTAAGAAAAATATACCACTGTTGAAAAAATGAGACTAATTGTTTTCATTAAGTATTTGGTTGGTAGTTATTTATAGTAAGCCATGTGATGCTACTGACGCAATACTATTCCATTCAACATGTGAAACTGGCTGATTATTCGATGTGATTGGCTCGTTGTTGCAAAGAGTGATTGGTATAAATTAAAGTCTATCTAGCAGCTGTTGTCAGAGCAGGTTACTGGAGCAGATGGCCTAAACTACACAGGCACTGATCCCTGAATAATTCATGACACTTCTTTCATACTTATCACAGTCATATACCTCAAACACCTAATCAGAAAGCTGAAACCACACATAGCTTTAAACAAACTTGGTTTTCACCTGGAAAAGGACTCCAAACTTAATCAAGAATAAAGTGAGGAGTACAAAGCAAATTATTTAGAGTATTTATGCACGTTACTTTTAATTCTTAAGGCTATATTCATCTCTCACTCAAGTATTGGCAGTGTCAAGGTCAAAAAGCTCACAAAGTGACACTTGAGTGCTTAAGAAAGAGGGCAAAATGCTCTAAGTTTAATTAGAGTAATTGAGAGAGAATACAGCATTGTGGGTGTGCACATTTTTGAAATTAGATCACTGCTCTTATCCACTGAAAAGAGGACTGAAGTGCATTGAAAATAACATCATAAAGACACAGATTAAGTAATCAAGCACGGAGGAAAAAAAGGATCAGACCTTATAAAGGATCTCAAGCTCTGACATGATTTGCTTCTGCAGCTCCACCGTGATGTCTAAAGGAATAACCTGGAAAACAAGCACAAGGCCCTCGTTTGAACGAACACACTCAAATCAAACTTTATTAGATAACTATTTATCAGATAAGCACTGAAACCCATTTACACCCAAACTCTTAAGTAAAAATAAATTATATCAAACCAATATATGCAATACTAGACTCTCTGCCCACCATTGCCACAATTTTACACAGATAATATAACTTGCAAACATAAGCAGTCATTCAAAAGGGGAATACTTTTCTGACTGTAATCATCTACATGAACTGCATCAATACTTGTTTCAGCTTGCTTCGAGGTTGAGAATGGATGCTTGAAATATGCTCAAAGAGTTTCTCTTCAAACAGTACTGACAGGAAAATCAACAGTCTACCATTAAAGAAAGCAAAAAGATATTCCAAGGCTGCATTTTTGTCCAATATTACAAAAGTTTTGAACTAGAAACAGTTTTTTTGTTGCAACCAAGGCACTTGCTCTCTCTCTTCCCCACTTTTGTAATGAAGCAGCGACTAGCTAAAATGCTTCTTTAGTTAAGGTTAGATTATCAGCCTCCCACTGAAATAATTGATTACAGGTAAGGCAGTAAGGCAAGGCCACACAGTTAAAGCTCAGCAGAGATCACTTACAGCCTTAGCCAAATAGATAGCCCTGCTCGAGCAAACCCAGGCAGAGTGCAGACGGAAAGATGAGCAGACACAGCAGATGAAATGAAAGGAAAGGAGGACAGATAGGAGATAAGACATAAGAGAAGTGAGAGGATAAATGTAAACTAAACAGATGTAAATGAGAGGGAGGGATAGGGATAAAATGTGAGAAAAGAACAGAAGAAATGACAGAACAGAGAACAGCTAAGATGGAAAATTAAACAACCTCTGTGGCGTTTGAGGACCACAAACATGCTTAAAGGATTAGTTGACTTTCAAATAAAATTTTCCTGATAATTTACTCACCCCCATGTCATCCAAGATGTTCATGTCTTTCTTTATTCAGTCAAAAAAATATTAAGGTTTTTGATGAAAACATTCCAGGATTTTTCTCCATATAGTGGACTTCAATGGCCTCCATACGGTTGAAGGTCAAAATTGCAGTTTCAGAAGTGCGGTTTAGGCGGAAGCACATGCAAGACGATCATTTGTTTATTATAAAGCATATACATTTACATTTTTTTCCGAAAAACAAAAACAAAAAAAAACAAAAAACTGCAATTTGGACCTTCAACCGTTTAGACTTGAACATCTTGGATGACATGGGGGTGAGTAAATTATCAGGAAAATTTTTCGAAAGTAAACTAATCCTTTAACTGTGGTGGCACGTGCAGGAGTGCTGGATTTGCTCTTTTGTGCTCTTCAAATAGCAGAGCACTATTAACATCTCCAGAAGTTATTCATTGCATTCTGCCGCAGTAAAATCCACCTGTAACAGAGCCGCTGAGGTCTTGCTCCCTTGACTTCACCTCTTCTGTACTGCAGATTTTTTTATTATTAAAAAAACAAACTGGCTGTATGATTTGCATTAGTTGAATGTGAGTTATAATATAATACATTGGGTCTTTGGTATGATGTCATGGTTTTCTTTATGAGCCAAGTAATTAAGCCAAAATGCAATCTACAAAATATGTACAAAAATGTTATTTAAGGTTACTATAGAGCATTAGTGAATTCCTTTCGCCTTCCCTATTCTACTCATGGAAAAAACGAAACTGGCGCCACGTTTGTTCCGTAAGTAGAATAGGAAAGGCGTAGAACATTCAGCGAAAGCATTTTGAAGTATGTGGAAACGGGAAGAATGTTCAAGGCGATCATTTGTGTTTATAAAGCATAAATGGTTGTATTATTTATTCCTCGTCCTTATTCTATCGTTTAAAGCCCTTTGAAGCTGCACTGAAACTGCAATTTGGACCTTCAACCTGTTGGTAGCCGTTGAAATCCACTATATGGAGAAAAATCCTGGAATGTTTTCCTCAAAAATCTTAATTTCTTTTCGACTGACGAAAGAAAGACATGAACATCTTGGATGACATGGGGGTGAGTAAATTATCAGGAAAAGTTTATTTAAAAGTGGACTAATCCTTTAAGATCCAGAGCTTGAGGTTCTAAAGCTTATAAACTAATGTATTGGTCTTACCTTAACTGCTACAATTCTCTTCCCAAGCATGTGGTATGCTCTGTCAAAAAGGAAACATTTATGATTAATGTCAATGCACACATTAATAAATAAACAAACAAATAAATGGTATATATACTGTTGCTGCCCTAATTTTTTAAGTGCAATCAATCAACTTGGATGTTGTAGTCACTTGACATGAAACAGACTTAAAAAAGGAGTTGAATCTTGTATAACTTAAAAAAATGTTGAAAATTGCTTAAATTAATTTGATAAGTTAAAGCAATGTAAAAACTAACGCAATATCGCGTTCAATATTGACGGCGATTCATATAGATATTGAATGCGATATTGCGTGGCTTATCAGTGATCTACGGCTCTGTCTATTAAATGCCGCTTCATTTGAAAGCAGGTGATGGCGATTTAGCGGTAATCAGGGAACCGGCTTTACTGACGAAATGCGCGTGACAAAAGCATTCAATATATAGCCCAGCCCTACTTGAGTGCAGTGAGATTTTTTTTTTGAAAGAGCAAGGACATTAAATTGATCAAAAGTGACAGTAAAAGACATAATGTTTCCACAAAAACTAAGCAGTGTTTTTAACAGTGATGAAAAGAAGTTTCTTGAGCACCAAATCAGCATATTAGAATGATTTTCTGAACTCACATTTATTTGAATATAGCTTTTCATAATGTATATTGTTTCAAAGCTGCTTTACAGAAAACGCATGTTTCTACATTACAATTTAGAGTAATATGTTATCAGATGTGACGGTATCCAAGTAATGTCCATATGTACATATCTAAGATAATGCAAATCATTTAGTACTGTAAACTAACATCATATATTCATTTAGTCAATGAGCGATCATGTGATCACATGACACTGAAGACTAGAGTAATGCCTGCTGAAAATTCAGCCTTGCCATCATAGGAATTAATTACATTTTAAAATACATATCCAGATAGAAAAAGTTTTCCATGTGAATATTTCACAATATTACTTTTATTTTGATCATTTCTGAACTGCAGCATTGGTGAGCATAAAAGATTTCTTTAAAAAATTAAAACAATATTTTACTGGCCCCAAAGCTTTATACATAGCTAATTTAAATATCTAAGTGAAATTTGTTATCTATTATATATTTGTTTTCTAATGCATTTAAACACAGTTTCACATTCCATCCTTGAATGCCAATTACTGAATGTCCATCCTTGTATTTTTTTATGTTTAAGGTTTTAAGTCAGAGCAACCGGAGACGTACAGCTATATGTCTAAGTAAGACACTTTTAAACATTTGTATTTATTTACAGATTATCAGCATCTTAATCGCTACAAAAAAGAGCTCAGAGGAGGGGTGTCCTCATCCTAAGTGTCAAATGGAGGTGAGGTCAACACTGAGTCAGTCACCTGCGAAACCTCAGACATTCTGAGCTGTGGAGCGTTATCAGCTCCGTTCCCGTTTCAGCGTGAGCTCTCCCAGACAGGCCTCCTGTTACAGGTCGAATTAACGGCAAAGCCGCAATTATTTAATTATGATCCTTGCTCATTCCGAGCAGTGGATCTGGTTACTGCAGTAGGTTCTGAAGAGGGTTTGGGTTACAATAACCCACGACACGGTCCATTCCACCAGATAATATACTATAACAACAGACAGCTGCCAAACGAGGGTGGATTTAACAACACAGGCACACTGTATGTGTGTGTGTGTGAACAAAAGAAACAAACAAAAGAAAGAACAGAAAAAGAAAAAGACTGATTATGACGCTCTGTATGGGGGTGCGCATACGTCTGCAGTAAACAAATTCGTAATGGTTCATGTTTGAGACAGTGCTTGTGATTTATGGGAAATAGATGACTGATCTTGTTACAGCTCCAGACACCTCGTAACTCCGGCAAGCCTTTAATTAATGTCGCTCTAAGTGACGCGACGGCTAACTTCCCTCATTTAGGGTGACGACACTCGATCCCATCTCACCTCTGCACGTACACTTTACACTTCAGAAGATTCTGAGCCATACAAGATACAGAGATGCCTAGTGACATGCCTAATATGTGCTTATTGGGAACATATTATTAAATTAATATGTATGGAAAATTAAATCTCAAAGTGTTTTAGTCATTTCTGAAGTCAACTGAAATGACAAACTCAAGCAATATCACCTGTTAGAGGTGGTAAGGCTTAATGGGTAGTGACGGGTATAGCTCAGGCCTGACCATCAAAAGGTAGTCCAGTTGCTAGATCCACATCATGCATTTAGCGTATTGTGCCCTTGAGCAAGACACTTAACCTAAGGTCTTTCCACAGGGATAGCCTGTGTAATATGTACGCTATACTCTGCTTTGGATAAAAGCATCTACTAAATGACTACTTACTGCTTACTAAAGTCAAGTTTGCCAACCCAACCAATGATGTTGTCTGAATTGTCGCTTCAGGACAGTAATAGATCTTACTAAGCCCATTTACAAAGTTCATCTAAAGTCCTTGAACTTTGACCCTGCTGAGTAGTCATGCATGGATGATTTAAGACTGACAGACGTGTGGTCAGAGCAGAGCGAGGTGACGTAGTGACGTGTGGTCCTGACCCCCGTAAATGTGTCCCTATTCTCTGTTTGTTATTTACACTCCAGAGCCCGAGGTAATGAAAGCTCTGTCATGCAGTATTCATGGACCTCTAGAAGACAGCCATCCCATGCATGTGCGTTTGCAGACGAACACACACGCACGCAACCACACAAACAGGTTTCGATTACAGTGACCAATGCGGACCAGACAGTTCTCTCAGTCTCTTTCTCTATGCCATCTAACCTGAGATGACCAGATGATCGCCTCACCTGAAAAGAAAGCCACAAAGAGAGGTGCACAAGAGGAAACACCAGGGAGGGGGAAGAAACAATAGTTTACTTGTTTGATCATCGATTTTCTTATTTATTTACTCTTGTCTTTACTCATTTAATAATTTACTTTGTTTTATAATCACGGAAAATTAGAATCTTTTTTCATTTTTGCAAGCAAAGATGGAGTGTTTATTAATGAATCAGGTTATTTTCTGGTAGTGAGGTAAAAACATAGCCTAATCATTTGTGTATCTGACTGAGTATTCCATTTATTATGTCTGTTGTGATGTTAAATAAAGCATTCAAAACCAAAGAGCATTCCAACTAGTGATGTCATGATACTGAAATTTCCAACTTCCTTTTGATACCTTGAAAAATATAGATATTCAATACCATTTTCAATAGGGAAAACTGCCATGTATAATCACCATACAAATAATTTGTTATTATCTCATATATATATATATATATATATTATATATATATACAAATATCTCAAATGTTTTAATAATTTTGTTCATTATGTTGTAATAGCTTACAAACAGCACATGGAGGCTTTATTTGAATCGTTGAACTACATTTTTAAAAAGAGAGAGAAGTAAACAGTCAGTAATAAAATAAGAACAAAATTAAAGTAATCAAAAAATGAAAGTAACCAAATGTAAAATAACACTGGATAGTTTTCATTGTAAAAATTGAATACTAATTAATGCTTTTGTAACTAAAGTTACAAAGGTTATTCAGTCAAGAGCAGTGAGTGAGTTTCTCTTTGTCTTTTGTTCTTTAATTTACTTGACAGACAGCAGATTTATTAGGTTGCTGTCACTTTAAGAGCTTGTGCACGGATTCAACATACTGTTACACAACGTGTGTTTTCTCTCAACTATTTATGTTACAAAACTCACTGTATTTACATGCATACTCAGAAAAATGGGCATTTTGACAATTTTGTATGTATTTACTGTTTAAAGCTGCAGTTCGCAATTTTTCCTCTTTGTCGCCATCTCTGTTTGAAACCTGCAATTGCAGCCATATGCGGAACAGTTATCTGTACGTGCGGCACAGCTCGTCAGCGTGGATGAATCTAATGCTTGCTGTCAGTCACTGCACCGGTGTGGATACTGTACTTCAGAATCACAGATTCTACGTCTTGAAAGTATGACCAATATAAGAATTTTCACTGGAAAATATCATCTGAACAAGCAAGTAACATTTCTTCCACTTTTATTCTGACCAACTGAGGAAAAAAGCATTAGGCCTACAATAAATTGTGCTGCCAATGATGATTAAATCTAACGATCACTTAACTCGGATCATGCCAAACCATGCAAATTATTATTACTGTTATATTGTTCTCAAATTGTTAATGTTAACATCAGCATTGCGTGACTATGTATTTAGTGTATATTAGCGTTACCTTTACATTTCAATTTCTGTAGCCACTCCACAGTTCAAAGCCTTTTGCTTTTGACTATTAGTGAATCTCCAGTTGTCACTGATGATTGTCATTTGGACCTTTCTGAATTACAATCCGCCATCAAGACAAGTTTAATTATTTCAGCTGCTATGAGAAAAGGCTATAAATGTGCCGCTACCAGCAGCATCCTCACATGATAAAACCGACTAGCCTGGACGGACTCCTTCCTTTCTGTTTACGGGTGTGACGTAATGACGCACAGACGAACTGCTGCATGATCGAATTTCCAGCGGAAATCCACCATGTCGCTCTTATTATAAAACATTATTACAAGTTTACCGTTGTAAATCGAATCAAGATAATTAGATAATTTTTGAGCAAGTACATAACCAGCCAGTGTTCAAAACTGTTGATTGAAAAGTTACAGACTGCAGCTTTAAGTGCAATAAGCCACGAAAAATAAGTACATTTGATACTCGATAACTGTATGAGATGCAGCTTTAGGAGACCGCCACTTATATAGATCAGTGGTGCGTGTGCTTTTGGTTTGAGCACGAAACCTGTGCGAATTACTAAAATTATGCACAATACAAGCACTATTCAAACAGAGCGAATGAGCCGAGTGAGTGAAAGGAGCCGTGTGTGTGTCAATTCACTGTCAGAGAGAAAGAATGCGCAGCTGATATCTGTGTATCGATACTGCAGAAAAGGAGTATTGGAAACGTTTCAGATATTTTAGTAATACTGATATTTTTGAAAACACTAATTCCAAGATGTTAGCGAGACCAATATATGACATATATTATTATCCTCTTATGCTGTTACAGATTTTGATTGTAGTTCTGCATGAGATGAGAACACATTTCAAGAAAGAGTCTGAGTGCTTTTGCATTTAGCACTGTTCATATACAGTGTATGTATGTATGTAGGTGTATATATAAATGTGAGGAGAAATCCATATCTTTTGTTGTTGATTTCACAGGCTGTGTGTCCAATAAAACTATACAGTATTTTAGAAGTGTGGTGAATTATTGGTTGCAGAGAGCACAAAACCTATAAAAAAGAGAAATTTAGAAAGTGGCATTTTACCACATCAGTTTTTTTGTATATTCTTGCAAATAATATTTCAGAATTTCAGTCTATAAATGTAAGAATATTTGGTTTACTTTATCTTTTCGATGACGCAGGGTTATAAACACAGTAACACAACATCAAGGGGTGCAGGTTAGGTGAAAGCCTTACAGAAAAAAATATTTATTTATTCTTAAGAAAAGCAATTTAAGTGAATACCCTTGGCGCCATCCTGTATGCAGTCTGACGGTCACAAAGGTGTGTGTTTTGCATAAAGGAGAGTGTGTGTATGTGAGCAAGCACAGTAGAGGTGATCGAGGACAACTGTGGAGATGGATGAGAGACTGGCCTAAATTTCCCTACGAGCCACATCAGAGATTATATTACATTACATTTCACCTGCCGCTACCTGTACTGCACTGCAGCTGTCAGTCTGAGCAGGAAACACAATAACAGTGAATGTTTCCCTTCTTTAAAGATCATGAATATGCAGAGACCAGAAATAAATAAATAAAAACAAGCATTCCTGGTCTTATAATCTTTTAGAACACATTATAGACCCATTTTTGCTATGTGAGATCAAAGTTTGCATTGATTTTTAATGCATGTTCCACACAGACTTAAAAAGGAAAATATGTTCAGAACAGCTGTATTTCTTATCCATCACTTAAAAGAGAAGAAAAAAAAAAACTGGGAAAATGGTTTGAATTAAGAGATGAATGCAAAATTCAGCAGTTTCTTTTGTTTGAGGGGGGGAAAAATAATTCTAGGCAAACACATTTAGTGCTGAGCTTGTCAGACTGCATTCTTGTTTGGGTTGCAGTATTGGCTTTTATAAAATGGTCGAACAATTTCCAACAACCCAGAGGTTCTCCAACAGTAAGAGAAGAATATGATGAGAGTCTGGATTATCCACAAAAGCACACAGACTGAAATGAAATGAATTGTGTAAGACTACGGCCTTGTCCTGTCCTGTCACTGTATCTTGTAGGCTAGGTGTATAGTTTTGGCACAGAAGGGAGCTTTAAAAGGGTCAAAAAGAGTCACTTCAATATCAGAAGTGCTAAATCAGCATCGTCCTTTTGGTTTTGAAGAGGCTGACCACAATTGGTCTAATTAAATCCTAAAACATGAGAGCAGCACTCACTTGTAAACTGTTCCACCATTTCCATGGCCAAGTTGCTCCTGGTACTGGAGGTCATGTTCATTTATCTAAACAAACAAAGGGGAAAAAAAACAGAAATTTTTCTCTACATTCTGTTTTTATCTAAAGCATCTTCAAAAGAGTGTTATGCATGTCAGTGTGTGTGGAATCAGGTGTTTCTGTGCATTTCTTTGTGCGGTTAGGTGTATGCATGCATTCATAGACTCATATCTCTATGAGATGGCCACTACAGCAGTTTTATTTATTTTATTTCACTCAATAACTGTGTAAAATGTAAAATGAGCCGATTAATTAATTGAGAGAAAGAAAAAGAAGACAGAAGAGAGAAAGCGAGGCAGGAACATAAATTAAAGAGTTGCCACATTTGTAACAGCAACACCAAGTGGGAAAAAAACCTAGTGAAGTCCTAAAAAACTCAGAAATCCCACTGTAAGGTCATTGGAAGTTCAGTAGCGGAACAAAAAGGAGGATCAATACAACATTTCATGTCTAATATATAAAAAGACGACAGCAGCAAGGAGAGTGATAGGAAGTTTAATGATGATTTGTTTGCCTGTGCTGTCATGTTCGACTTTGATAAAAGCTGTCAAAATGGTAATACAATACAGGCGCTTCTGACACCAAGAGGCCAGAGGGACCAGTATGTTTTAACAAGCAGTCAGTTTTATGCACATCAAAATGCCCTCCATCTTTATTTCAACCTCTTGATTTCTTTGAATATAACAAAATACATGCTGTGGGATCTTAACTCTCAAAGCTTCAGGATTTCAGCCTGTGAGTTAGACTATATATCTGTGCCCAGTTGAAACAATTAAGAAAATGTTTTTACCATTAAAAGTTTTGTCAAAAATTATGTCATTAATCAATCACCCTCTTGTCGTTCAACACCCGTAAGACCTTCATTCATCTTCAGAACACAAATTAAGATACTTTTAATAAAATCTGATGGCTCAGTGAGGCCTCCTTTGACAGCAAGATAATTAACACTTTCAAACACTTTAAAACAGTTCATGTGACATGTGACTACAGTGGTTCATGAGAATACTGACGAAAATACTTTTTGAGTGCCAAAAAAACTAAATGACTTAAATATTTTAAAATATCTAGTGATGGGTGATTTCAAAACACTGTTTCATGAAGCATCTGAGCGTGTATCAAACTGCTAAAGTCACGTTATTTCAGTAAATGAGGTTTTGTTATGTCATAAGCGTTTCAAAACATTTTGAAATTTCAATAGTTCATGTGACTTTGGCAGTTTGATACACGCTCTGAACCACTGATTTGAAACAAAAGATTTGTAAAGATTCAAAGCTTCATGAAGCAGTGTTTTGAAATCGCCCATCACTAGATATTGTTGAATAAAGTCATTATTTTATTTTTTTGCTGCACAAAAAGTATTCTCGTCACTTCATATCATTAAGGTTGAACCATTGTAGTCACAGTTTTAAATATGTCTTAAGTACCTTCCTGGGCATTTGAAAGTGTAAATTATCTTGCTGGCAATGGAGGCCTCACTGAGCCATCAGATTTTATCAAAAATATCTTAAAGGGTTAGTTCACCCAAAAATGAAAATTATGTCATTAATGACTCACCCTCATGTCGTTTCAAACCCGTAAGACCTCCGTTCATCTTCGGAACACATTTTAAGATATTTTAGATTTAGTCCGAGAGCTTTCTGTCCCTCCATTGAAAACATTTGTACGGTAGACTGTCCATGTCCAGAAAGGTAATAAAAACATCATCAAAGTAGTCCATGTGACATCAGTGGGTTAGTTAGAATTTGTTGAAGCATCGAAAATACATTTTGGTCCAAAAATAACAAAAACTACGACTTTATTCAGCATTGTCTTCTCTTCTGGAATCCTTTCCATTGAATTGATTCCATTGAATCGTTTCATCTGTCGGCATTGGTAATGCACTTTTAAGGCGCCGTGGTTGTTTTTGGAGATTAGGACATCAGCGACATGCACACTTACACACCATTTTAAAAAATATAGCAATACCAAAATAGAGGTTTTACGGGTTTGGAACGACATGAGGGTGAGTCATTAATGACAGAATTTTCATTTTTGGGGGAACTAACCCTTTAATATCTTAATATCTTAATATCTTAATTTGTGTTCCGAAGATGAACAAAGGTCTTACAGGTGTGGAACGACATGAGGGTGAGTAATTAATGACAGAATTTTCATTTTTGGGTGAACTAACCCTTTAAGGGTTTTGTACCCTTTGCCGTAACCTGACACCCACCTCCCCAGAAATATAACTACGACAATGCAGACCGCAAGATCTGTGATTGGTCAGCTTGGTAGCATGATGCATCACATTTAGTCCTACACATTTCTGGCATATTTGAAATGCATTTCCTCGTCCATGTCTCTCAGTGAGCTGACATACGTATGACAGAAGTATAAATAGGCCTTATAATAGCCTCTTGCACATGTAGTCAGCTGCACTATTATACAATGCAGAGTTTAACTGCACAATGGCTGCTAAAAAAGACAACAAAGTCAGCAAAGCTTGCAGTTCTGCCTCCATGTTGTTTACACGGTCATCAAAGCTGGTTTGTTATTGTCGTCTTCTGGTAGCATCTTGGTCATTTAGGGGCTTGACGAATCAGGGAAAGATACGCAATGATCCCAATTCAGGGAGTGAATGTGGGCAGCCACGTCTTAGTTTTCAAAAGTCTCAGTTTTTTTCCGCCTACACTGAAAAGCAACCCCTCAAAGTAAAACGCGGCCTACAGCATTTATAAAAAGTCTTTCTTTCCGGGGGTTGAAAACTCTGGAGTAGTGTGGACACCATGCGTAACCATAACAAATGTTATGTGTTTTTAAAAGAAAATGTACTAGTGTGAAAAGGGCCTGAGGTTGACAAAGCAGAAAAACGCTGTGGAAGGTCACTCTAGTAATCTTCTGACCTGACCTGTAAATGCAGTTGCTAATTCCAGACACAGAGGATTATTTTCAGATCCAGCTTTGAACTGATTCATCCAGTCAACAAATTAACTCCCACTCAATTCAGTGAATCAATGAATTGTATAAAAGCCATGAGGGCTGTTCTTGAATCTGATTGGTTGAAGAACTTTCTAAAGTGTGCAATTATTTTTCAGTAAATGCACAGCTAAAGTAGATCTATATCACTTTGCCAAATTATTTTAGTAATTTCAATGGTTGTTACAGTGTTCAAAAAAAAAAAAAAAAAAAAAAAACACAATGAAACTGACCAAGCAAACAAATATAACAATAGGATAAATTGACTATAGTATTTCCATGTTTTTCCCACTAAATTAAGTTTTATTATCTGTGGAAAGCACACTATCTTCCCCCACTCGCACAAAATGTCTCAGTAGCGGGGTGGTAATGTCGCTGTTTTTGAAGCAATTAAACTTCACTATTAGTAGAGACTCTACTGCCGATGTTGAGAGACACACAGACTCAGGTAATTCACACAAGCTTAATTTCTCTCTCTCTCTCTCTCTCTCTGTCAAATAACTGCATTAGTGTGCATATCAGTGGCTCAAGACTCCGTTTACAGTTTTAAAACTACAGTTTGGAACTAGCAATGAAGGCTAGGCATGAGATGTAGGCTATTAGAAATTAGGGTTACACTTTATTTTAAGGTGTCAATGTTACATTTAAATTATGAGTAATATTAATTAACTACAAGTACTTTAGGGTTAGGGTTATGATTATGGTGTGGTTTAGGATTAGTTGCATGTAATTATACACAATATATAGTAATTACAATAGTAACTACATGTAACATGTAACAAACATTAAAATAAAGTGTTACCAAAATTAGTCCTACACACAAGAATTTTAAGGAAACAAAACTGAAAAATGTCTTGCAATGAAACATTTTAACAATATCTTGAGGCACGGCAACTGTAGTATAAGCGGAATCATTGACATTGACTGAGTCCCTTGGATTATTAGAAAAACAATGCACAGGCAAGGTGTTCCAACTCATTATTTTTCTAATAACTCAATAGCTCATCATCAATTACTCCTTACTCGCAGAACTGCAGAAGAGCAAACTAGATTTTAAAAGCATTGCTATTGTAATCCTCATCAACAACGATAACAATAATAACATTAAATTTATATTGATTATTGTTGTTGATAATAATTATTATAATAAAAATGCTGCGTTGTTATTACTATTATTATTATTAACAGCAGCATTTTTCATTAGCAAAAATATTAAATAATAACAATATCATTACTATATAGCTGAACAATCCATTTAAGTCATTTGTTTGTCATTGCTAATGTGACTAGTTAGGTGTCAGTATTTGTGTGTGTTATAGGGGAAGTGTTTCCCCTTGTGAACTGGACCTGATGTGCAGCCAAAGCTCTGCTGACAGGCCTCACCCCAACTATAGGGGGCCAATGCAGGGTATTTGATTAGGCTGAAGTGTGAGAGAGAGACATTGTTGTGTGTGTGTGTGTGTGTGTGTGTGTGTGTGTGTGTGTGTGTGTGTGTGTGTGTGTGTGTGTGTGTGTGTGTGTGTGTGAGAGAGAGAGAGAGAGAGAGACAGTGTGTGTGTGTGTGTGTGGGGGGGGGGGATTCTAGTGCTCTATTAACTGTGCATGTTACTGGTGTCACAGGGGATGTGACTGTCTTAATTGTCTATCTGACACACTTTAGTTGACAGACTGTCCTGCTAGGGGCTTGCAGGGGGGGGGAGAAGAGGTGACAGGGAAAGGGAGGAGGGGTGGGAAGCAAAAGGACACAGCTCTGATCACTCAAGATAAAGATCTCAACCATACCACAGAGAAAGGGTCAGTGAACAGGCCGTTAGGAGATGCTTTCACACATTCACACAGAGAATCTTCTACAGTGACAAATTAAATGGGATAAGTGCTATGAAGCATCACTGGTTCAGTGATAACAGCATCACAAACCAGATAATCAGATCCAAAAGAAGTGGGAATACTCTGCATTATGTGTGCGTATTAAAAGGTATACAGAAATAAAAGTGTGTGTTATGAAGCTACTATACCTGTCCATTCGTCAAAATCTTCTTAAGCTCAGCTGAAGACTTCTTTAAACTGCTGAAGCAAAAATACAAAGTATTAAACTGTGTACTAGAACAAAAATCTGACATGATGAGTAAATTGTTTAGACAGAGCAGTTACTTCACATTAGAAATGTAAGATGAGACTCAATTGGCTGATATGATTTGCTCCTGCATCACTGCTGAATACACACACTGGCCTTCAGACTGCAGGTCTGTTTCTTTCTCTCAGACCAGATCCAATTAAAACTGACAATGTTTGAATGAAGACTTGAAGGCTCCTGTTAGCGTTTCTCTTATTGAAGAGAATTACATTATTGAGACCTTTATAATTAAAATTAATCAACATCATCCTTAAATGTGCAGCAAGTGATTTCTAAGAGACAGTATCAATATTTGAAGTCAACCCAACCCTTCATCGCTCCGGCCAAAGTGCACAAAAAAAGCAATGCAAAGTTGAAGCGAAGCAAAACAATATTTTGTAAAAAAATAAAGCGAAGATGACGAACATACAACAAGAACAAAAAATGAACATACAGTGCACAAGACTATATACAAGCAAAAGTTTATTATTAGTCACCAGCAGCATCACACTAGCTCAACCCTGACACTCAAAACTGTCCTGTTATTATAGCTAACATTATGACCACAGCATATCTTGGTTCTGTAAAACATAGCAAAAGCAATGTTACTCACATATGGAGCAGAAAAATGCAACCTCGACACCCGCTTTCAGGCCTTCCTGCTTTGTTCTCTCCAGCATTAGAAAGCTTTTAACGCGCATCCTAAACCTCTTGCCTGATCATAACCCTTCTTTTTCCAGTGATATTCCTCTGACCTTTATTCTTTTGTAATGTCTCTCAGCCATCTCTCTTTCTACGGTCTTTCTTCAAATCTCCCTCTTGCTCCCTCTTAAACTTTATTTCCATAAAATTAAATTTATTCCTGTGATGGCAAAACTGAATTTTCAGCATCGTTACTCTAGTCTTCAGTGTCACAAGTAGTTGCTCATTTGAGATGACATTAGGCCAGAAAATTCTCAAGATAGTTTTTTGTGTGGAAAACAGAGAGCTTATTCAGGTCACCGTCTATCATCCTCCAACACTCTGAGCCAAATAATAAGGTGGAAAGCACACAGCTCTGATACAACTTCAGTTTGGTCTTTATGCTATACTGCTGGGATCTCCAAACATTATTCGGCATTCTAAAAGCATTTCTGGCCTCACTGATACGGCTCTTGAAGTCACTGTCTGCTCCTCCATCATATCTCATAATGCTGCCCAAATATGTGAACTCCTTGGTTATTGTAAGATCTTCTCCATATAACTGCACTGGTGAGGGATTGGGTGTCACGTTCCTTCAGAAATCATTCTAATATGCTGATTTTTTTTTTGCTCAAGAAACATTTGTTATTATCAATTAAAAACAGTTTTGCTGCTAAATAGTTTTTATTTATTTATTTATTCATGATTTAACGTCATGTTAGCAACAATGGCTTATATATATAAAATCTCATTACAATATCATTTCAATACATTACTTACAATAATAAAAAAATCAATCAATATACAAAAAAAAAATACATAAATAACAATAACAACAAAAGCAATAATAATATCATATAGTATCTTTTAATTTAATTTGTGATAAAAAATTTCCAGAATTCTTCCAGGAGAGACCTTTTTAATTGAATAAAAACGTTGTCTAATGTCATTTAAAACATTAAAAGGTGATAAAGAGGAGGTTTTGTTTTTATACATTTTTGCAATATTACTTGAAACGGTCTTTACTAACTGATAAAAGACTATTTATTAGGTGCACTGAAAGGAATAATATTAATATACATCATCTGTGCACGAGGTAGGGCCTTATCATCGTATAAACGATCTGGCTTGTCAATCACTGCCGTGACATTCCTTGTGAGAGACGAGCGCGGCTGCGCGCTCCAGTAACTTTCCACACTCCACAGGCGCCGCATGCAATGTTTTTGTCAGGAGACAGGAGTAACAACTGCAGATTATGAGTTACCTGCGGTGAGTCCAACATAATGAATCCACTAACATGACACAGCGAATGCCCGTGGTAAACACTCGTGTTCCAATACTCGTGCACGAGTTTTAGGATGCGTTCATGCGCTCATTTCAAAAACTCACTAACAGTCTTTGGTTTCTCAGTCGATGAAAAAATCCGCTTTATCACATTTAAATTGTTTTTGTAGAAACTTTTTTTCAGGATTTTTAAACAAAAACAGTATTTATTTGAAATAGAAATATTTTGTAACATTATAAATGTCTTTGTTGTCACTTTTGATCAATTTAATGTGTCCTTGCTTAATAAATATATTAATTACTTTTTTCTTTTTTTTCTTACACTCACACTTACCGACCCCAAACATTTTAACAGTAATGTGTAACCAGATGCTGATCCACCTAAAAAGGTAGTCCTAACTCAAAAAACACTATTTAGTCAACAAGCCACAAGAGGCCGCAAGTTATAGTGATTTTACCATAGGTAAGTGGTGTTCTTAAGCATGATGGATAGCGGATTCCTCTGATTACAAACATAGTTGATAACCATAAGCTGTTTAACAAGCAATTTAGAAAACATGAGGGATTAATATAGAATTGCATTACCTATCGTTGGACCGGGAATCAGCTGCAGAGGAGCCCCTGCCACTCGAGGATTCGGGCCGCGTGTTCACCTGCGGGCAAACAAAGACAATCAGAACCCTGTGCTAATTAACCTGTGATTCAACAGCAAACTGCCTGGTTTGGCCGCAAGGTTAATTGGCTTTTGGGGGGAGACAGAGAGAAATAAAGAGAGGCTTGAGGAAAGGGGTCACTTCATCTATCAGGCAAAATTAAATATAACTCTGGGAACATCCTTGGGTTTAAAAAAAAAAAAAAAAAAAAAAAAAAATCAACATCATGTCCTTTGTTTGTCATTAAAAAGGATTCATGAAGCTGCTTATTGTCAGAGCCATGCTAACAGATTGCAGTTGGAGAATGAAGGAAAAAAGCTCAAAGAGTGTCACTATATAAATAAGTAGATTAATTGAGGTCTGTAGGTCGTATAGTGTAGTGCAGTAAAGCAGTGATTATCTTCTTAATTAGTGTCTATGAAGACCTCATTTAGATCAGTTTATCAGTTTGTTTGTTTTTTTTTTTTTACCTTTTCAAGCCAATTAATTTGGAATTAAACCCAAACAAGAACAAAAAACGAGCAATCATCTAGGTAAGCTAAAAAAATTATACTTTTTATTTAGCATGAAATTAATCAAAATTGACAGTTTATAATGAGGTTTATAATGTTGCAGAAGACTTCAAATAAATGTTGTTCATTTGAACTTTCTATTTTTTAAAGGAATCCTGAAAAAAAAAAAAAAAATCCTGCTTTCCATTAAGTAGCACAAATGTTTTCAACTTTCATAAGAAATGCTACCTGAGCACCAAATCAGCATATCAGAATAATTTCTGAAGGATTATGTGACACTGAAGACTGGAGTAATGATGCTGAAATTTCAGCTTTGTCATCACAGGAATAAATTACATTTTCGAATATATTAAATTACAAAATTGGTATTTTAAATTGCAATAATAGCTCTATTAATAGGCTATTAATGTTTGTACTGTTTTGATCAAATAAATGCAGTCCTGGTGAGCATATTAAGACACTTATTTTTAAAAAAACATGAAAAACCGACCCCAAATGATTGAACGGTTTATCAAATCAGAAGATAAAAAAATACAATGAAAAACATAGAGGTTGTAGAAAATGAGAGACAGATAGAAAGAGAGAGTCTTGACTTCAATTGACATTTCAATAAGTGTACGCAGCATAACCGATCCATGCCCAATTCTGCTGAAACAATCATTGAGACACATACCTTCAGGCCGTGTATGTTGCGGATCCCTGGGGTCTTACCGGCTGAAAAGAAAATTGACTAGATTGTAGATCACGTGAGGCCAGAGAAAAAGAACATGAGCAGAATATTTTAAATGTTTAAAATGTCAGACTTAATCTATCTGCAACATTAAAAGACAGACATATTGAAATACAGTTTACGGAGCTTATGTCATAAAAAATAATGCGTATGTGAATGTGTTTGTATTCAGAAAGAATTTTCTTCACCAAACTGATATTTATTCCTCTCACAGAATCCAGTGAGCATGAAGTAATGTGGGATTTGCTAACAGAAAATGCTCACACACAAACACACGTGAGCAGGGCAGTGCTGAGTATAGGGTTTTAAACTGTGATCTAGGTTCTAGGTGGGCCTCAGGCACATTTACTGTTGCGGTGTTAAACTGTAATTTGGGCCAACACACTAACACACACTATACACACCTCGTGGAAATATCTGTAAAGGCTCAGGTAACAGTCCATTGATGCGTTGCTCCACCACTGTGTTGCAGTACTGCGGAGAATACAGTGAAACAAAACTCTTAAAAAAAGTCTGGTTCCTTTTTACAGTATAGTACACACAGAATCAATATTAAGCTCAGTGAAAGTATTTCAGAAAAAAAGGAGTACATAAAAGCAATCTTATGTCAAAAAACCACTTGCAGTGTTGGGAGGAAAAGAAAAGACGCTAAATGATTCGGGCACCCTGCTCAGGTAATCTTTTTAAAACACCAGTCACCCACTGTATCAATTCATCCGTTGTAATGGCAGCCAGACACAGCCCAATCACTGAGTTTTCTCATTTCAGCCTGACGTAAAAGCAATCTGCCAGTAACGGCTGCCTATTAATTAATTACACCGCATAATAGGCTGAAATGGAGTCTGGCATTTATAAACCTTTTATTATATTATTAATGTCATGGCAAGCTTTTTGTGTAATTATTATTATTTTTTCTTTAATTAACCTATGCCATTAATAAAGAAATTTAACTTAACGCATTCTAGATTTCAAGTTTATTTGGTGCTGTACTTGTAGTTACATGTCATAAATTAATTATATTTTATAGTATTCAATATTTAAATTTTAAAACTACAGAAACTAGTGACTAACAAACAGTATTAGACTTCATATTGTATTCTGTTTACATATTTTATTAATATTTTTATATATTATATAATTAATTCATAATATTGTATAAATATTAAATATAGTTTTGAAGTTGACCTTGCAGCGATTACGTCATCTAGCACTTTTGCTGATTCCATTTCAAAAGAACTCTGCTGTCTTTCAAACACGCGCACAGATTTGTGTCTCCTGCCAAAAGAACATTCAATGGATGTTTCGGTTAACAGAACCATCTGGTCGCTCGTCCTGTCCTCTCAGTCCAGCACGAGACCTTTGTGTCCAAACACAGAGCGCCCATCACACACAATAAAGCCATTAAAAACCACAGATCCAGATGGACATGAGAGGAGGGGAGAGTGTCAGTGTTTAACAGAAAGACAGAGACAGAGGGAAAGAGAAACAAAGGCAGAACAAGACAAAGGTCAAAAGCAAGCCTAACCAAGGGGCCGGCGGTACAGCACCGTCCCTCCGCCGTGTGCGAATACGTGATGAATACGCCGGGCTGCGCGCGAGGACATGCAGAGGAAGCAGTGTTAGAGCAGCTGTTATTAAATACCCTATTTATCACTGTCACCTCTCTGCGCTGCCTGCAGGCACTGAAACCATGTAGCTCTACCAAAACACACACCTTTAATTTTCCACTCGGTTGCTTTATCGATTAGGGCTGCAATTACCTAACTAATCTGTAACAGTGTATTAAAAGAAACCTCCCTTTGTTGGACAATAACTAAAGGCAGTTTGATCACAGGAAGGCAGCTTGAGAGCTGGAGGGAACAGAGGAGTCGGACCTCCGCTCTGTTGGACCCCGATCATTAACACACCCCAAGTAAAGCACTCCGTAATTAGCCAGCCCAGCCAGGGAGATCAGTGCCTGTGTGTGTGTGTGTGTGTGTGTGTGTGTGTGTATGTGTATGTGCGAGTTGGCGAGGCTACATCTGACATGGGTCAGTCTTTAACTTTGAACTAACATCCTGGAAAGGCTAACGGTAAGAAGGGGTTCACCAGGGACCCAGAACATCTCAGAGACCTCAGACTGATGATTGCTGCTGGAGTTAAAAAAAAAAAAAAAGGTCCAGTCAAGACAGTTTGAAGGTCTGTTTCCACCAGAGAGCTCGGTGAATTAGCTTACGCACCTGTAAAGCGAGGAGTCATCTCTTAATTCCTATTAAGTCTACATAACAGTAATTCCCTTCACATGGAATTAATTGAAGCAAATTTATAAAGGTCCCCACAGAGACCTCAAGAGCCACCAAGGCAAAGGGCACACGCTTGAAATATGACCACAATGATCAGTTAAACATAGGCACAAGCCTCAGAACATGTTACACGCATATTAAATTCCACCCTTCTCAGCAGCTTGCACTCTCCCCAGAGAAGCAAACGGCATCATGGGAGGAAAAACTCATTTTCAGAAAAAGTGGACTCAGTTGTGCTGTTAACCAAAATGCAATGAGGAGGCAATCTGCAATGTGCACTAATATTCACTTTCAGAGTAATATGGCCACAAAAAAATTCTTTTGTGATGTGCCATGGTACATTCCTGAAGAGGAAAATCTCTCTGTGTATAAGCATTAATGCAGATTGTTGCGATAACAAATGAGAACACTTGCATTCCCGCAAATATCTCCAATGTCAGAACGCGCATTTCAAAACCAGCTACTCGCGACTGCAGAATTAATCATGACGGCGGAAAAAAAGTTGAATTACACTCAGGCAGTGCAGGACACCCGCGAGACATCATTGTCAGTGTGTCACCTTCTGGCCTAATCTGGCTAATGACTGCAATGGCCTTGAGAGGTACAACATTGATAAAGCATCTAAAAATAAATAAATATCAAACTTAAGTGATTTCATTTCCTGCAGAAGCGGTGGTATTGAAGCCCATGGCTACTCGAGAGTCATTGAGAGCTGATGGGGGGTAAAAGACAACACCAGCTGAAAGTGGATTTTGAAAAATTCCTCTACCCAGGAGGGCTGTGCTTCTAATGAGGCGAAACTTTAAGTATTGAATAATAAATAATAAAAGTTGATAGTTCATTTAACTTCCACTGTACTTCACAGGGGGAAAAACTATTACGAATCATTATGCTTGGTGTCCACAATGTGAGCAGTAAGTATTGAAAGCACTTTTACGGCGGTCTCAAAAGAAGCACGCAAAAAAACGAGAGAGAAAAACAACAGAGGAAACAAGTGAAGGCAACAACATTCCCTGACTTGAAAAGGAAGACTGTTTAAACACGTAATCAGGTAAAAGTTTACAATAGCTTTTTATTAGACACAAATATTTTGACCGTTTTCAATTTGTGCCTGGTCACTGGGGGGGGGAGGCCGCTGCCTGAGTCAACACAAAAATAATGACTATTAAGAAAGTAAACAGGAATTTAATATTACACTTTTCCCTTTGCTAATCTTGCTTGGTTAACACCTGTATAATTTAAAATGGGGGGGAGGGGGGGTTCCAAGCCAGAAACACACATTGCCATGGAAACATCAAGAGGTGAAGCCAGAAAAAAGGAAATAGATGAAGAAATTGAAGAGAGAAAAAAAAAAAAGAAAATATGTAGCTACTTGTCATCCTTGCCAATCAGCAAAGTAATGAGAACACTTTCCCCAAGGGTGAATAGATCTGGAATAATAGATTTGTAATAGCTTTTCCCTTCCAACAAAACACTTTCAGCATTCAAAAGTCTAATACAACAGACTGTAACAGAGCGCAACAGCGACCACCCACTTTTCAGCAGCCTTGGTTACGAAGTATTTTTCCTTGTTCATTTTCTCCATATGCATTTTATTAAAGGTGCAATATGTAAGAATTTTGCAGTAAAATATCCAAAAACCACTAGGCCAGTGTTATATATTTTGTTCACTTGAGTACTTACATATCCCAAATGTTTCCAACTATTTGTAAATTGTGAGAAAATTTAAATTTTAACCAAGGCTCCGGGACGTGTGAGGAGTCGCCTGTCAATTGCGTCATACCCGTGTTCCCCTCGGCTTCCGGTTTTATTTTGTAGAAACCATGGAACCACCAAAGATGCTTTAATATATTACATGTTTTAATAGGCAAAGGAACAACTGTTTGGTTACATTTATAGACCGAAAACTAATTATTGTTATATAGCTCAACACGTTTAGTCTTATAGTTTAAATCTAATTTTCTTGATTTTTAGCGAGTACCATGCTTTACCATGCCTCAGAGAAAAACACTATTTTGTCAAGCAGTTAACATAGCATAATCAGATGCAGCTTTTTTTTAGTAACAGTAATACAGAATTTTCTCCATCATACAATATGTTTTAATTGCATTAACTGCATGCCATTTATCAACACAAGCCATCCAGCATTTAAAGGTGCAATATGTAATATTTTCTGTCCGCTAGAGGTCACTAGAGGCCTATTCAAAACAAAGGTGTAGCCTGATGATGCCAAGTTTGAGTGCGGAATCTTCGTTGGTCTTCACCTCAACGGCCGGTGGAAAATAATTGAGATAGGACTCGGGAAGAAATAATGTTCATGGATGCCATTATTAACACACAACACTCAGTCCTGCTCTGCTTCATAATACAGTAAGTATTATGAAGCAGAGCAGGACTGAGTGTTGTGGGAGCTGAACGAGGTAGCTGGAACAACTGCGTAACACACACCTCAAATCAACGGAACATTTATTATGCCAGACGCAGTAAGATAGATCGATTTTAGAATGCATTAATAAATGCTGGATGGCTTGATAAATGACATGCAATTCATTTTAAAACGAATTGTATGATGGAGAAAATTCTGTATTACTGTTACTAAAAATTAAGCTGCATCTGATTATGCCATGTTAGCCACTTGACAAAATAGTGTTTTTCTCTAAAGCATGGTACCAAAAATTTGATTTTAATCCTTTAATAATGTTCTTAGTCCTAATGTTTTAGTCCTAAATGTTTTAGTCCTAAGCTTTTGCTCAAAACTAACCAACATAAAAAAATTATTTGTTTACAATCCCTGCAAAGAAGAAACTTGGTGTTGTTTTGCAAACAAAAAGGAAAATATATCATTTTCAGCATCGGCTATCGGCCAAAATGAGTTGAAAAATCTTGGCAAAAATCCAATGTAATGCATCCCTACTTCTGTACATTTATGACAAAAAACTTTCACTCCACCTCCTTACATTTGTATTTTGAGTTTCATTGGCCAAAAAAAAAGAAAAAAGAAAAAAAAGAGAAAACAAAATATGAATGTGACTGATTTTGACCTTTTTTTGGGGGGGCCAACCATGCAATGAAAATCTGATATTGACAGCCCTATCACAAACCTTGATTTCAATTAAAAAAATATAAATTAATAATAATAATAATAATAATAATAATAATTTGAGAAAAAGAAAAAATTAAGAAAAAAGGAAAAAGTCTCTGAAAAGACTCTGTACTTAATCTTAATGGAAATGAAAAGTATTGCGAATTATTATTATTTTTATCAATCTTGAAAATAGTTTTCGCAGCTTAACATTTTGTTTAAACAATGATACCATTCATGTGTGGTAATATAAACAAGAGAAAAATGAATACTGAACATGAAAAATAATTAAAGTTGAGAGTTGTGAAAATGACGTGATCTAGGACCTTTACACAGTCCGCGCCATTGTAAAGTCTGTTTGTCTAGATCCCTCACAACCTCATTTTTATCCAAATTAAATTCAATATGGCGTCTATGGTCTATGCCATTTTGTCTGATGGTAACTGACGTTTATGATGGTGGAGTTATGTTTACAATTATAGGCAGTAGTAGTTCAAAAGTAGTTCTTCAATGGCAATCTAGCTATTAAACGTTTTAGAAATGATACTGAAATCACACTGTTTAACAGCTGAATCAAAGAGCTCGGCTACATTTATACATGAGGCAGACTCACATACGACAGCATAGCTTTGAGCTCCTCGTCACTGCGAACTGTGATTCGGTCACCAACTTCATCCTCATCTGAAATATAAGAGAATCACATCTGACACAGCTAATCATTTGCCAATTTAAACAACCATTTTTATCATGCATTCTGCAAATGTATAGGTTTACTTTTTTGCATCACTTAAGCCCAACCAATTTGCTTTGTTCAATTAAGACAAGGGCATTGAAAAGAAAATGACAGTTATTCAGTAATAATTTCTGGTTGTTTCATATGTACTATTTTATTGGTTATACTGAAGATAATTTTAAACCAAAGTCAAATAGTAAAATAATTCAAATTTAACAACAATGCTCACATTCAAAAGCTGTGACTGTAGTTTCAGGCATGACATCCCTGATCGCGGCCTGTCAAATGAGACAATCACAGAGCAGACACACATTTGATTGACAGCTGTCAATTAGCACCACTATTCTGAAAACCACTCATCAAGGTAATCCACACTCCATGAATGGTTTCTACCTCTAAAATGAACTGAGATACCACATGAAAACACATTGTAAATACAGGTAAATCAGCAACTCACCAGCAAATCGTTAAAGTTGAGATGTGATGGACAATCCACTAGTGAGTCCATGTCCCCCACCGGTGTCTTTATCCGGATGACGATTCCCTCAGATTCCATGCTGCACAGGTTATTCAAAACAAGTAAAAGCATAACAAAAGCACACCGAGAAACATAATCTTGGCTTTCAGTCCAGATTCCCAGACAGACATCAGCTGTGCAGCAGGCTAGGCGGCTAGCTGCTTAGCTCACCAACAGTGAAAAATACATTCACGACACAACTGACGCAGCGGTCACTTTGTCTAATAAACCAGCGACATGTCATTCCAGATGTACGGACTACAGTTCATCCGACTGTTAACTAGGATTTGAAAAAGTGTGTCAGTAGTTAACAAACTGTCAACAATGAAAGTAAACCAGAGGAAGTTTGGCGGAAGTGTATCGACATTTACCCGGAAGCTGAACGTCAGCTGGAGACATAAAAGTCTCATACATGTGTGTGTGTGTGTATATATATATATATATATATATATATATATATATATATATATATATATATATATATATATATATATATATATATATATATATATATATATATATATATGAAGACTTCAGATGCAAAAGCCTCTAAGTGCCGTCTGAAATTGAAATTTTCACTGTTTTTTTTTTTCTGTCTGTTTAACACATTTTTTAGATTTCACTTAGTATGAAAGTTAATTTTCGCTTTACCTTATAATTATTTTTTATTTTACATATATATGTATTTTTAGGGTGATTGGGACAGTTTTTGAATTTCTGCCTTGTGCAAGGTTTCTTGTCATAAATGAAAAACATCAGCTCAACACATGATACATAATACTGAAGATGTTAACTATCCATTTGAGGAGGAAAAGATGGTATATTATAATGAAAGGGTGTTTGACATACACTTTTCTGTAAACTGAGCAAAAAAAAAAAAGGCTTGAAGTCCAAAAGTCATTGAAAACATTTAAAAATCAAGTAAACAAGTAAAAAAAAAAAAAAAAAAGTTATAGGTCCTAAACTCATACAAAAAAAAAAAAAAGTAAACTGATCCAAAACCTTTTTTTTGGTAACACTTTATTTTACAGTGCCATATTACACGTTACTACATGTACTTACTATAGTTATAACAGTAAATTATGCATAATTACAAGTAACTGACCCTAAACCAAACCCGAACCCTAACTGTAACTCTATAGTAAGTCAAGAAGTTAATTAATAGTACTCAGTACTTATTTGAGTAATTACAAAGTAACTACGGCACTGTAAAATAAAGTGTAACCTTTTTTTTTGTAACATTTGGATGAGTTATTAACTGTTTGACAAACACATTTAACCTGCACAAACCTTTTATTACTGCAACAGTAAAATTATTACTGCAATAAGTAAAAAAATATATATATAAAATTAAATTTAATTCACCCTATGTATTTGTTAAATAGTGTAGTGTAATATGGGAGCTACAGTAGCATGGTCATTACATGGGTCATTATCACAAAACAAACACTGACAGACAAGACAGGTTATAGCCTATTTGTCTTATGCAAACACAATTTTTAAAATTTCATCTCAAATAAATATTTCATGTCTAAATACGTTTTTATTTGGTAAGCACTAGTCAGGCTGTCTTTATCATTGTAGATAATTTCATATTTTACCTCTACTTACTCCATCCGTTTCATATTTTACTTCTATTTACTTCTTTAACTCTTTTCTGCTTATAAACACTCTAAAAAATGTTGGGTTAAAACCATCCCAAGTTGAGTTGAAACTGGACAAACCCAGCGAATGGGTTATTTTAACCCAGTGATTGGGTTGTTTTGACCCAGCGGTTGGGTTACGTGTGTAATTCAACTATTGTTTAAAAATTACTGTATTGCTCACTTAAAATGAACCCAAAATATGTTGGAAATGAACATTTATTAATAAGTTTAATGAATATTAATCAAACAATGAACATTTATTAAATTGCTTATTAATAAATGTTCACCTTTTGATTATTATTGTTGCCTCTAATAATTATGTTTCTGATTTTTGGGTTAATTTCAAGCCAGCCATATGGTCATTTTTAAACAACAGTTGGGTTAACATTGGATAAACACGTTGGGTTGTTTTTAACCCAGAATTTTTTTGAGCGTACAATTTAAATAGCATTAGTATTTAAAGATTTCTACTTTGCACAACTCATTAGTGTGTAATTGAATGTACAGCAAAGAACATTTAGTGCCCTGTTGATTACAGCCTTATCTTAGGGGAAGACTCATTCACTCAATCACAGTCACAGCCTGATTGCAAAAGCCTCAACAGACATTGATCCTTCAGCAAAATAGAGTTTTGTTTCTTTTGACCTCAGAGTCCAGCTAATGCAGTCTTGATACCTTACGGGCAGGATTTAGAGCAATGTGCAATGATAAAGAGCTATGGAAGCTAAGTCTGAACCAAGCTGAAATCCATGATATGATCACAGCCTTCCAAATAGGATCAAGTCTCACATCAAACTTTAAAACAATAGTGTTTCCAGCCTATCAATGCCCTGACCTATTATTGGCACTAAAGCTGCCCTGTCAATGGAACAAATGTGTAGTCTGAAAGAGCAGTGGAAGAATGCCACCTTAAATGTTTTCTTTGCTCACTTTGTAAGAGGACAAAAGCGAAACTCTTAAATACGCAATGGGGTTGTGCACTATTGAATGAAGACCATTCTCCTCTCAAACTACAATTGAAACAGTCAGGTTTTAACCTCCTGATGTTAGTGAAAACTTACTAAGAGCTCTCTGTTTAATGATCAGATTATATTACTCAAATAACAATTGTCAACTGAGGAGTTATAGTTTTGATAGCTCTAAAATGTACAGTTTGTGTAAACAGCTGAATCCACAAGTGGCTCATAAACACACAATCAAACCTAATGAGTGGTTAACCCTTCATACTCTGAATGAGTCATCAGCTGCTCTGCATGACATTGATTGTGTGTCACACAGCACAATAACTATGGCTGAGTCTCATTGTTCAGAGATGGAATTGTAGACAGAAATGGAGTGTATCTAGCAGTAAAGTGCTGATTACCAGAGAGATGTAACTGCAGTTTGTCGTCCCTCTGTGGACCTGCTGTTAAAAAAAACATGCTACATCAGCAAACACAATTATCAGAAATCAAACTGGATCTACAGCCGTGAGGAAGAGCATGGAGAGAGAGGGCTAGGATGCAGTGTCTGGTAATTAAAAAACATTTTATAAGCCTAAACGGTCTTCGCTCTCTTCCTCTCCATCGACAAGCTGCTTAGCTGAGACAGAGCAGTTTGACTACAGACATGTGAGCTGCTGGTGTTTAACTCTCTGCACTGGAGAAAAACAGGAACGAAAGACAAACTGGCAAAATTTCCAAGTGTTTCCATTTTCTGACATTGTTTACAAAATTCCAAATTAATCAGAAAAGCTCTTTGTACATCATTATTTTGAAAATAAGTGCAAACCAAGCACCAGGGAGTTGTTACCTGCTGTAAATTCAATTCATGGAAATCAGTGTGGCAGGAACTGAGGAATAATTCAATATAAAATTGAAATTTATTTTCTAAATGTATGTTATAGATCTCATTGTGAACAATTAATTAATTTATTTATTTTTTTAGTTTTTTGACTTCTGCATTTAATCAAAATGTAGTAACTGGATCGTAAAACCTGCGAAAACAACAGACTTCTCTCTGGTGACGAATGCCGGACTTTTCAAGTGATCTAGACCATTTAAATCCTGCCCAGTCAAGCTCTTGTTCCTCTGCCTTCATTTTTGAGTGCAGCGCCCACATCTCAAAATCCAGTCAACAACAGGATTGAATAGACACGCACTACATTTTTTCTTTTCCGATAATCCATTAATCACAGACGTACGTCACGATACAGAAGAAAAGATCTGTCGTTATTTCCGTTCAACCTGATGAAGTACACCTGTAAGTGTGATATGTGGCTTATATTCTATACTGACTCCTTGATTAAAAAAATAAAAGGTTTTAGTCTGATTAGTTTAATCATACAAATCAGCAAAGAGTCTTGTAATGTCTGAAACTCCACACTTATTCCTCAGTTTGTAAAAGATCAGCATTATATTCAGTATTGACCATAAAAATCACATCGCTTACCCACCTGATCTACTTTATCTGGAACGAGTCCAGCACCACTCTGATTATAATGGATAAAGTATGAGCAATATGTAAATGAGATCCCCATTGCATCCATAAAGTAGTGATGCACATGCATAATTAATTGGCTTGTGAATATTTTATTACCTGTTTATTTTATGTTCATCTATCACATTTGAGGGGTCTTGGTAAGTATAAGAGACTAAAAAATATTTTATACCCTAAACTTTTGAATGGTATATTCTGAAAGTGATTAACGAATAGCTGTCAAGAGTCTTCAATCAGGGGTCTATAAAAATTTGTTCCATTTACTGTTCTGTAATACCCCAATTTCTTCAAGACAATGCATTGAATCTCAAACAAGACAGTTCTAAACTAGCCTTGCAACATCAGAATTTGTACTAGATTCATTCATTTTAATATTAATATTCACAATGACAACCAAGGAATGCGTTCACTATCCAAAGGCGCTCACTATCTTACTAAGTGTCTACTGCCAACGCCACATATTGTGGTCAGGCTTTGCCATGTCTGCCCTAACATCTGTTTGTTAAATGGGATCATTATAAGCATATTAAGAGGTCAGTGGGATCAAGGTTTTGTGTTTAAACAAGTCCATTTCCACAGTCATATCAGAGCAGAAACACTGCGAGAGGGGAGTTGATAAATCAAGCCTGAGGGGGTCTGGTAATAGCTCTGAGCCAGGTAGCACAGCCCTCTGAGCTTATCCTATTCGTCACCTTAAACGTTCTGCCAGCGTGTCTGCTAATTTACTCAAACCACTGCCTCTAGATCTGACCTATACTGAAGACATAATAAGTGCTGCTCCTTCTATTTTAGACTCCTCCAGTCCTGTTACGAGATCCGGTAATGTCTGCGGTACCATCAGTGTCTACAAGCCCAATCACACACATCTTATTTTACACTTTAAATTGATTCCAAGATTTATATTTCTTGGTCATTAAAATTGCACCTGGCACACTATTACAATTATATTATATATTTTGTGTAAATACACTACTGTTCAAAATTTTGGGGTGTAATATATATATATATATATATATATATATATATATATATATATATATATATATATATATATATATATATATATATATAAAGCAAATCAGCATATTAGAATGATTCCTGAAGGATCATGTGACACTGAAGGAATATTTTTGTTCAAGTAAATGCAACCTTTGTGAGCATAAGTAACATTTAAAAAAATCTTACCCCAAACTTTTTAATACAAAATAAACACTAACAGGACGACCAGGAAGCAGAAGGGTGATAATAATGTAATAATACATCATGTGATAATAAATGACTGTGTTATCCCTTTGATTGCATGGATACTTACAAATAAATAAATAAATAAATGAACAAGGAATATTGATTTAATGTATTATTTTGATGTATTATATTTGATATAGGGTAGACTGAAACACAAGTTTCATGGATGAGCTATATAGTGTTGCCGCTGAAAACAGACTTCTTTATTAAGAGATTTTTTAGCACTAACACTGCAGCTGACCAATCAGAATCAAGTGTAACTTGGCCAAGAAATTCTGTTTAGATATTAGAAAAAAAAAATCAGAGTCTGGTCTTTCGCAACATTCACATTCTAATTACATTTTTCTCTATTAGACTGATCATATATCCCAGCCTTCCCATCTTAGTTATATTTATATAATAAGTCTAAATAAGACAGACATAATGGGCAGAACTACAGGCAGATGTATGAAGGTACCAGAGGTATTGAGGTATTCTGCCCAGTATCGATCCGAAAGTAGCTCCCGTATGCTTAATCCAGGGGCCCGCATGATGAGCATGCAGGCTCCAGAGGGTCATTTACAGTGTCTGTAAGAATCCAACCGCACTGCCTCATTGTAAAACATAACAAAAGCAGCTGAAATACAAGCCTGGTCTGTACCTGTGCTCTATAGCATCACATTTTCATTAAAAACCACAATCCTGCAGCTGAGCCTCAGGGAAAGCCACAATACAGCCCTCTAACACAAGGGCAAACACACGGGGCCTGATGCTAGCCTTCAGAAAATAAAAAAGCAGTAAATAAGTAGGTAAATTGAAGTGGGTTTTTGCAAAAGGGTTGAATGTAAATGGAGTATTGAATGTAACTGGGTTTGTCCAGCACTCTGTGCAAGATTTGGCCTTTTATGTTTGTGGGTTTCTTTAATGTTTTGAAAGACTCCAGCTCCCTTTTGTATGCAGAAAGCTGATTCAGTGTACTAAAGATTGCTGTGAGTACCACTGCACATAAACAGCTAATGTTACATACTCAAAATAGCTTGTAAATATCATACAGAGTGTGGAAAACATCTATAAATGGCACATTAAACAGACGATGATGTGTTGACTAAGCCGCAGTGCTGTCATATTAAGTGGTTTTGTGCTTCTTTGTGCGCATAGCACTAGCTTGAGCCTTTGTGTAATTACAGGGTAAAAGTTCAGACTATAAAAACCCTCGATGACACAGGAAATGTTTGACTGTCATGTCTTGTGACCCCTGACCGTGATGGAGACCGGCCACACGTTTCAATCTTGCAGGAGTACACAGGTCAGAGACGGTACGTTTGATGAATGGCACTTGGCCTTTATGAATGTTCTCGATAAGTGTTTTGTATTTGAAATCTAAGGGTTATTTTAAAGCCAAAGAAACTGATCTAAAACAACATGTGCTAACTTGAAGTGAAAAGAAGGATCCTGATGCAGTTCCTTCCTATTCTATCCATATAATGGTGCCCTCTGGTGGTGAAACTGACTTGAGCGCCTCACAACATTGACACAACTAAAGAAAACATACCTTAAAAGAATCTGCTAAGAAGTCATTGTTCTGTATAAACAGACAACAGCTTCTTGGCAAACAAAGCCATTGTGAGCAGCCCTCATTCCATGACTGTGTGGAAGGAAATGAAGATGGCTCATTAGGTGTGCTCGCTTTGTAGCAGGGGATCCATCTGTAAAACATGCAGCACACGAGGAAACAGGAAGGAACTTTATGATTGCTAGAATCGATGTGTGGGAGATATTGTGTTGATGCATCCTTTATGGATACAATCTCACTCTCTCTCTGTTTCTCTTTCCCCCATCTCCTTCCCAAGAGATTTTCTCTCCTGTCACAACCCCGGATGGTCCAGCCACCAGAGGTCAAAGGTCAAACCCTAAAAGAGAAATTAGTTTATTGACACAATAAGACCTGGCAGTTTATTTGATGTTCCATCACACAGTGTTCCAACCTTCCTCGTGTTTGCCTCTCAATTTCACAGATCCCACGGGAGGGTGAGAAACAGAAGCTATATAAATGAGAAATCTATCACCAGTGTTATAACGCTCTGAGTCCCTTGATCTTCTGAGTCCACATCACATGGTGGCTGATCGGTTTTAAATACCTCACATAGTAATGAGACAACTTATTATTTTTGATTAAAAATGTTAAAAATGTAATTAGTTAATTGCAGTTTTAATAACAAATTGATTAATCATGATTAATCACATCTAACATAAAAGTTTTGTGTTTATATGTGTAATATATATTATTATATTTACACATTCACATGTATATGCATATACACAATCAGAGACATATATATATATATATATAGTATATTATATGTACACACACACATACTGTATATTATGTAAACACAAACTTATATATTAGATGTCATTAAGCACGATTAATAGATGTGACAGCCCTATTAGTAACATTTAGTTTAACCCTTAGATATTTAACTTCTATATTAGATAGATAGATAGATAGATAGATAGATAGATAGATAGATAGATAGATAGATAGATAGATAGATAGATAGATAGATAGATAGATAGATAGATAGATAGATAGATAGATAGATAGATAGATAGATTCAGACTACTGTTTTTGTTTATCATTTATAAACAAAAACAGTAACATTATCAAAAAAAATCAATAATTAAGAATAGTTGAGTTACATGGTATTTGAATATAACATTTAACAGACACGCAATCTTACGAAATGAATCAATCAATGTCACAACAAGCAGTTCAGTATGGGAAATATTGAGCTTTTAAATGTAGATATTTTGGTGTTGGCAAAAACACATCTGCAGTCATTACATTCCTGGAGCACTGAATGAAAAGCGCTTAACCTTTTGCTGTACACCTACATCTGTTCAATCAGATGAGCAGACATTCAATAAGATGGATCTCTGCGTAATGACAGCTGATCTGAATGGGAAAAAACAGCGCCAGTTTAGCAGAGGATGTGAAATAAGAGAGCCATTTGATTTTCTAGTTGGCGTCTGTGGAAATACACAAGTATGTGCATCAGGAACTTTTAAAGTGTAGAGCTGGATGTGACAGCTCATTATCACACAATTGTCTAATGATGTGAAAAACAAGGCCTCTGACACTTTACCAAGACTAAGCACGTCATCTCCCCTATAAACACAGATATACTCTCTCTCTCTCGCTGTCTCTCACTCTATCCTGGAGAGGGTGATAAATGCCTGTGCAAGCAAGTCAACCGGACGATCAATCAGAGGGCAGCCCTTCTTCATCTGGTCAATGGCACTCTTGTTTCTGCTGCGGGAGAATGGCACAATGACTTTACCACTTAATTATGTTGTTAATTGCTGTGTTACGATTTCTGCAGGAGGTCCCTCAGGTTAGTAATTGAGGGTGGCCACACCTGCAGACACGCTGCATTTATTCACAATTCAATAACTTGAGTCAGGCGATAATGATCATCTGCTTCCAAATGCTGCTGCCCTTACTGTTAACCCACTCTCATAGTAAATATTGATTTTCTCTACAGCAAATTGCTTGATTAGTAAAGCAATGTATTTTTAAAGATTTCATGCCCTCGAGAATGTTGTTGATTAAGATGTTATTTACATTGCTTTTAAAGAATTATTAACACTCACTTTGAAATTGGTGAATTTTAAACAAACATTTGTGATCAGTAAGTTTTTTAGTTTCTTATGATCACTAAGGCTACATTTTGATCGAAAACACAGCAAAACAGTAATATTGTGAAATATGATTACAATTTAGAAGAACTGTTTTCTATAGTAATATATTTTTAAATGTAATTTATTCCTGTGATAGCAAAGCTGAATTTTCAGTAGCCATTACTCCAGTCTTACATGATCCTTCAGAAATCATTTGTAATGCTGATTTGAATGCAATACTGTCAATCCCTTCTGCACTGATGTATTATCTGATAAAATCAATAAATAAAATTAAATGCATACACCCATTTGCATCTTAACAGAACAGCTGAACTGTTCTGAACTGAAAAGTATTCTGGTCACTTTTATAAAGGAACCATCTGCTGATGCTACTGTATACATTCAGTGTGTAATGAATGCATATAATTGAGGACACTGGTGCTGTCCAGCACAGTTACTGTTATAAGTCAAATCCGTTACAACACCATGAGGTTGAAACACACTCTCTTTGCCTCGGGCTATTAACCTAAATATGCCCTAATACGGCCACTTCAACAACGGGCACACTTGACATGAAAAAAACATATGGTTTGATTACCTTGCAAAGTACAGAAAGAGTAACCTTGCGTTCATCTCTGTAAGTTTCAGTGGGTTCCCTCCTGTGGTGCTCCCAGAACAGCCAATAATTAAACAATATGCACACAGGCTGGTGAATAGCAGGAGCCCTGTCAGGTTTAGGGAGGGCTGGGCATAACTGGGGCAAGGGAGGCATAGCTGTGTCTACAGCTGGGACTGTAGCAGTTAGCACTCTAAATGCACCATTAACACAAACTATAACATTTGACTGAACCTGCCACACACTCCTACAAACACAGCTCCATCACGCTCTCTGCCCCATTAACACAAACTATAACATTACAATGAAGACTTTCACACACAAACACACTATTACACACAGTGTAACCATTACCACAAGCTGTAACATTAGGCTTCACCAGGCATAATGGTTGCACTAAACCAATAGTGGAGAATGAGCAAGCCAAACTGATGTTATGTGGCTGTTTGACTTTGTGTAACCTGTTTTTGGATGAAAGTATTATACAAAGTTTGTTATTAATTTTATTTTAAGATGCATTTCTAATGCTATTCTACTATAATACATCCTACAATGAGCCTGTCATTGAATCATTTGATATTTTATGGTTGAATCATTTATTCTACCGATTCATTAAAAAAAGTCTTTGGGCCTGTCCTAATACACACACCAGAGGTCTTTGCACATGACCTCTTGTCTACTTATGTAGATGACATATTTACAGTATTTGGCCCAAGTGTTAACATGGATGTGAAGACTGCAAGTGTGTGTAGAACTTTTGATTGCCCGATGATTTTTGATTACCCACTTATAGTGTTGTACAAATTTTTAAAGAGCTTTTTTTACTTTAAAATAAACATAGGTACTATTAAACAATATCTGTGGTGTAACTGTGGTGCTTCTAATTAAGTGATAAAAAGGACAGCTTAGGCTTGTGGATTTAGTGTGCATTATGACAGTGAGATTAGGCATTTATCAGACCTGCGATAGTCTTGTACATTTACTCTCTGTCGAGTACATACATGTGCCCTCAAGTGGCCAAGACCGCAAGTATGGTTTTTGAAACAGGTCCTTTGAATCATTCACTTAAAAACATTTAAAAACACACAGTCATTAAGTGTCTGTGGCTTTGTTTGAAACCACTTTTATTGGCAGAGCAAAAATAGACAACATAAGGGAACATTCACTTGGTGTTGAAAAAAAGCTAGACACAGGCAGTGGCATATATAAAAAAAAAATGCAATGTCTAGAGATGCGTTTTTTAAGGTTGAACGCTGTGTCATGCACGATATGCTGCAAGAAATGCAAGCACAACGGTCAAAGACATTTGTTTAGCTCATCTTTACATAAAAAGCAGCATGGTGGAATAAAAACTTTAAATAAAAAATATTAATAAATGCCCATGGCATACCGAGACAAACACACACCACGGTCCACAAGACATAAGCCAAGATTAAGCACATGTAAAGTCAAGTGCAAAAGTTTTCTGCACATGAGAAAGAAAAAAACATGCAGAAAAAAAAAACTACTGACACAGTGCAATAACCTCTGTTCTATGTGTCCTGTGAACAGGCTTGCCATTGATTAAAACAGCAAGGTGTGCAATAAAGCGCAGGCGAAGCACTGCCTCCATATGGCCTCAGACCCCGAGGCTGTGAGCTTGCTCTTAAGCCTCCCCCTGCTCCTCTGCTCCCCTCTCTCCTCTTCCCAATTCTACAGATGGTAAAAACACAATTCAAAGCCCCAACACAATAGGTCCTTGGCAGTAGTTCAACCATTTACTTCAGTAATTAACAGTGCAGATACCACTACAATTATGGGATGGATACTAACTATGTCACCCTGAGAATTAGAGTGAGCTAACAGCTTGTTCTGCATGATACAGTAGGTGACTCTACAAAAATATATATATATATATATAAAAGAGGGTATTTATAAAAGGTGATAAACAACATGCTTGCATGACACAGTGATTACTTCATAATTAGTTTACATAAGCTTCCTGTCTAGCAGTGAAGCATAGTAATTAAAGCGTGACAGAAAATCTTTGTAAGTTTAAGAAAAATTTACATTTCAGGCCTATGTGTACTGATTACATATTAAATCAATGCACTGCCAACTGTTAAGCACAAATAAGCCTTATACTGAAGGGTCTATAATTGCAGCAGAATGAAGGGCTTGTCTCACTTTCTCTCACTGTAGACAATAACTTCAAAGCAAGGCCTTCGCTTATTCCCTCCATAATTACATCCAAACCACACTCAAATTATACCATTGAATCATCTATTCTCTACAAGCATACTAAATGTATATTATATATATATTTAAGGTTTTATTATCTGGACACTCATAAGCCATCAAACACACTTTTGGACATAAACAAATACACTGCAAACACAAAGTCTAGACAGCTGGGCTACTTGAGCCCACAACAGCTCATATTTTCTCTTATACTTAGTGTTGGTCAACTATATAGTATTTGAAGAGAATACTTTATTAATAAAGCTACAGAAAAGAAAAGCAATCACTTCACAGACACGACTCAAAAACATGGATTTTCAGTTACCATTTTGTGTCAGGTGTTCATTTTTAAAGTAAAATCATACACTTATATATTCTATTGACAACTCATCAATTAAATATTTACTATATTATACTACTATATTATATTATTGTGCATAACTATGAAGTTTTTGTCAACATTTATTAAAAAAAATTCATTATGATGCTCATTGAGATCTACAAAGGGGATGGTTAGACAATGTTAGACAAACCCAATTTTCTTTACAAAACAAGTATGTGTAGATGGCTAGCTAGCTAGCTTGAAACAACCAGAATATCATCTGATGTCCTCATCAGTGAACATATACAGATGCTCAACCTCTTCGGGAAGCTCAAACGTGCTGCGTAACGAATGAGGTTCATTCTCGTGTGTTACGCAACAAGTTTGAGCTTCTGGAAGAGGTTTGTTCTCATGTATCATTCATGTTCAGTTTGAAAATTTGGACTAAACTGCTCGATCATATGGATTATTTTTCAGATCTCTTCATGAACGCTGACGGATTTCATCAAAAAGTCTTCATTTGTGTTCCGAAGATGAGCGAAAGTCTTACAGGTTTAGAACGACATGAGGGTGAGTAGCTTAATTAATGACAGAATTTTAATTTTTGGGGGTGAACTAAATACAATGTCAATATTTAGCTTTGTTGTGTAGATGTGTATAGTAGGCACTGTCAAACACCACAGCACAAACTGTTATACAACTACATTTCATGTAATGCTGTTCTGCCCTATGGAATGCATCTATACCCAATGGAACAGGCACATTACACAAGACCATATGCTGCCAAAGTTCCAGCAGGGGCTGTATTACCGTCTAATTCTGCATTGCAGGAAATGAAGGAATCATTGCTGGCATTGAGTCTGATTAACTCTGCATGACTCCATCAATACCCCAGTGAGCTGGTCTGCTTCTCTCTCCACAGGTGAGCGCTGTGTTCCCATTCCCAACAACAACACACAGACAGACATAAGTGTCCATCTATCTCCAGAGGTGAGGAGGAATCGTACGATCTACAAATGATCTTACAAGATGATTTCCTGCATGAATAATAAATATAATTGCATTTAGAGGAGAGTGAGAGGAAGCTACTGCTGCTACTGAAATACAAACATACCATTATTTGTTATGCCAATAAAGCACATTGAGCAACAATCGAGAATGCTTGGATTTAAAGGAATACATGTAATCAAATGATCAAATTAGCACTAATTAACATTAGGGTGCTGAGTCTGACTATTAATGCTTACAAAAGTAGACCAGAAAAAAACAGCTCAAGTCAACTTCTTAATTATTCTTGTGCATGCAGCATTTCCAAGACTTGTGCACCCTAAGTGCAGATAAAGACACCATCTGCTGGTAATTAGAGCTAAATAATATCAGACATTATAGCTAATCATTTTGACTGCAAATTTGATTAAAACCTGTGTATAAATCTGGATGGTTTTTGTTTTTCTGCACAAAGGGTCCATGTGTTTTGAAACCATAGTCGGGGAAAAAAGAAACACATTAAAACAGACTGATTATTCTTTTCCATAAACCTTGGGAAACATATAAACATAAAAGGAATAACACGTTCGTCCTAATCTTTTATAGCTCATTTGCGTTAAATGAGAAGGAATTACTGTGTATCACTACGGCCTGCTTCAACAGCAAGGCATTGGCCTTAATAGCTTTTTATTAGCTTAATCTCCAAATTAAATGGTGTTTGAAGCTGAAGACGCTCTCTTTTCTACACTGTTATTACCCCCATCATCATGAATCCATTTTCCTGCCGAGACCAATTTGAATAAGACGAGAAGGCTGCCTCAAATCTGTGATGGCTGTGTGTGTGTATGTATGTGTGTGTGTCTGATGGACCTGCAGGCGAGAGAGAGAAAAAGAGAGCGATCCATAATGAGGGATGCTGGGGAATTGCCCTCCTGGAAGACCTGATGTGTTTCCAGTTGGCTGCCAGCTGCCAGAAATCAAGACAAACACTGATCATTGACAGGAGGATTAACACAACTACGCACAGACATACACACCTCAACATGTCGACGCACAGAGATCTTTTAACTGGCAATGCTTAAAGCAAAATCTGCATTAATTAAATCAGTTACAGGCTTTCAAACATCTTCGACTCATATATTCAATTAGTCAGCAACATGGTGTAGCTAGCAGGGGGACATTATGGGTGTAATTAACAACGTATTAATGTGTAAATGAGACAAAACTCTAACACTCCCCCTCTTTTTCGTGAGAAATTCTCATATATAGGAGTAAATAAATACATATTTGACAACACAAACATGTTTGCACCATATTTTTGTACTGTATTGGGTGTTTCCTCAAATATGGGCAGTTTAAAACACTCTTTTTACAATCTCTCTAGTTTATTTAGTTTATCTATTAACAGTTGCAGTTTTAGCTGATGCTAAAACTATGGGGGAAACTCCTGTTTTCTCCGAATCCTGAAGCCTGACTGGTTCACGTCTGTACAACTGCACAGACAAATGGTTTTTCCGCCAATAAGGGCGAGGTTGACTGCCTATAAGAAACGCAGTCAGTCAGAATCTTTCAACTTTCGTCTAGGTTGTAAAATCTGACTAAAGTGGACGGCTAGGACCAGTTGGCCACTGCACTGATTTCTGCGATAGAGACTCTGCTGGACCACACCAAAGAGGAGGCCATTCCCCTAGTGGAGAGGGCCCTCATTCCTAAGGGGCACGAGTCCACAGACTTGTAAGCCAGTGTTATCACTTCCACAATCCATCTGGAAATATTTGCTTAGAAACCGGCAGCTCTTTTGTGCAGCCTCCGATGCTGACAAACAGCTGCTCTGATTGCTGAAATTGGCCAGAGTGCTCAGAATACACTCTTAGGGCCCTGACGGGACAGAGTGGATGAGGTGCCTGTTTATTCTCCGCAAGCGGAAAAAGCTGTCGTTAGGACCGAACTTGAGGCAGGAAGGTTCCACAGACAGAGCCCACAGATCTCCAACTCCCTTGACTGACGCAAAAGCCATGAAGAGGGCAGTCTTAAGCAAGAGGGACCGAAGGTCAGTTGACCAGAGTGGCTAAAAGGGAGGGCCTCAAAGTGCCCTAAGGACTGTCCCAAGACCGGACCGAACACAGGTGGGGAGGGTTCAACCTCCTGAACCCCCTGAATGACTTAACGACGATCTGCTGCAATGGCTGCCACGTATCTTTGAGCATGGAGGGTGCATGCCCACTGTCCAGCATGTCCTGCAGAAACATTAGAACTGATATGGTATCGCACTTAGTGGGGTCTAAGTTCCGAGCTAAGCACCAGCTTGAGAAAATAGACAGCTCCGGATGAGGTCGCCAAATCGTCCCTCCTGCCTGGAAGAGAAGGTCTCTTTTCAGAGGTATGAGCCACAGAGCTGCTGACAGTAGCTAGATCAATTCTGGGAACCAAGGCTGGTTTGGCCAGCATGGTGCCACCAAAAGGACTGCACATGCTTCTTCCCGAATCTGACTGATGACCTGCAGAAGCAGGGCTACAGGAGGGAAGGCAAAAAAGGTGCAGATGAGGGCATTTCAGAGCTAGTGCGCCCATTTCCTTCAAGATGAATATTCGGCAGTGGGAGTTCCTCTTCTGTCATAAAGAGATCCATATCCGCCTGACCGAAGGTACCATACTGAGATGACTGCCTGGGGTTCGAGTCTCCATTCCCCTGGGGGAGGTCTGCCATGTGACAGCATGTGTGACAGGTGGCTCCGCTTCTTCTTTTGCTTCAGTTCAAGAGGGGAAGGGGATAAGGGAGCAGCTGGTTCATTGAAGAGCACAATCTGGGCGCGCAGTGTTGCAAGGTTTCCCTCAGTGCGGGCAGCCCAGAGGTGTTCTATTGGATTTACGTCAGGCGAGCGTGGGGGCCATTCAGTGGTATCAATTCCTTCATCCTCCAGGAACTGCCTGCATAATCTCACCACATGAGGCCAGGCATTGTCGTGCACCAGGAGGAACCCAGGACCCACTGCACCAGTGTAGGTTCAAGGATTTCATCCCGATACCTAATGGCAGTTAGGGTGCCATTGTCTAGCCTGTAAAGGTCTGTGCATCCCTCCATGGATATGCCTTCCCAGACCATCACTGACCCACCACCAAACCGGTCATGCTGAACGAAGTTCACGTCTTTCACGTCTGTCACATGCTCAGGGTGAACCTGCTCTCATCTGTGTAAAGCACAGGGCGCCAGTGGTGAACCTGCCAATCCTGGTGTTCGATGGCAAATGCCAATCGAGCTCCACGGTGCCAGGCAGTGAGCACAGGCCCACTAGAGTACATCGGACCCTCAGGCCACCCTCATGAAGTCTGTTTCTGATTGTTTGGTCAGAGACATTCACACCGGTGCCCTGCTGGAGGTCATTTTGTAGGGCTCTGGCAGTGCTCATCCAGTACCTCTTTGCACAAAGTAGCAGATACCGGTCCTGCTGATGGGTTAAGTTCCTTCTATGGCCCTGTCCAACTCTCCTAGAGTAACTGCCTCCTGGAATCTCCTCTATATGACGAATACAATAAAAATTATTTCAAGAAAATAAAATATTTGCCATCTGCAATTCATATAGGCTATGTGTACATTATTCTTCTATGACATCATATTGATATTCATACTAGGGCTGCACGATATATCGCACGATACGAAAATTAACATTGAACTTGAACGCGATTATCGCTTAAATGCGTTTCTTAGTGCCATTATGAAATCGCAAAGGCTGCGATTGTTTTTTATGCGCGGCTTGTCAATGAAGTATGGCTCCAAATGCTAATCCATCTGAAAGCACTGCGAGTTTGAGACATTTGAAAAAGCAACACACGTCAAACTTCTTTTCAGACATGAAAAGCATTTATTAGCATCTTGTCCAACAAAAGACAACATTTAATAACATGTTTTTACTCCAAACTCACTTCATAACGACGAGCGTCCTTCTGTGAGATGATGTGGCTTCTTACACAGAATAAGGCAGTCGTGTTTATTAGTCATGTTTAATAAATCAAAGCATTTCAATCTTCTGTTTATTCAGCTACAGCGATATGATGCATGTTATCTACTTCTGTGGCAGGGTATATTTTGAGTTTCTGCGCAAGAGCGCCCTCTGGCTTTCAGATAGAGAAGCATTTACTACTGATCACAGAGCCGTACAGCTCTGACAAGCCACGCATTAAATAATCGCAGCCTTTGCCATATCGCGTGCGATTTTATCACGATAAATCATGCAGCCCTAATTCATACTGGCATTAAATGCCACAGTTTAATGGGTAAATTAATTTATCAACACAAAAATTCAACACACACAACACAAACATGCACTGGGTCTGTGGTCGCAAGTTCCGTCGTTACCAATAGAGTTCAATGGGACTTACAACCATAGTTGGCTAACCATGCTTTCGGGAAACGCAGCCCTGTTAGGCTTTTATTTGAGCACGTAACATGACACTATCTATGGAAAGTGTGGTGGCTGCTTCGTCTGATGAAGCTTCTTTCACAAGGTTTTGGCTGCTTTATTTTTTAGTAGACACCAGATGGTGCTGTTTTCGACACTCTCGAAGCTTTGAATCTTTTTACCGGAACAATGAAGGGAAAGCCTCAGTGCTTCATGGGGCTACATTTGCCCATCACTATGGCACGTATTGATGTGCCATCCTGGAGGAGTTGGACTGCCTGTGCAACCTCTGTAGGGTCCAGGTATCGCCTCATGCTACCAGTAGTGACACTGACCCTAGCAAAAGCAAAACTAGTGAAAAACAGTTAGAAAAGATGAGTAGGGAAAAAAATGTCAGTGGCCTCCTCCTGTAAAACCATTCCTGTTTTGGGGGGTCGTTTCATTGCTGCCCATCTAGTGCACCTATTGTTAATTTCATGAACACCAAAGCAGCTGAAACTGATTAACAATTCCCTCTGCTACTTAACTGACCACATCAATATCCCAGGAGTTTAACTGACTTGATGCTATTCTCTGATTAAAAAAGTGTTTTAATGTTTCAATAATAAAATATATAAAAGTTTCAAACAGTTTTAATGTTTTTTGATGTTTTAATACAACAAGCTGAGTGACAGGAAAAGAGAGAGTCAGAGAGAGAATGATTTATTTATGCTGCTGTACACTTTTACCTGGAAAGCTCAATATTTTCCCAGAGTATGTCAATGGTACTCCATCCAAAACCCAAGCAACCATTTTACTCCACATTGAAAAATTTTCTCTAAAATCCAGAGATCCACCTGTTATGAGATTTGAATTATTAAAAATCTTTTCAGCATTATTATTGCACAACATAACTGATCAAAAATTAGACCGATCAATTACATTAATCAAATTATATATGACACCAAATGGGCTGTTTTACATCTTTTTGGATACTGGAACATAACGTCTATGTGATGCTGACAAGAGGACAACATGACAGCACAACTAGGAACAGCACAAGCTCCTCAGTGCTTCATTAGTATCCAGATGCTGCTCCTCTCCTCCCTGCAGCTAAACTGCTTTGACAGAGAGACACCACACAATTTTGGAATGAACAAATTGGCTTGAGACTTCGCTGTCAACATTCAGCAAGTTAATAACAGTGAAGAAATTATTTTGTCTCTATCCACATCAACAACTGTTGCTTTGATTGAAAACCATCTGTCTACATAAAGTCTGCACATTACCATGACCCAAACAAAAACCCTCAAAACTGAAAACAACACCATCTCTGAGTTTTTTGTTTGTTTGTTTTTTGCAGCATCATGTTATACAGTATGGACTGAGCTGAGAGAACTCTTAATTTTAGAAAAATCATCTGGAGAAAGAATGTCAAGGCATGAGGATGAGTAAATGATGAGAAAATATCATTTTTGGTTGAAGTGTCCATTTAAAGTGCCCCTATTATGGATTTCTGAAAATCACCTTTCATGTAGTGTGTAACATAGCCCTAAGTGAATGAAAACATCCTGCAAAGTTTTAAACCTGAAAATGCACCGTATATAAAACAATCCCAAGCCGTTTCGTTGTGACGTCACACCGGAACATTAGCATATTGCCCGCCCACTTATTGTGCATGGAGATGCCAGGAAAAATTAATTTTTTCAACAATATCACAGCAGTACAATCTTTTGTTGCGTTCCCATCATTTTACTGATGACTGCTTCTCAAACCTCAGGGAGTTTATGCAGGATTTACAAAACGCTTGGTCTTAAAATATGGATCAGTGCCCAGTTTATTTGGACCAGCTTGCTCCTCTAATTCTCAACCTGTAAGTATGATTAATAATTGATAATATATTTTATTATTATATTAATAATTATTATATGAATAATTGTTTAAATTTTCTTGCGATCGTTCAAAATTTAGAGTTTTGTATGTTATGTAGTCTGCATGTCTTCTGCTAACCAGCTAACTCATGTTTCTGTAGTTCTGCTCTTCAGATGTGGTCAATATTGTCTAAAATGTGTCTATTAATGCAGCTTATTGTTAATAATTATGACGAAAAAGTCTGTACACATCTGGCTTAAAAGTTTATCTTATATTAGAAGTTTTCAGCTACGCTTGGCATTCTGATACAGTTCCCACAGGTGCACCTATAGTATAACAGTGACGCTGCTATCACGTCTTATAAATAACTAAGATGACACATACCAGATAGAAACGTCTTACTCCAGTCGTGATTGCGAATCAGTTTCTGGTTGATCGACTACTTCAGACATTTCATCGTCGGACTCGGGCTCGATTTGATACGATAAAATCGATGCCATCTTTTCTGTCCATACATTGTATACAATATCTTGTGAACTGATAGCTGTCATTCAGTTATGGCAATGGCCGCGTGGTGCGCGCAGTAGACCAATCACAAAGGATCTGACCATCTGACCAATCAGAGCAGCGTAGGCTCACGGAAAGGAGGGGTCTAGAGAGACTGATTATTTAACTGCTTCTAACGAATCATTTACCATCTTTGGTGAACTGAGGTGAAATTAAATGTATATTAGCCTATGACAAAACGAAAATGTTTTTTGACCTTGCATGCATATAAACCTGTTGTAGGAGACTCCCAAAACAATATAAAAAAAAGGCATAATAGGCGCACTTTAAGCTAAAAACCAAAACAACAATTATAAACATGTTTAAAAAAATATTGAAACCAGCACTGTAGAATTTTTTATGTATATTTTAGCTACTAAGGTTATAATACCCAGTACATAATAATGTCAGCTCAGCTGGTTGACATTATATTTCAAAATACCACACAGCAACCCATCTAGATAATTACAAAAGTCCAAGGCACAGGCAAACAGGGAAATCAAGGGAAAAAGGCAGAATATCAAGATCAAGACCAAGACCATGACCATGACATGGAAACCAGAAGTAGCCCTCAGAAATGAAGTGTAACACCAACAAGACTTCACAATGAGTGAACGAACACACTGTGTATAAATAGGCAAACATAAATGAGATGGGTTATGGGAAATGTAGTTCATGAAGCTGTAAAGAAAACAGAAGGAGTGCCCTCTGGTTGCTATCATAGGCACTCCAGCTGGCAGGCGTGACAGTATATAATGATAGCAAATATACATTGAAATATAATGGCAATGATTGGCCAAAATGATCAATAGGGCTATTGCTGTATACATGTAATGAGCAATTCCAAGTTTTTTTTCTGGTATACAAGATATTGGATAACCTGAAGCATTCTTAAATAATAAAAAGCCATGAGAATCTAAGAGTCAAAGTCCACAGGTCACTGCACAACCTTGTAAGAACATTGATGGTGATTTCATGTAGTAGCAATTGGTCTTGAGACAAGACCTAGACAAGATCAAGAATTCAGTTCTACTATACAATCAAATAAGGTACGGCAGTAAATGACCAAGGTGTATACAGTACACATGGATGGATATGAATGGTCATAGTGAAAGGTTAGATTATTAACCTACTGCCCTGCCTCACATATGGTTCACACAGCCATCAACCAGTACAATAACCACTAGTGGTCTCAGCGCTCAATAGATTGCTCGAGTAGAATGTTATTAGTAATGGGTCGCTGTCTTGATTTCTGTCCCACTCAAATGGCTACTCTTCATTGGGCAAGGATTGAGCGGTCATTAATCAGGAGCTTGGCAGCTGCTGGACTAAAACTAAAACTGTTAGATTTGCGGTCTGTGCAACAGGGAGGTGATTGCTTTCACAAGCATAATCAGTAGGCCTTTTCCACAGTCCATGTGACGTCACATGGCATACTTGTCAAATGGACCGTTGGTAGGTGTGGTAAAACAATTAGTTGAACTTGACAATAAACACATTTTAAACAGTTTTTAGCTTGTATAACAGTATCTGAAGGGGTAAACAGTAGGCGATTATAAGGGCAAGTGTTCAATAGTGAGACAGGCACGTTTTCTGTTATTCTATATAAGTTCAAGCCCAGTTTTTAAGCTTATGCATAACATTAGTGTTTTCTTTGTTTTCTTTTTGCAATCTATTATATTTCTGTTCTGTTTAAGTTTCTGGGTAACTCTTCTTTGGTCTAATGCGATTTAAGATACTATGTATACTGCTGACTGTATTGTATTTATACTAGTGTAGTTGTCAGGCAGTGTGAACGGCTACTTAGGTAGGCATACTCAAATAAAATGTGTCCTTACATCAATTTAGATTAAAAAAAAAATTCTTTAATTTGTCATCTCTAAAATGATTGGAAACAAAGATAGGACTGTTTAAATGAGCTGTTGGTGATTAACATCAAAACAATGGAGATGAAAATCATCAATGATTCCACCCTATATAAACACCTCAATTGAAACTTCCCTACAAGAACACTGAGGTGTGAAAAAGGCCTTTTTGGTGCTGTGAAAGGCATTAAATGAGTTGTTTTGAAATGAACAACTAACTACCACTAATTCACAAAAACGCACCCTCTTAAAGCTTATGCACTCAAACGGCAACCCTGAAAACATTTTTCAGAGAATGTGGAGTGGAGGACAAATCTAAGTACTTATTCTATTTGGACTTTGTGTGTTTTGTTTCGTTTTTTTGGGGCTGTGATCACAACCATTCACTTCATACCTGAAATAGCAGATAATTTAGCATCAGTTTTGGTGTGCAAAGCCCTTTTCTTTTAACAGTAAATATGCCTACATCTAACACTCGCAGCTTAGTCCTAAAGTCCTGATCATTTTGCTTTGCGCTGAGGCTCAGCTCTCTGGAGACCGAGTTGAGATCTTAAGCAAAACAGGTGTTCACGATTTAAAAGAGAGACAGAGAGTATATCTTTGTCGCCGACAGAAGGCTTGAAGGGAGAAATGCTGGCCAGTAACACAGATACGCATCGCCCGTTGGGCAGAGTTCCAGTGTGCGGCAGTTGGAGACGTGCGGCCCTGTCGTATCTTCTGTCCGGAGACAGCTGTGACGCAGCAGTGCGTAGCGCTGCAATCAGGTGTGAGTCACCTGAGCGGAATGCTGATAGCGGGAGAATCTGACAGCCTCTCCCGCACTCATCACGAGAGGACGGAGAGAGAGAAAGAGACAGACAAAATCTGACCTTTAAGAAGATTAATTTGTTTACCAACAAAGGTAGTGGCTGTCATTAGGCTGGTTGACGATCATGATGCTGTCAGACAGATGAGAGCGAGTATGGTGGAGTCATCTGTTCAGTTTATCATCTCTGTCAGTCTTTCATCAAAAGCTGTAAGGACATCTTTCACAGTCCAGTAATGCTAAAGCACTATTCTAGCGTAATAATAAAGACTTCCAATCTGTAGCCTATTATATGCCTACTTATGATCCTACTTTTAGTCCTTTTTATTTTTCATCATCTTACTTTAGTGCTAGTAAGATGCTATATGCAAACAGTTTATCCTGCACTTTTTTTCACACGTTTGCACTGTTCGATTTCTGGTTACTACCTATATGGTCCGGGTCAAATTGACCCTAACTGGATTCAATACAATTCCCCAAAATTCACACTATGAACAAAACATACAATCAGGTACAAATAATTAACTTTTAATATCAATGCTTTTCACACATTACAAAGATTAAATATCTGAATTTATGATTAATAAAAATGTTTTTTTTAATGACTATTTTTAAGACTGCCCCTCTCTGACACCCGTGGGACACTTGCCATTATACATTTATAACAACAATAATATCTTAGTAAACCTGAAGTAAACTTGACAAACTATATAGCATTAGTTTTCATATTTGGTGACTGATTTAAAAAAAAAAAAAAGAAAGAAAAAAGAAATGACAGAGTAATAGATAAATTGCAATAGATTCTTAATTTGTGGTGCAAAATTATAACACGCACTCTGATTCTTTTCGTATGTTTTTTTATATGCATTTTAGATATCCATTACTGCCCAAACTTCTTCTGAATAAGATGTCTAATTCATAAATATTTTGAAAAGCATGGAAATATATGGTTCAGTTCACTCAAACCATATATGGAAATCAAAAGTTTTGGTCACCGGTGGAGTCCGGATGTCATCTATTGGAAAAGTTTGGTACTGCGCACAAAAAATTTTTACTGAAAGTTTTTTTTTTTTTTTTTTTTGAGATATCAACCTATAATTTGGCACATAACTTGTTCAGATATTTAGCTTTGATTTTCTTGAAGTTTTAGAATTGAACATGTTTTGTAAAATATATATTTTATATAAAATATAAAAAATTATATTTTATATATTTTAAATTTTCATTAACTTCTTTAAAACTTTTTTAAACTTTACTTTTACAACTTCTTTAACTTCTCCAATATTCTGTGAGGTGTTCCCTTTAAAAAGATGCCAAAAGTCTGTGCTCTTAAGTATTCAAGATTTTTGACAATTTAAGTTGAAAAAGTCATTGTCATGTATATGCTCAAAAAGTGGGACAAACAGTTCACAAATTTTGAAAATAAAAAGCTGTTAAACTCAGCAAGACACTGGCACAGTTGAAGAGCTCTGAAATACAACAAAGAAATGTTTTGTATTTTGGGTCTGTAGTTGCTTTTGAATAGCTGTCTACAGTATATGGGTGACCAACAAACAGCAAGATCGTATAAAATTTCTGTATGCAAATTTTACAACACATCGGCATGTTAAAACCTTTCATGCATGTTCATGACCCTAAATGAGAAAAAAGTTACAACATTTCAAGAAAAAAATTGGTTAACTTATATTTTTTCCGACAACTCAAAAAAGGGTCCATGACCACAAGAATACCTAAGGGTTAAAGGCTCTTAGGCCTACTTGTCATTTTCACTATTGTTAGCCTTTAAAAGAAAAGAGCAGTTTTCTCATCTAATTTTAGCTTTAGCAACAGCTTTCTTAGTTTACAAACTGAATATTGTTTTAGGTAGGCCTATTGTTGAAAACAAAGGCTATTCCATATATTTATGTATTATAAATGTACCTAATAAAGAGCAGCAGATCAATTCAATAATAATCCGCAAGACATGAAAATAATTTACTCGAGTGTTGTTAAACAAATAAAATGTAACAAATTAGGAACAAATTTTTGTACCTGTCCTTTCTTTACCTGAACCGTCCGTTGGGTGTTCCGCCATTTTTCTTGTTTCGACTGAGACGTCTGGCTCTGTTCAGCTCCCGTGGCCTTTTGGGATAGTAAAGTGTTCAGTCCTTATTGACTACTCATATTCGGGAATCTCAGTTCATTTACTTCAATGGCCAATAAGCAAGTTCTTCATGGAATTCGATGTATATTGCGAAAGAACGTGAATTCTGACGTGGCTAGTGTGTTTATTATAATAAATCTAGGCCTATTAGGTGAAGCCCAGAAACTCTAATCCAGGGTTTTCTCCGCAAAAAAAAAAAGACCAGGTGTTTAGTGTTTTGGTTGAATGAAAAATATCTGAGGCATTTAAACGAAGAGTGATGGTGATCCAAAAAGCGTAAACAAACTCTCCCCGTCTGGCTGCTTCAGTCAACATACTGTACACTTCTGACAGCGAAATGTGGTGATGCGTTTCTCTCATCTGCCCACAGAGAGCGCCAGCGCGAAGGACTAAAGTACATCTAACCTGAAATTTGAAAAAGGAAAAAAAACAACGTAAGGGAACAAACTCAGCTGCCTCATGAACCTGAAACAAACCTTGACACAGTGCCGTACACATTCAAGAAGCTGTGAATCATTCATGAGCCTCAGTGTTAGTAGGTTTTGACCCTCAAACCTCAGTGTTAATTTTTCAGCAGCAGAGCTGGGTTGAGAGTTTAAGCAGCTAAATTCCTAGACTGGTGTCTGTCTGATCCATCAATAAGGTATAGGTGTTTTGATTCATAGCAGCATTTGCCTTAAATGTATGTAATCGCGGTTCAGAAGAATTCCAGTAACTCCCTGCCCTTAGGGTCTTTTGAACAAAGACAGCTTTCATATTTCAGCAAGGGAAATGTGTTATAGGTAACAGGCCAGGGTTGTGTTACCTGTATCATACCAAAGCACCTTTTACAGCATTGTCACGATCGAAAATTAAGCTGAACTTTACTGAAACCTAGAGGAGAATGTTCATAAAGACCCTTTTTGGTCTAACAAAACAGATGAGACTTTTTTTTTCCCATTTACATATTTATTAAAAGTACAACAATAACAAACATTTTTTTTTCTCTTGACAATCTTTAAAGATGGAGAGAAATAATAAAGATTATATACTTATACAGAGAAAAAATCTAACATGTCAAGCACAACAATCACCGCTAAGCCACAACGTCACTGAATGTGAAAGTTTAACACAAGCACAATAAATGCACATTACTTAAAATATATTCAACAATTTGTTGAGAAAATGAGATTTGATTTTCTTCCTCTCAAAGAAAACAGTTAATGTTCGCTTAGATGGACAATAAATCATTTCCTGAATAATATCAGTACCTTCTATTTTGTCTTTGCCGGATGTCATCAAGAGGTTTTCAAGGAACCCTAGTCATACAATAACACGCTGACTTCATCCAAGTAAAGTCTTAGAGTGTCTAAATCACACAACAGTCCTTATGAACATTTAAGCACACAGACGTTACACATCTTTTCGCCTATCCTTGAAGTACCTGATGCCCCTAAACGCAACCATCCTGCACGATTCCTTTATAACACTTTGAGACACCAGAGGCATGCAAAGAGCTCCTCATTGCAAGCGCATCACGCTGACCTGCTGCTAACTGAAAGTACTGAACATGATCTGGCTTTCACAAAGCCCATTGTGACATTTCCCTTCCTCAAGCCCCTCTCCATATCCTATGAGTATCTGACGTATATATAAAAATACAGGGTTAACCTTACAAAAACCTGCCAGCAGTACAGCCCCCCACCCCCCTTCTCCGACGGTTACAAACACAAGTAAGAGCATATACATTCCCGTCCCACTTCTGAAAAAATATTTGGTAGCAAAATAGAGTCTACAGTACAAATGGCATGAATTTCAGAAAATAGGCATGCATAATCAATTTATCAGACATATTTACAAGTTCAGCTGTGAAAAGATCACAACCCTGAGTGGTCCAACACTGGACAACCCACTTACTCAATATGGATGAACACCTGTGTGTGAAGAAGTCTCCAATATCCTATTTACAAACTCTGTTGTGAAAGTTGATGCGAAGGCACACTCACTCAGTTTCATTTCTAGAAGATGTGAGGACACGAGGACTCACAGGTAAGTGTTCATGCCCACAGATGTATACAGACACAACCAACACTGTGAGATATGAAGCATGAACTACTTAGTGTGCAAAATGATGTAATGCCCAGATTTCAAAAACAAACACAACACGAAGAGGAAATGTATTTTCCGAAGCAGACAACTGAGACCTTGAACAGCTCCTCACCCACTCACTGAAGAATAACAAATGAAATGCGGCACAACACATGGAGTTATAAGTGATGAATCCTGTAAAACTCAATATAATAATTCACATTCATTCACTCCCATCACACACAGAACAGACGGCCGGTTCACTGCAGAGTTGAACTCAACACCAGACCAGATACTACAAACCATTCACAGAGGATTCATTATCACCTCCACACAAACAAACATACATGCTTAGCATGGGTCCGTGATGAGAGATGAAAAACTCTCAGTACCTGTACAATGACAAAGCTTGTAACACTTCAACAAACATAACAGAGATATTGTGAAGCATAGATAACACTTTCACAAGTGTTACATAAACTGTTATGTGCGCATATGAAGTTTGTTATATAGCATTCTAAAAAGGTGAATAGCTATTGTATGTTTTTATAAAGTGCTGTACAGCTCATTTCACTGGCTAGGACAAAACGGGATATGGAAAAATTAATGTTTTAACAATATTAATTTGAGTTTTCAATGTCTGAACACACTGTTAAAAAGTGTTAGACGTGGAAAGTCGAAGATATCCTGTTTCTTTCTCATGAGGAAGGTCAATACCTCTTGATATGTACTACATAACATTATGAGATTGGCCAAGTTTCCATTTTTTTGATCAAACAAAAAAAAAAAAAAATCAAAAATACAGTTTAACTGATATTTGAAAAACTTAATATCTTCACTTTACAAAAAAAGCACTTTTTTCATGCCAAAAAAAAAAAAAAATTCAAGCCTGTTATGGTAATATAACAGCATCATAACAGACACAACAGAGGAGACATCTTACATAAACATGCTACAGTATATAACAAAATATATCATAAATGGCAATATTTTATATTAATGATGGCAATAAAAATGGCTAACAATAACATAAAAACGAGTATATACACATACTGTAATACACTCCTGCAACATGAGAGAAACACGTGTGAAAGTGCTACCAAGTCTGTGGAACCCAATAAGTTGGCAGGTATGAAGGTCTTCAGCCTTCGACTCCTGAAGGAACTTTTTTCCAGATCTCGTGGTTTGTACATGTTGTTTTTTTGTTTTGTTTTTTTTGCAGGGAGCGTTTTTCCTATGATACACTCGAGCAGCGGATGGAGGGGGAGCCCATCTGAGTGAGCACTTTGTCCAGCCACTGCAGAGGACCGTTCAGGTGCAGTTCTATCCAGCAGGGGGTGCTAGTCACTGTCTGCCGCCTGACAGCATTAAAGAGAGAGAAATAAAGAGACGTCAGAAAGCAGAAACACACAGTGGCTAAAAATATTGAACCACACTTAAATTTATGTAATTAAATATAAATTTAACTGCATCGGATCAGTGTTTCCCAATCTTTTTCTCAAGAGATCTATCATATGCACTTTATATTGCATTTCGTGGGCGATTTCAGTGATCAGCATATGACTATCATTGCACATTTTCATATGTTACATGCCTTTGTTTTGATCACAACCATTTTTGCCAAATGATGAAAATTTAAAACCTACCAAATATTTTGAAATATCTTTCTTTTGAATAAAAGCCACTTGGTTTGATATTTTATTATATTCTAATAATTCAATGAAATTGGAACATGAAGTGTGGCTTCGAGATATACCTCGCCCAAATATAAAAATTCTGTCATCATTTACTCATGTTGTTCAAAACTTAAAGTCAGTGGTCACCAAAACTGTTTAACATCTTCTTGTGTGTTGTGTGCAGAAGAAAGAAAATCATGCAGCTTTGGAATGACAACAGGGTGAGTAAATCATGACAGAATTTGAATGTATTTTTTTTAATGTATGTACACTTTTTTTTTTCCCCAAGCATGTACAGACTGTTAATAAATCGTCAACTAACATCATTTACTGTGAATGACTGTCAAGAGATACAGGTAGTTCACAGAGTTTGCCGGTTTGTCTGGATATGAACCGCGTGTGAAAACTGCTCTGCTGCTCATAGGGACATACTTACTGCCAAAGACACTTATTTTACATTCCACAATGCTTACACAACACTAGTCTCAGTCCCCACACTTGTGCTCAAACACATTATCAGACTTTGTCCTGGAACTGCTGTTCATAATACCTCACACTGCTCACGTTCCACTCCTTACTGGGACTTCCTCTAATCCTTCCACCCACACACACACGTGTGTAAGTCTCTTCTGAATCAGTCCCTCTCCTACTACGTGACTTACAGTCACTTCAGCACTCAGAGAATAAGAACTGACGCCACTTTGAAGTAGTGAAAAAAAATATTATGGGAAAAATAAGTTTTTTTTTTTTTTTTTAAACTGTACTGCACACACACACAAATATATATATATATATATATATATATATAAATATATATATATATATAAATATATATATATATATATATATATATATATATATATATATATATATATATATATATATATATATATATATATATATATATATATATATATATATATATATATTTGTGTGTGTGTGCTATTAAACGGAGCTCAACAGAAAACAAAAATCCATTATTGAACAAAAAGTTGTAAATTAATCCTACAGTAATTGAAGCTTAAAAATCCTACACTAACGTTCAAAAGTTTTGGGTTGGTAAGATTTTGTTTTTGAAAGAAGTCTCTTATGATCACCAAGGCAGCATTTATTTTATCAAAAATATTGTGAAATAACATTGCAATTTAAAATAACTGTTTTATATTTCAATATATTTTAAAATGTTATTTATTTTCAGGTTCATTACTCATTTCAAAGCTGAATTTAGAGCATCATTACTCCAGGGCGTCAGTGTCACATGATCCTTCAGTAATCATTCATGCTGATTTGGTGCTCCAGAAACATTTCTTATTATCACCAATGTTGTTTTTCAGGATTCTTTCTTTGATTAATAGAAAGCTCAAAAGAACATTATTTGACAACAAACTTTTGTAACATTATAAATGTCTTTAAGGTCACTTTTAATCAATTGAACACATCCTTTCTGAAAAGAAGTATTGATTTTTTATTTTTTTTTAATTGTACTTTTGAACAGAAGAGTATATATAGCTATAGATATATATCGTTTTCTTAAATAAAAGTAGTTAAAAAGTAGCATGTGTGTTCCTGGACAATATTCTGCCTCTTAACACTTCAGGGTTTTTAATTACTTTGGTTATTCAAACTGTTTTGAATCACTTCATAAATGTAACCATTGCATTTTAGACCTTTTTCATTACAGTTTCATACAACAATGATATGTCTGCTCACTGTTTTTGTCTCCTAGCAGCTTCTCCTATTGATCAATAGAATGATACTCAAGTCAATCTTTCAGCCATCTATGAACAAACCGTTGTCTGTTTATAAGGGCAGCGCTGAAATACAGCATAAGCGGAGGTCACAGCCTCCAGTCTACAAAGTCTACTAAGAGATAAAAAGACAGAGTAGGGGTAAAAGAGAAAGTAGGAGAGCAGGAGTGAGGAAGTCTATTCCTAAATTCAGGAGTTTCCTCTTCCATGTAGATGCATATACTGCAAATTAGCACTTTTAAATGTCAAGTTTTAGAAAAGACATAAAAGCAAAAATGAGGAGAGGTGAAATCTACAGTAGAGATTGAGTAGAGAATCTGGGGCAGCTCAGGTGACAGACTGAGAGAAGACAATGACACTGTGCTGTTCTGCGTCATGTTATTCACTGACATGATGGTAAATACAGGGTCCAACCACAGGTTGCTCAAATTGACTTTTTAATCTGCAACAGGGAGAGTTTGTAAGCACTTAAAAGAGGTGAATATGAAGGTAGGGAGATGTGGAGGTGCGTGAGAGAGAGAGAGAGTGGGTGTCTGCTGAAACCCGACACAGCTCAGATTGTCTCTCCGCATGTCAAGCTGTCTGGAAACCACACACCAGTTTTATTCTTTCCCACTCTATTCTCAAGCTTTCTCTTCAGATGTCCATGGTCAAAACCCACAACTGCTTCTGATTAGAGTCTTGGTTCCATGGGTTCAAACAATGAAGTTACTCACAAGAGCAAGAGGGGAAGAGAAAAAAGAGAGACCAGGAAAATCTGAGACATTTTGAAGCACGCCATGTGTGAGTTTGTTTGGTGTGAAATGATTTGCCAGCGCAGACCTAACAGTTTATATGACGGACACGCTAGGCTGGTGGACACCGGGTTGCCTTGCTACGTCAGAGCTCTTCATCAGAGCGAGCCAGAATGGGAAAAACAGTTACCACATTCTGTCAGTCCCTGCAGGCCTTTCCATACTAAAACAGCTGTAAAGCGACATTCCCTCCTATTGTCCTAGAATGCAGTAAAATGGTTGGGGCTTCCTTTACCAACATGTCATTGCTGTTTATATCTGCTGATATTAAAGATTTTTTACTTTATCATTATCAGTCGATGCAAGTATTAGGGATGGAAAGTATTATTAAAATTATGGCTGATCCCAATAAGCTGATAATTATTTTCAGTTGATACATGTTATGAATTACCTAGGTAATGAAGGATTCAAAGGCACAGAATGTAAGTTTTGCCGCTAGAATAAGGTTGCTTATTCAAAACCATAACAAAGGCATAGCTTGATGATGCCATGAAGCTATAAGTGTTGAATCATGGGAGTTGTCATCTTCACCTCCACAGCCGATTGAAAGCAATCTGACGGGGCTCAGGCATAAACCGTGTTTATAGGTATTAAAGTTTTATTGACGTTAATGTGGTATGAACCAGGGCATGGCCGAGAGCCTGGGACATTTTCGTTGCTGTTTTTATCATGCTAATATGCCGCAGTCTGCTGCTGCCACTATTTTTTTCATTTTGTTGCTTATGATTATTGCAATTACAGTTACGTTTAACGTCTACCTCCTTCTTCCCTGAACTTGAACTTTGTTAGTTACCTTTGATCACTTAAATTTACATTATTTTTTTATTCTAATAAAAAACCCACAAGTGCTGGATTACTGCTCATACAGGTCACTTTATCTGACAACTTAAAATTGTGGGGCAATGCAGCGCTTTAAGACAAGTCATTTCACATGCCCATTATTTTTCAGAGTTTCTCCTAAATCTGCAAGTTAAGAGCTACTTTTAGCTTTAAGACGTTTTGTGAATACAGCCCATGACTTTTTAGATTTTTTTTTTTTTTTTTTTTTTAATCGACAACATTGAAATTTAATATTAATATCAGCATGTTATCAGCCATAACATGAGAATTATCGGTATTGGCCAGAATTGTAATTTTTAACATCTCTATTATTACAGTCTATTTAATTTAAATCAAATCAAGACAATGAATGTAAATGTAAAAGAAAATAACCAGTTGTAGTGTTTAAATCATTTAATAATCATAATCCTGTTTCCTCAAAAAACTATTTACGACAATCAAATTCAAAGAATTGAACAGGAAGCATCGGTGGCTTGTGTGGTTTGGGTAACACCACTTCACAAGTGATGCAAAAATCTTTGAGAAAGACAAATCAAGGCCACAATGAAGAAGTGGCAAGAGCATTGATAGATATAAAGGGAGTGAAGTTACTGCAGTTATCGTACCTGTATTCGGCTCCCCAGCCCTTCACGAAGCTCATGCGAATGGTGCACATGCGGGTGAGCTGGTACACGGCCTCAAAGCCCTGATTGACAGACTGGGCCAACAGAGCTGCAAACTCCTGGTTATTAAAGATCTTCAGATTACAGCCTGGATGGACAGAAAGCGGTTTGTAAAAAAGTTCATATAATCAACATAAACCAAAACAAACTAAAATTAAAAAACTATCAAAAAAGGAGCTCTGTTTCATCCTTTTCAGAACACCTATTTAGTAACTTAGTAGTTGAACTCTCTGGTGATTAGGTCTATTTGTTGAGTGTCTCTCGTTTTATCTTACCGGGTGGGATCTTGCAAACAGTGGCGGGGTGCCAGCCGTAACGTTGGTTACAGTTGGGACTCTGAACAAAGATGGCGCTGTCACTTAGACACTCTGCAAACACCTCACCACCAATGTAGTACAAACGCACACCCCGGCCTGCAAAAACAGACAGTTACCACATTAAATATATATATATTACTTTATTTTATTATAAAATAATACAATAAAATAAAAATAATGTTGTCTTATGAATAAGTGATTGAGACAGATGTGTGCATACCAATGTGCCTGCGCGTGAGCTCCACAGCAGCATTGCGGTTCACATTGGACAGCAGGCCCAGGCAGAAACGCTCCGAGTTAGATGGGTCTGTGAAGCCGTCTACTGTTAAAGAGGGCTGGGAGGCATGGAAAGTTTCACCAACTCTCTGGTTCAGCTCATAGTAGGAGATAGAGCACCAGAACGCTGGTTCACAGTATGTCACTGGCTGTAGATCTGAGAGAGAGAGAGAGAGAGAGGAACAATAAAAAAAGAGAATCCAAAAGGCACAGACATTCACAGAAAGAGGCAGTGGAAAAGAAAAAAGGAAAAAAGACAAGAAAAAGAAAACAAATGGGTGGGGATTCAGAATATTCAAAGAGACAGAGCATGGGGGCTGGGAACTGACGGCACTATGATGTCAAGAGCAAATGTTACTTCCCAGAAAAAAAGGCTGAATCGGGAAATATCATCATCACTTGGACACAAAACTACAGAAAATTATAGGCTCATGGCACTGGCCTTTCTCTTTGACACACACTCATACACCACTGCTGTGGAGAGGGGAAATCGCTGTGGGATCTGAGTGGTGTCTGCAAAAGCACAATCTGCTACAAAAGGGATTGTGGGCCCTCCCTTGCTAAGATGGTAACTGACAGGATGTTTAGAGTGGGCGGTTTTCATCCAAGTTGTTTTGGGGACATACAAACACTCCATTTAGCAATCCATTTCCTCTGAGAGACTGAAAACACATTTTCAACAAACACTCAGTTTATGAAAATGTTCTAAATGTGTATTTTTAATTACATACCGTTATATGAACATATTAACACTGATTTAGATCTCACAAGCCATTAAACGCCCATAACACAGTAACAGTTCTTGGTTCATATAGAGCTAGAAATGAGAAAAATAATGACTTAAATGAGTGAATAAGAACTGCTTTGACTGACACAGTCAGCGAGTGAGTCATTAGACTGATTCAGACCATTCACTCATGAGTTCAAGACTCTTTTGACCGATTCATTACAGTCATTAGTTCACAATTCAGTCTACAATCTCTGTGCTGTATGTTTGTGTGTTTTGCATAAAACCAGGGAGGTCACTGCATTTGAAAGTTATGCAGTCTTTGTATTAGATTTTGGTGTCCAGTCTTTTACTCCCATCACATTCAATTCAGATTGCAAGCATAACTCAGCTATAGCATCATTCCTTTTGTCGTGGTGTTCAGTCGCATCAGCGTCTGAATCATGGAGAAGAACTGTTAAAGCAACAGGATGTCAGACAGACCCTGAATCAAGACTAGGGGTTTCACTATATACCGGTATTGATGATAACTGTGATATTTAACAAGTGTAATTTATTAGCCACAAAACGTTTTTAAAGATGAATTTAAAGATGAATGAGGGTTCCCCTCCCCCCATTTTATTTTTTCTTAATGCTAGGGTAGGCAATGTTTTATAAAAACACTTTTTGTTATAATAGAAGTGGTCTAAATATTGAAAAAAATGTACATATATCTTCTGTGGAAGTCTCAGGACCAAAGAATTCTGTCCAAATGCAATGATAGGATGTCCAACCTGCCTGTCAACATATGTATTTCCATACCTCTGCACACCCTGCTCACACAGACGTCACGTCATCAGCGCATTTCATGAGGCTATGCAGACTTGTAGACAGACAGTCACCGAGCACCACATACAAACAGCAGCCACGTTTTACAGTTCCTCATGAACCAAAACAATGAGATTATACTGCGTTCATGCCATGTCATAATTACAGCCATTAAGCGAGGGCAACCTGTGATGTTCTCCTCTCAGCTGTTACTCAAACTCTGATTTATGCGTTCCTATGGCAACACTATCAACGGCGGAATTAATATGCAGCAGACAGATGGTACAAGTCAGCACTCTTTAATTTGTTTATTTTCATTATTATTGTAATTTTAAATGCCTTGACACATGAGGTAATTTCACGCTGTCTCTCATGCTTCACGCTGTCTCTCTGCTTTGCCGAGCGGAGGGAGGGTGGGATCTTATCCGCTTGTTAAGTCATGACGTAAGGAACGCCATTTCCGGGTCCAAGCCTAGACTCGTTTCACTTGAGAATGCCATCAACGGCCGTTTATGAGCGCTATTTATTCATATTAAACATCAATCATTTTAAAAAGTTAAACATTTTAAATAATTACAGTCTACACAACAGTCTGCGTGCTCACAGCGTCTCAAACATTAATATTTTAACGATTTATAACAATCTATCTGGAACAACCATCTGGAATTTTGGTGTGGAGATAAAGGCTATGATTACAATTTTTTTTGTAGTATTACACCACATCGTGTGTGTGTATTAGCACCATTTGTTGTTTTCATGTGGTATGAGATGGAGCGTTAGGACCCGGAAGCGCTGCTGCGTGACGTCAGACTTAACAACTGAATACTTTCAAAGCTAGCTTACCATTGCTAGCCTCTCCGAAATTGCCTACCCTAGCTTTAATATCAAATTCTTTTGTCCACGATAATCATTAAGAGAAAATCTTATATTGTGACAACTGTAATCAAAACCATTTGAACAAAATTAACTAGAAAAATAAAAAGTTAATTCTGTAAATTCTATGAAAAGCTTTAGCATCATATGTTTTCCAAAATGGTCCAAAATATACACACACAAGCAATCAAGAGTTACCTAAGTTGTTGTGGGCAGGAGACACAGGGTTCGGTGATAGGTTTGGAGACCCTGAAAAGAAAAGGACAGAATAATAATTTAGTGGTGTAAGAATGTACAGTACACAGAACAAACACATTTTGATTCAAACATTTCTGATTACATTTCCAATAATTCAGAGCGCAAAGTCAATTATTCCACTTCCATTCCATCACATGCATGTGTTTGTCTTCAGACTTTTTTCAGGTTTTCGTCCCTAAATGTTGCTCTGTTGCTCTACTTTCTTACACCACTGAAGTGTCAGAAAGAAATTTAAAAAGAACATGGAAAAGTGATAACCAAAAGAAATGACACCAAAAACAAACCTGGAACAACTTCATAGCCATGCAGTAATAGAAAATTCAATTTGTCAACCAAACAAAGAATGCAACAAATGCAATGGTATAACTGGCGTCACCTGTGTCCATACTGCGGTTCATCTGATGATCACTGGTCTCTCCATCCTCACTGATGTAGCCTGGAGGGGGCGTCTCTGTAACACACAGAAACACACAGGTTAGCCTGCATGCACACAAACTGTACACACCCGTAACACAGTGACCCAGCTGATGGATAGGCCTGTCACGATAACTACTTTTTGTTGTGCGATATATTGAGATATTATTGTCATTTTAAGACCATTTTATGCCACTGAATATACAATCATAATATAACTGCATAATAATGCAAGTAGGCCTACACACTTTCAAATGACAATGAATTTAACTCTAATATAACTCTAACTCTAACTATAACTCTAATTTAAATCTAATATTTAGATACTGGAATTGAAGCATCAAAAAATAATAATGTTGAATAAATAATAAATACACCTTTGCTAACAAAAACTGCAAAATAACAAGTGGGGAAAAAAAACACTTGCAAATGCACAAAAGGCACTTATATGGAGGCATTTATACTTATATTTTCCATCTACATGTTTTTCCCTGACCTTATTTTCTCAGTAAAGTAAGGGTGCCTATATGTTTATATGAACAAAGACACAGATTTAGCAGTCAGAAATGGCCTGTTGAGGTCTCTGTTTTTCTAGAGGCGTGTTTGAAAAACTTCTTTTAACATGAGCGCTGCGTTTAGTGCCGCGTCACGCACGAGATGCTGTGAAAGACGCGAGTGCAACGGTGTCAAACAAGCACCAGCGCAGTGGAATGCAAAAACGCGATCTCTATGAAAACGAGCTAGACACTCGCGACTGCCGCATCCTGTGTGAAACTAGCTGTGAGCGTGCACCATTTCGCGCTGTCATGTTTTTATTTGCACCAGTGGATAGCGGAAACTGAGTACAATTGCACTTATTTTTCTATAACGACACGAATGGCGCATTTTTCCACCTGTCGATGTCAACTCTGTGTATGAAGGAGCTGCCTGAGCCCCACTCTCGGCTCGGAGAGCAGACATGATGACTGAGGCAGCACGATCGGCAAAATGTCGGTGACATTTATTTTTGTGTGTAAACATAATGGGCAATATATCGCGTCACCAAAAATTATCGAGGTCATGTCCATAATATATTGTGCGATAAGTCAATATATCGACTATCGCGACAGGCCTACTGATGGATGAAGGATTAGGCACATCAGCAAACACATCCAGCAAAATCTAGCAGGTGCAGCAGAGACAATGTCTCACAAGGGTTTTATTTTTTGCCTTCAGATTAAGATACTTGATACTAGAAAGCTGGGGTCAGCTCAGTTTCAGCAGCAGGATATGAAACAACACAAACCGCCCTATTACAGTAATAGACTGCCTCTCTAAAGCGAATACCATTCAGATGGAACTAATCCCAGCCAAAGCCACTCCATTCAGACTTCATGGGATAATCTTCCCCTTATGTAGCCAAAAGCACTCTTTGAATCACTTCAGCGTAAACTGTTATATGTAATAAGCAGGGCCATAGATCATTTTTAATGTCTGCATTGTTTACTTGTCAAAAAATAAGAAAACAGGCATATAGGTGGGATTAACATGTAAATAGTTACATGGCTGTGCATTATAAAATAGAAATCTTTTGTAACATAATGGAAGTTTTATATATATATATATATATATATATATATATATATATATATATATATTTTTTTTTTTTTTTTTTTCACTTTCATCAATTTAATGCATCATTGCTGGAAAAAAAGACGTATTATTATTTTTGTTTTGTTTTGTTTTTAAATCATACTGACCCCAAACTTTTAAATGGTAGTTTATATACAAAAGGTCAGAAATGCATGTGACCACATTGTATTTATAGTGTAAATGCTGATGTGTCCTGGACAACAATGGCCGCCTATTCACCTGTCAATCAACAGCTTTGCTAAAACAAGGGTTTTATGCAAGGGTTTAAGGATTTTACTATGAAGTTTTAGAGCAGCTTAAATCAAAATGAGCATATGATCATAACATTTGGAACAGCACAAAGATAAAAATGCAAAACTTCTTTACTATGACTGATATCAAAATGCAGACACAGATAATGTGAAGCACATCTGAAGTTTAGTTACAGTTATAAATAAATACAGGTATAAATATCTAAAATGAGTGAGAATTCTGTTTGAAATATGTTTGTACTTATTCTAAGATTCTAAGATTTATTTTGGTTGAACATGTTTTTTTTTTCATGCATTTACTGTTTATTCTTTGTGCTTCATCAAGACACTGTAACAATGATATAGTGATTGGACAGGACTGTGTGTTTGGTCTCTTCTGCTCCTCCTACATCCTGCCAGTAAAGTGATCCACCCATACTAGACCACTGGGACTACAGCTACAGACTAAACTTACTCTATTAGACCTGAAAAACATTTCAGATTGTGCCACTTTGTGGCAGCTGATAGCGATATATTAATTTAGAAGCCACTTGACATTATTTGGTTTGGGTTTTCTGTTCCATCTCAGGGCTTATTGGTTTTTATAACACTAAGAAACTCTCCAATACTTCATATATTAGTGTGTATTTGTCTTCTACCTGGTATGTAGTTGCTCTGGGGTTCAATGCCGGCAGGAAAAATTGTATTTTCTGGGATGGAGTGACTGTAGTCATCTAGAGGAGGAAACTCACTGGGGATTTCAGTGTGACGAGGCACCAGCACTGGAGGAAGAACTACAGAGAAGAAGAAAAAGTGAAAAAGAATGAAAAAGAAGAGGAAAAAAAACATGATACCTGAATAACCAAATAAAAAAAAAGATATGTTTTGATCCACAACTTGCACAATGCACTGCATATACTTGTCATATACTAATATGAATGTGAGGAAGAGCTGCACAATTAACACCTACGTGATCTCATTCCTAAATCACACCAGAACATTCAAATCTGCATTGCTGCTGCCGCTGAGCCAGAGAGAGCAGTTGTCATGTATAGGTATGAAACAGCTTCACAGTCTTTTCAACCACACCAGTAATGAAACAAGTGAACTCCAAACTATAGCAAGGAGAGTCAAAAGGTAATAATAATAATAATAAACTTTATTTTTATATAGCACCCTCAAAAGCAGCTTCTCAAGGTACTTTACATAAAACAAACAGATTGTCGTGTAAATGAACGGTTTCATTAAAAAGCAAATTTTCCATTTTTAGTAAATGGTGTAGTGTAAACAGCCCCTAAGGTGATGTTCCCCTACATGTGAGCTGCATCTGGATTAAATTTTTTGGTGATAGCATAAAGTAATCAAAAGTTACAACATTTGGAACCAAGGTAGCCTTTTTGTTTAGCCCCTGACGCGCCCTAATGGGCATTTTTAAAATCGTTCCTCCACGAGGAATATCTTGTGATTGACGCAATGGATTATGTTGATTTTGGACTCATTTTTTTCAGGAGCATCCACTGTATGTAATGATGTACCATTTTCTACAAACGCCACGTGAAAGCTACATATTTGTTTTTAGTTAGTGCCTGAGTATTATGTGTCATAACTCCATGAGGAATATCTCGACTCATTTTAATTGTGAGAATCTGCTGTAAATAATGATGTGCAATCGGAACATGTTCCATGAAGTTACAAGGGAAGAAGTGACATAAATGCAGCATCCATATATTATTTACATATGGGTCTTGCGGGGCTTCACGTACAAAAACTCGCTCAAGTTTAGTCAAAGCCCAAAACAATTACAAAACAAAACAAAGCCCAAAACAAAACAATTATGCTTGTTGTATTCTACTCCATGAGACCTTACAAATGACATATGACACAAGACTATCTGAGCTGTAGGATGTGTTTGACACATTGTAGTACATAGAAAAAAAATGTTTTCACAATATCTAAAATACTTTTTTGTACTATTTATCAGCATATAACTCGGCACTACTTAGGAGTTCATTGAATTGGCTACATTCATTGTAAAGTTCAGACTCTAAGCTTCTAAATGACACCTATTTTATGTTGATTAAGGCAGTAGTTTTGAAAAATATGATTATTAATTTTTTCGTAGTCATTTGGCGCCCACCGGCGGTACACTCCGTTTAAGAGGGACTAACTCAGCACTCATTAGGAGTTGATCAAAAGTTAGATGTATTAAAAAGCTGACTTTCTAAGCTTTAAAATATATATATATTTTTAATTAAAGTGATTTTTGTGTGTGTGTGTGTGTGTGTGTGTGTGTGTGTGTGTGTGTGTGTGTGTGTGTGTGTGTGTGTGTGTGTGTGTGTGTGTGTGTGTGTGTGTGTGTGTGTGTGTGTGTGTGTGTGTGTGTGTGTGTGCTTTTGTTTATATTACATTGTGGGGACCAAATGTCCCCATGATGTAATATAAACCTGAGTTCACCTACATCGTGGGGACCAGCCAGCGGTCCCCACAATGTAAATGGGTTTATAAATCATATAGAATGAGTTTTTGTGAAAAAGTAAAAGTTTGCACAGTTTCCTGTGAGGGTTAGGTTTAGGGGTAGGGGCAGGGTAGGGGGATAGAATGTACAGTTTGTTCAGTGTAAAATGCATTGAAGTCTATGGAAAGTCCCCACAATTCACAAAAACAAACATGTGTGTGTGTGTGTGTGTGTGTGTGTGTGTGTGTGTGTGTGTGTGTGTGTGTGTGTGTGTGTGTGTGTGTGTGTGTGTGTGTGTGTGTGTGTGTGTGTGTGTGTGTGTGTGTGTGTGTGTGTGTGTTATTATGTTCAGTGGTTGCTTAGTAATTTGATTATGATTTTTTTTCATGGGGACTGAACCCCAGCTAATATGTTTGATTATTATAAGGTTCTGAAGATCATGACAGCAAATTATCTTTTTAAGATTTTTGTATGTGTTAGTGTTTCAGATATTTTGTGGGTCAGTAATTTACATTTATATTTATTCAGATAGAACAGCATAGAGTGTGGACAGAATTTGAAGAGATTAAGCTGGGTGTATGGTGTATAAAACTAAATGTTGAATTTATAATAACATACTTAAGGTATTTACATACTTTCTGATGATGCATATACCCATAATGGTTATTTTAATACTTTTGCACAGTTATGTATGTGTGCATTGCATTTTAATGTTATTTAGTGTTTTGTTTCAAAATGTCTTTAGCTTTGGTTGAAGTCAATTATCATATTTTTGTTTAAAGGGGTGGCCGCACTACACTTTTCATTCCATTGATTCCATTCATACACATACAAATGCATGAGACTGGATGGTAAGCTGATGCAACGAAGTTTCACATTTTGCTGCACTGAAATTATGATTTTAAGAAAGGTGTCAACAAGTGACATATCCAGTCTATTGTAGTGTCCAAAGAAATTTTGCATGCAAAAATCTAGTATGAAAATTAATTTTTTTTTTTTTCCCCATGAAAACTAATCAACCAATAATTAGCAAACTCCCTGCAGTACTGTGATCAACCTCTTGTTGAAGAAGGTCTAAACAAATGATACTGGCTGATATTGTACTTGACGCTTGTCTAAACATCAGGATGCATTACCTGGTGTCTCAACGCGCTGGTAATGGTAGGGATTGACGCAGACTTCGTCCTTCTTCATGTGAAAGGCAAACTCACAGAGTTCAATGGCTCTGAGCTCATGATGAGACTGCAGGTCGGGCCAGCGCCACAGACGACAGTAGATCACATGAGGGAGTCCTTTCCTATGAGATACTTGCAACCGACCATCTAGTGATCTGAGAGAAAAAGAGAAAAAGAAAAAAAAAGGCATTAATGATGATCACTGCAGCAGAAACAATCCCAGCAGCTCATTCTCTAAATTCAAAAGCAGAAATACAGCGGAAAGGTTATTATGGCTTAAGTCAGAAACATTGTGTAAAATCCTAAATCACCACAATATAAACACTCACTGCTCTAAGGCTTGCAGGGACAATGCCAAGGTATTATGTGAGACCGCAGATGAAGTAAAAGTGGCCCAATTTCCTGTTAATGTGGTGCTTTCGGTTACACGTCACACGTGATGTGAATGAGGTGAAGAAAGAGGAAGAGGAAGTCCAAAAAAAACTTTGTGTTTCAGAACAATATATGTGTGTGTGTGTGTGTGTGTTTAGGGGGTTGATTGTGCTCTAGTTTAACAACAGCATCATCTTATAAAGCCATATGAAAGCAACTGTAGACTCCTCACACACACACACACACATATATGTAGTGCGAGCCAAATAATGCAAATCCCAAAAGCTCTTTAAAGCTTGTCTGTCAGACCCCCCTCCTCCCACTTTTACACCCACCGAGCCTGGCCCAGACAACAGCACAGGCCTGCCTGCCCTGCCCGAGGCTTCTGAGGCTCTCCTAGCAGCTAAATATGCTTTTAATTTTTCATAGCAGAGCTTTCACTTCACAGTCAGATTGCAAGAGGAAAAAAAAATGATGAAAAATCCAGATGCCCCATGGAGAGAATGAAAAGAGAATATTACGCAATAACAACTGAAGAATAATCAAGAATAATTAGGCATAAACAATACACTTCAAGGTTGCAACAAGGCTCACACAGGCAGAGCGCAGCAAACAGAGTTGTAAAAAAAAGGGTCACTTCATTCAGTTCACACACAGTTCACACATGCACATCTAACCAGTCAAAGACACATTAAGGCTAATGGAGACGAAAGGGAAGGAAGAGAAGAACTCGGACAGAAAAACAAAAAAATATATATTCCAGTACACAACATATTTTTACCTGCTTCACTTTTTAACTGCAGGCAAATAAACTCAGACAGACTTTTCTTTGGATGGCCCCATGTGGAAAAGGAAAAAGGCATAATCATCTCAGAATAATGTGGTGAAGGCCTTGAGCAATGGAGAACAACCACACAGTGAACTTTTCATGTCTGAGGAGAGTTATTCACCAGTCCAGTCTCAGACAAAGAGGACTTCTGCAGACACAATCGAGCACACCATCATATCAAAACAGATTTTCACACTAACCCCATTCTGTACGCCTACAGCACTTCTCTTTACAGTCAAGGGCTGCAACTAAAACATTTTTATGATGCCTATCTATGTAGCGGCCTCCTATAACGGCACACTTGCGGTCGAGATCAGATTAAATACGCCGACGCAATGCATGCACTGCTACGGTGTGCTGAAACGGGGCCGTACAGTATGGGCCAAACCTCTCAGAGCACTCTATTATACATGACTGCTACATTGTGTGCTTGAAATATGCAACAGCAGCCAAAGTGCTGAAAGAGAGGAGGGCTGTGCACTAGGTCAGCAACCCTTTGAGGAATCCAGGCCACAGATACCATTCATGACACTATTCATCCTTTATACACACTCCATAAAAGCAGAGATATGAAAAGAAAGGAGAAAAGAGGTGTGAACTTTCCTTACCGGAACTCTCTAAAAGGGGTTGGTCATATAATGCATTTCACGTTATTTTGTTTTTGTTCTATACTGCACTTATGTTTTGCCAAAAACAGGTCATTACGCAGTTTTTCTCATGACTATTCCCTCTCTCACCTTTGAAATAAACAGGTCTTTTTCCCTTTTTTTTTTTTTACTTGCATCTTGGCTGTGTTCATTCAGTCAGTGTTGGACACTAATAACAGGTCTGACTCTCCAACTGTCCTGTTCATATAACAGCTTGTATAAAATATTTGAGCAGCTACTGTATGAATCAATAACCAATGTCAAGCCTTTTATATACTTGTTATAGTTGTGAAAAACACTGTGGTGTTTAAGAATAATAATATCTATCATACGTCCTTCCTTATGACCACAATGTGACTGGGTGGGCCATGGTGCTGTTACCAAATGTCATTGTGACAATGGTTATGTGTCAGAAATGTAACAATCTTACAGTCTGTTTTCACAAGGAAATGTTGCATTTTTTGACATTCACACTATCGTTCAAAAGTTTAGGGGTCTAATATGCTGATTTGCTGCTCAAGAAGCATTTCTTATTATTATCAATGTTGAAAACAGTTAATATCTGTGGAAAACATGATAGTTTTTTCAGGATTCTTTGATGAATAAAAACACCACGTACTGAAGTAGAAATTTTTCATAATGATGTAGAAGTCTTTGCTGTCACTTTTGATCAACTTAATGCATCTTACTGAATAAAATGATTCATTTCTTTCAATAGCAACAACAACAAAAACATATTAACCTCAAATTTTTGAATGGTGGTGTAACTTTGTGGTTCATGCACAAAGGTCTAATTGAGATAAAAAGAAATACAAAAGGTAACAACAATTAGGATCATTTAAGAGATGGCAAAGTTTGCAATGAGATCAGCCCTTGGGGTCTGGCTTTCATTAGATACATCAGTCTGAAAATATTGTATTCACCATCAGTCCTTCATTTTTCCATTACATTCCAGTGCTCAGAGGAGAGGAAGCCTGTGTTTGCTGCTGCGTGGGCAGACCTCATGTGAAAAGGAAGCACTGAATGACTATTGATTGAGCTGCAGAGGGCAAATTAGGTCAGCAGTATGGCACATCCAACCAACATAAATGCAGACATGTGCACACACACACACACACACACACACACACAGCCTGGAGGGCGGGTCTAGCCTGCTACCCCCACCCCACCCGCATGCCGGCTGTCACTTGAGTAGAGAGCAGAGTGAGATATGAACAGGGAGGGGGTGAGGAAGAGAAAGAGTTGAGGGGGTGAGCTGGAGGGATGGAGGGCTCTGACACAGGCTGAACCACGCTGGGCAGATTTAATCTAGAGGGTAAAAACACAGACGCTGTGGGCTGTAGTGGGCAATTTCTGTATCAGCCCAGGCACCCTTGACTTGACCATGACACTGACACTTCCACAGAGAGCATTATCTTACTCAACTCAATGCTTAAAAGGAATCAGGATCAGGTCTATTTCTCCGTATGTTCACATGCAACTCAGATGAACTTAATACAAAGTTTTGCTTAAACACAAATTTGGACAATGCAACAAAAATATGCAAAGGCAAACTACTGCTGAAGTGTTGTTTATTTGCACTTATACACTACTAGATTTAACATGATGCATTTGTTTGACAGACACAAGACAAACATCAACGCTCGACTTTCGCCTGCTTTTTCGTTTCACCTTTTCATGCTGTATTGAGCGTTTAGTATGTATGTTTTTAAACCTGAACTTATCAGTGAGTCTGACAAAACAAACTCAGTGAACTCTGATACATGCAAATTTGATGCAGAGGGAGAGAAGGACAAAAGCAACTTTGACGTCAGACCAGACCGTCTGTGGGACCATTTCACCCTGTGGAACATACCCCTACGCAGCCCCCACAGCCCCCCTTTAAAAACACTTAAAGACCACTGCTATTCCCCCTTCCCCCCAGCCTAAACCCAGACAACATAGAGCAGTACAACAGATCTAATGCTACACGACTCAGTGCAGTGCAGTGATGAAGGACACATACCTGATTGTTCAGTTATTGCTGAATATAAGATATAAACCGACCTAATTTTTTTTATGTCTGAACATAGTTACTAAACTTTGGATAATATTTGTATTGGAATAAAATATAAAATCTGACTGTACAAAAATACTGCATAAAATATCTGAGGGAAACCCAACTCATATGGAAACTCTTATAGTCTAATATTTTTTACTAATTCAAGACTTATATACCTGCTTTTCCTTTATTTCACAATGCGAGTGCGGTGAAAATATCACGTTTAACTTGCATTATTTTTTGAAAGGTTTTGGTTTTCCTCCCTCTGCTAAAGTCATTAAGGCCTTCCTTAAGTAAACAGAGCCCTGCAGGGGTCTCATGTGCAGGTGGTTGGATGTGGTTACGGGGGCCCATTCTCAGCAGGGGAGCAGGACTATAGCAGAAACACTACAACCATACAAATGCAGCAGGGGCCAAAAGTAACACTCCAGAAATAAAATAATGTAAAATGAGCTAATCAAAGTACACACATACAGATGGCTTACTGAAAAAAATTAGGGCTGTCCCCGACTAAAGATTTTTCTAGTCGACCATTAGTCGACTAATTGCAGGTTTATATTAATTTAATTACTTAAATACATACTGAGGGGAATACTAAACCATAATGAGCCTTTATTCTATATAGGCAAAATATAGCCTATAATTAATAATTATATAATAATAATTTGTTACATTTATATAGCACTTTTCTGGGTACTCAAAGCGCTTTACATATGGAAGGGGGAATCGCCTCCACCACCGCCAATGTGCAGCATCCACCTGGATGATGCGACGGCAGCCATATTGCGCCAGAAAGCTCACCACACACCAGCTTATTGGTGGAGAGGAGACACAGTGATGAAGCCAATCAGAATATGGGGATGCTTAGGAGGCCATGATGGACAGAGGCCAATGTAGGGCTGCAGCTATCGATTCTTTTTGTAATCGATTAATCTAGCACTTAATCGATCGATTAATCGATTAATCTGATTTTTTTTTTTTTTTTTTTACAACCAAAACAAATAATGCATAGTGAAAATGATGTAGCTGTAAAATGATCAAGCATTTGGCTTTTATTTCTAAAAAAAACAGAGGTATTGGTTCCAACTCCAACATTTAGCTCCAAAACTAAGCCTTTTTATTACAATTTTTTACCCATTTAGTGTTTATAAGTGCCAGTGCCAACAATTATATAACAATACAGTTAAGTCAACTTACTGTAAAACATGTATAACATGTAAAACTATGAATACAAACTTAAATAGTAAAGGCCATTTGGCCTTAGTTTTGTCGTCTTACAAACATTACAAAAAAAGGATTGCACCTTCTGCAAATTACCCACCTGAGAACAAAAACACATGCCGTGTGTGAGGAAGAGTGACGCCCCAGTCAGACCAGTTGCTTCATTGCAGTTTGGTACGGCAGAAATAGCCTACATACAATCATTTTCAATAGAACGCTGCATTTGGCTTGCATCACTTGCATTCCGGTGCATTTTAGGTGAAGCATCCGTTCGGAAAATCGCGTCACAACATCACGTCCCTGTGTGTATACAGTGAATGCATGCTGAAATTATTGTTGCGTGGCTACATAAAAAGTTTAAGCATATGTGATGCATTGCCGCGATTGGTCTGACTGGCGCGTGAGAGAGATGAAGGTGCATGCGTGTGTGTGTGAAGGGGTTCTTTTTTTTAAGGCTATACTCTCTTACAATTGAATGTGAATACGTTTACTACTTAAAAACATCAAAGCTAAACATCATATCTATCTTTACTTTCCGCCATCGCGCCAACTAAATTCAAAATGTCACGCGCTATGGTGTGCTTCCTGAACACTGAACAACGGTCCGTGTGAATCAGATCCCTGCGCGTATAGTGCGCGTCATAGGAATTTAACCAGGCTTCGAGGCAGAGTTTTTGCCTCGAGGAATTTTTGTAATCGAGTTAATCGAGTTACTCGATGAATCGTTTCAGCCCTGGGCCAATGTTCAAATTTGGACAGGATATCGGGGTTAAACCCCATGCAAGTGCACACTTGCTGCAAAGCACCGGCAAAAGTAATGATTATGAATGTGTTGGGAAAAAAATAGCAAGGAGACACTTTAATTATTTATTAAGAAACTAGTGTTTTCTAGGCAATGTCGGCTGCAAAGATGAAGTTGACGATGGTGCCTCGCCATCTCCACTGTCCAGTGAATGCGCCTATAGAGAGAAGTGCACCTTTCATATGGATTACATAAGTAGAGAGTATTTCTTTTCGATTTCAATTGTTTTGTTTAAAAGTAGACATTTCAAGCTTTCTATAGATATATTTCTTATGTTCTGTGAGGCAAGTGGCCTATACACTGAGTTTCGGTTCATTTTTGTGATGTGCGCCAGTGCACAGAGATGGCAGAGAGCGCATCCTGTGTGTTTTCTTTATTTTACAAAGACACGTTTTGCTTTTGTGAGTTTACACATATAAAAGTAGACTTTATACAACAATATCTTATCTTCTGTGTCATTCTCATACACTGTTTTCATTCAGAGCTTCCAGGTACTATGTCAGAACACCGGCTCATTATTGGTCGGCTCCTGCGTCAGCATCACACGCATGTGTCGTGCTGCTCACGTGAACAGCATTGGCCAATACTGAGCCGGTGTTCTGATGTAGAATCGGGAAGTGCTGAACCTAAACAGCATAGGGGAATGACACAGAAGAGGAGATACTGTTGAATAAAGTCTTTATTTCTGTTTTGTTTTTGCGCACAAGAAGTATTGTTGTCGCTTCATAAAATTAAAGGGTTAGTTCACCCAAAAATTACTCACCCTCATGCCGAATATTTAACAACTTATTTAGTGATGGCCAATTTCAAAACACTGCTTCATGAAGCTTTGGAGCGTTATGAATCAGTGTGTCGAATCAGCGGTTTGGAGCACCAAAGTCACGTGATTTCAGCAGTTTGCCGGTTTGACACGCAATCCGAATCATGATTCGACACGCTGATTTATATAACACTCTGAAGCTTCATGAATCAGTGTTTTGAAATCGGCCATCACTATATAATTCTTTATTTAGTTTTTTTTGGCACACCAAAAATATTCTTGTCACTTTATAATATTAATATTGAACCACTGTACTCACATGAACTGATTTAAATATGTTTGTAGTACATTAATGGAGTTTAGAGAGAAAATGTCATTGCTGGCTATGCAGGCCTTACTGAGCCATGACATTGTTTTCATTTTTGGGTGAACTAACCCTTTGAGGTTAAAAGTCACTGTAGTCAAGTGGACTAACGACTTCTTTAATACCTTTCTGGACCTTGAAAGTGGTGATTAAATTGCTGTCTATGGAGGGGTCATATACCTCTTGAATTTCATCAAAAATATCTTAATTTGTGTTCCGAAGAAGAACAAAGGTCTTACAGGTGTGGAACAACATGAGGGTGAGTAATTTATGACTTTTTGGGTGAACTAACCCATTAATATTCAAGGGGACAGTGAAATTTTCTTCTTCCAGTTTTGAAATCAGTACTGAGTAAAGTCATTTGATAAAAAGTAAGCAAGAATGTTTTGTACCTCTCACTTTCATAGTATCTGAGTACCTGATCATATCATTATTCTTTACCATTATTTTTTGACAGGTACATTTTCTGCAAATATTCTTTTGCATGGTTTCATTTGTGATCCTTTCAGAACTAGGATCGGAACTAGACTGATAACCAACACCAGACAGTTGCTGTGCCCGCCCCCTTCTTCACATCCTCCCATCACACCTTTTCAACATTTTAATGAGAACAGACCCATGCTGAAAACATATAGCTAAAGCGGGTTAGATACATCATGAATTGTGTCAGGGAAGACAACTTTCAAGAAAGACCCATCAAAACATTTTGTTCACATTCTCATGAGTGGCTCTGCATTTTGCTGAGTGTGTTTATTGTGTTTGGTAACTTGGCAGGTTTAGGACTGCCCTGGACAGCTGACTCCTAAAGTTTTTGATATTCTTCACATTCTGTGTGGTGGACAGTTTGCATCAGTAACAGAAATTATCTCTTACATTAAGATTAATAAAGCAATAAGCCCCAAGAAGCCGTGCTTTACAGTGAATTTATAACAGCTAAGGGGCCGCGAAGTGCCTAAAACCCCCTTAACTGTTATAAATTCACTGTAAACCATGGCTTCACAGGGCTTATTGCTTTTTTAAAACTGTTACCACACAATACAAATATTAAAGCCAAAAAAATATGTATCAATGCAACTTTCATAAAGTAAAATCAATAAAAGCCTTCCTTCCGCTGGCAAAAAATAGTCCCTGACCGTGAACAGCAACAGAAGTTACATTTATTACGACATTAGATGGCGGCAAAGATTGTCTTTTTGAGCGTGTCACTCAGTCACACAGACTTTTATATTGAAACTTGTTGTGAACATGGAACAAGATGCAACTGACAAATGACTGACCTGAAGGAAAATGCTAAAAATTAATGCAGGTAATACACTCGGCCACTCGATATCTTTCTCACAATACTTTTATTTAACCTAATTAAATGTATGCATCATCTTCTTCTTTTTTTTTTTTTTTTACATTTAATCAAATTCAATTCAAATTAGGGCTGCTACCAATCAAATGAAATCAGTATCAACAAAATTAACCTTTGCAATGCAGAGGAAACACAGAAGCTGCATCTGTGTCATTTATCATTAGATCAGACTATTTAACATGACAAAAGGCAATAGAACCTATAGAATAGATACATAATAATCAGTGATACTGTCTACACTGGATGCGGTGTGATGTGACACGACAAATCCCTGACAGTAAACTGATGCGTCATTAAACATTAAAACAATCAGACCACAAAAACCATCAAAGACATGAACTTTTAGTGTACCTGCAATACTATCGAGCCACCTCAGATAAAATTAAAGACTACAGCGATTAACTTGGATCAGTGTCAGTGTACATTTGTGGCAGACTTTAAAGCAAGTCTCTCAAAACTCTCAGACAAACTTCAAAACATCCTGTGCAAAGTCTACACTGGCACTCTTATAAAAAACGCATACACAGAGAGAGTTCACGACTGAAGGACGGTTATTTTCTCAGGGTGGTCAGAATCAGTCTGAGGGTCAGCGGTAGGGTTAGTGATGACAGAGTAGTACAAAGCAGTCTTGTTGTCTGCTGTACAGAGTGTCTATTATTCCAGCAGATATGGAGGCGGCAAAGAGCTTTTCTAAACCTTCAACCCCGGCAGGAGCCACAAACCCAGAAGCGGCCCACGCCCTCCCCAGGGCAGACAGAGCATTCCTGAAGGCTGACTAACCCCGCCTCGACCAACACACACACAGGAGAGACGCACACGAGCACACGAGACTAACACTCAAATACCTGCTCTCATTGCACAGACTTGCACAGACACAACAACAGTGTGTGTACACATACCGTATACAACGAATGCACACACTTCCAGAACACAGAGACACACAAACACACACTGTACACAAACTCACACATGACAAACTGTGTCGCTAATCTTCACCACAACCGCAGTCAGACTTGGCCCACTTCATCACTTGGGTGTTACAACCCTCATAACACTCTCAGGGAATCCACAAACACCTTCAGAGACACACTATCAGTCAGAACACAAACATGAACACAACTTTCACGCACACAGACAGGGATATATTTTACATAAAAAAGGTAACAGCCTTCAGTAGTTCTAAACCGCTCAAATTAGTGGTGCCTCATTAAACATCTGGTCTGGAAACCGAAAGGTTCTTGAGAGAATCAGGAACTGGGGTGGGGAGGGGGTCACGATTAGTCATCCAACAACCAACTAGCTGATAAGCGAGGTTGACTAGTTTTTCTGACATACACTGCCGTTCAAAAGTTTGGGGTCTCAAAGTTTTTTTTAATGCTATTGAAAGAAGTCTCTTATGCTCACCAAAGCTGCATTTATTTGGTCAAAAATACAGTAAAAACAGTAATATCATAAAAAATTATCACAATTTAAAATAGTTATTCTCTATTGTAATATATAAGAAAATGTAATTTATTTCTGTGATATCAAAACTGAATTGTCAGCATCATTACTCCAGTCTTCAGCGTCACATGATCCTTCAGAAATCATTGTAATATGCTGAATTAGTGAAACATTTCTTATTATTATCAATGTTGAAATAGTAAATTCTGTGATATATTTTTTCAGGATTCTTTGATTAACAAAGTTCTAAACCGTCTAAACAGCATTTATTTGAAACAGAAATCTATTGTAACATTAATGCATCCTTTAATGCATCCTTGCTAAATAAAAGTATTTAAAAAAAAAAAAGCTGAGCCCAAACTGTTGAACAGTAGGGTGTAATATTTTAGCAGCGGTGCTTTAATTAGAGTGCTGACGGTAGGGATGGGTTACAATAGTTGACTAGTTGGTTGTTTAGACAACTACTTGACCATCTATTAGAGAGTTGACAAGATCATGTAGATTTGTTCTTATATAACCATTTTATAGCTGTCTATGGAGGGACAGAAAGCGCTCAGATTTCATCAAAAAGATCTTCATTTGTGTTCCAAAGATGAACGAAAGTCTTACAGGTTTGGAACAACATAAGGGTGAGTAATTAAGGACAGAATTTTCATTTTTGGGTGAACTAACCTTTTAAGGCTAACATATTTATACCAAAAGCCAAAAAAAACTTGGGGACTTTAAGGTGTTTATTTAAGGTATACATTTTATCAGTTCATGCATTCCCTGAAAGAAGAAACCATGACCTTGGCATTGCTAGCATCACATTTTGCTGTTTGAGCTGCACGAATTCTATTTAAGCACCGTCACTACTACAGCCATACATATTCAAACAGACATCTTTGGCCATTGTGTTGTGTTTTGCGACCCCCCACAAGCTTTGCGTTTCTAAGACAAGACAGTGATGTTAAAAATAGTCCAAATTTTAAAAAGTGTGTCTGGTCTTCTACATTCTACTGTTACATTCAGTTGCACTCTGCACACCATGAAACATTTGATCAGGATCAGGTGAACCCAAAACCAGCCTAATGGGCCTCAGGATTTCCTTGAGGCCTATTAGACTACTATTTGTTCTGTCAACTCAAACTAAACAATACTAAAAATATGTAGTTTAACATTACTCGACCATGAATCATCACTAGTACACCTAACCGCAGGTTTCTCCAGGACAGTCACAGTAATAAGAGTACAGTAAGGTGCTTTAGATAAAACTGTTAAGACGAGTCTGCGGCCAGCGGCGCTTGTCACATAGTGTCTTTACCGTTTGTTTCAGCCATCACTTCAAAGAGTTGTGAAAATTTGTCACGCTGTCTTTCACTCTCTTTCGATCAGCTGCCACACAATAACTCTGAATCATCAGACAGATTCACTTCCCTCAGACGAGCGGCGCTTTGAAGGCATTACCCTGGCTGAAACAAAACAACCCTCGGTACATCAATTACAAGCCAATGACATCCAATCTCCACGTTTTATCAAAAGCGCCTTTGAATAACTCTATACTGTATAGAGTTTCAGGATGTCAGACTCAAAGCCAGACATCTCTTCAAGGCGAAGACACTTTCAGTTTCAAATGCCAACAATAAACTCTATCACCACGGCAGGGAACATACAATTTCTTAGCTGATAGGCGACCCACACAATGGACCACAGGTTTTATTCACAGTTCAGATGCCTTTGAAGTCATTGTGTGAAAAGTGCAAAAGCAAACAATGACTGTGGGGTTGAGATATAGCAGGCATCCCAGAACACAGACAAGCTGTGGAACAGACATCCTCTCAGGAAGTCTATGTGGAGACTCCGATAGGGCTTCGACAGGTGTATGGCAGGCGAAGGAAGCGTGACTATGGTATAATTATGTTTTTCGTATCCTGTCTTGAACAATTTCAATCTGTCTTCCATCTCCTCTTTCCGCTGCTTCTTTTAAACTTGGTGTCCTTTTCCACTCAATGCTATCTCTTTATCACTCTTTCTCTGGATCTCTAGCAGGCCGGGACAGGTTTCCAGCATGAGCTGCGTGTGAGGGCAAGCCAGGATTGTGTGGCTTGAGGTGAGTCGAGTTTGACTGAGGAATCTGGATCCTCCAGCAGGGTGAGGCAGAGTGTTGCATCTCAGATGTGAAGGTTACAGTCTACAGATCTGGCCAAGAATAGAGCCTTGGACTGGACACTGCACTGATTCAGGTTACACTACTCTAACAACAAGGGGAAAAATCTGACTGAAGTCTAAGCTAAAACTGTTTTTATGCACTTAACTGACACTAACCCAGTCAAAGAACTGGTACTCACATCCCAATAGTAGCAGTCTTCACTTGTTATGGTTTCTGTCACCACCAAGCTTTACCAGAGAAGCACCAGTGGGTCACACCACAAAGCCACAGGCTCAAACTCCCTCTCCCTCCGGGGTGACTAAGCCTGGCCTCTGGCTGGGAGCCCTGCTTTCACTGAGGGATCTGTTGTTTGGAAACAACAACCAATACAAAAGTGCTGCAGGCTTGCACTGCTCGGCCCTGTAACACCACAAAATTATGCAAACTTCAAATTTGGAAAGGAAATCTCTAAGGGACTATAAATGTAAATGTTGTAACTATAGGATTACATACTCCTTCATAGCGTCTTCTAGTTTTTAATTAAATTCCGTTAGCTATAACCCAATTGAGCAAATATAGTAAATTTAGTCAAGCAACCCAAATGTGTCAAGAAAATGACTTTGCATATAGCTCATGAATAAACTCTCATATGAGGTTCTCCAGCAAAGTCATTTTGCAGAATCTGGTACCATTTCATACAGCTACATGTGATCATAAGGCTGAAGACTACAGAGAGGTGAGGTTTTGTAGACTTTACCTTTACAGTATTTTAGTCTCTGGAAAATTGATTTAAATCTACGTTACTCTATCAGTAACCTTTGTTGAATTAAAATCCAAATTAATTTACTACATTTTCACACATCACAAGACCATTTTCTGTCAAGAGCTTGTTTAATCTTACCTACTCTCTCAATGTGAAACAGACAACAGACGCTGCAGTCCGGTGGATCTGGTGACCCTATTAGATCACCCAAAAATGACATTTCTGTCATTAATTGTTCCACACCTGTAAGACCTTTGTTCATCTTCAGAACACAAATTAAGATATTTTTGATGAAATCTAAGAGGGTTTTTTTTTATCCCCAATCGAAAGCAGCATAATTACCACCATTCAAGGTCCAGAAAAGTAGAAAAGACATAGTTAAAATAGTCAACATGACTACAGTCGTTCAACCTTAATGTTATGAAGCGACGAGAATACTTTTTGTGTGCAACAACAAAACAAAAATAACTTTATTCAACAATTTCTTCTCTACCCTGTCAGACTCGTACACATTTGACGCAGTGATCGCAGTTCAGCGCTTACATGTTTACGTCCAAATGCCGACTCCTTATTGGCCGGCTCCAGCGCCAGCATCGCGTGCTGCTCACGTGAACAGCATCGGCCAATACTGAGCCGGCATTCGGACGTAGACACGGAAGCACTGAACTGCGTCAAATGCGTACGAGTAGGGCTGGACGATTAATCGAAAAGTAATCTAAACCAAAATTCGGACCTTCTAAACGGACGTAATTTTCCCATGTCGGTTATTTTGTTTTTTTAATCCTGTTAATACTTCCCCCTTAAAAACATACTACTGCGTGTGTAGACACATGAGTCCGCCCCGTCCAGTCAGTGGCATAAAAGCAACATGGAGGTGAACGCCGGTTCAACACATAGTGATGGTGCATGAGCGGTAAGCCTTGCGTCTTCACTAAACTTTGTCAGTTGTATTTGTTTTAAGGTTTGCCAGTTTGGACATTTAAGCGATTTTAGACTATGGGATGTATATTACCAAAGCTACCGTGCTCACGCAGCTCCATTGTGGCACGAACACTCAGACAAACAGTAGCTGCGCAAAACGTGAAGATCGCGCACACAGAGAGGAACGCAGAAACTAGTTGTCAGTGCTGTCCTAAGTAGCTTAGAAACTCAAAACTTATTTTTCTACTTTTGAAGGAACTATTTACAACCCACAGCTTCACAATTAATAGAGAGACGGTATGACTAATTCACACATGCAATCACTCGTACTGGTACTGTACTAATTTATCTTTATCTGATTTACAACAAGAAGAAATCGGTAAGAAATGTTATGAGCCATAGATAAAATAACTGCTGAAAGTGAGCTGTTATATCACTCTTTCAATAGGAAAAAATATCCCACTTTTAATAGTCAATCATATTTACAGTACAAACCTTGTCGGTGAACTATGAGAGCAAACAAAATAATCGTTCATTAATCATAATCGAGGTAAAATGTTCAATTAATCGAGGTTTTGATTTTAGGCCATAATCGTCCAGCCCTACGTACGAGTCTTATTGCTTAATGTAAACATTACAAACAAATTGTGGAAACCTTGATACATATTTTTTAGAAATATTTTGTAACATTATAAATGTCACTATTGATAAATTTAATGCATCCTAGCTGAATAAAAGTATTATTCTTACTGACAGTAGCGTGTTTACACAATATAATATATAGACAGCAAATTAGATTAACACATCATTATGTAAATGACATGAATGCTTATTTTATGCAATATTTACTTTCCCAAGGACAAGGCTGTCAGCGTGTTTGGCAAATTACCGGTAGAAGATAACACTTCTGTTAAACTTGGGTAAATTTGGTTTTATATTCGCACATTCAGACTTCCGCATAGGCTACAGTGACTTTGTACACTAGTACATTGGACATTCAGTGGACGTACGCAAGTAAGTATGCCATTATAATAATACTTGCCTATTTTGATCGATTGTGAAAAATGTTGATTTACAATCGTTGGTTGTAAATATCATGTTGCTGTTTAGAATTTGCAAACATTAAGAACGTTCTTATAATGTGCAATAAAATTAAACGCGGAAGTCCGAATTTGCGAATATAAAACCAACTTTACCCAAGTTTCTGTTAACTGGCCAAGCAAGCATAGTAACATCTCAAATCTGTCATCTGCTTGATAACCTGACCTGTAGTCTATCATAAAATTCAAGTGAACTTCTAGCTGACCTCGTAATTAATCTGTATAAGTTATATACACAATACCTGAAAATAAATATATGTTTAAGAACTTACCAAATGGATAGTACATAAACATATAACCTTTATGTAGCCTACTATCCAAACCAGTCTATAAGACAATATCTTACAGCAACAAAAAAAAGCATATTTTACAAAAACTCTTCGCTGACCTCTTTAGTGAGTTCTTAATTCGCACAATATTTGTATACATCAAGAAAAGAAGCCATGTTTCTCTGTACTGAACAGTCTATGGTACTGAAGTGCAGAGACTGAAGATCTGCTGAGTGCAGGGACTTGTGGGCTCGTACGGGCAAGACCTGTGAGCAGTTGGCCTGTGATATAACGAGATTAACTAGTCATTGCAAAACTGAGAGGAAAAAACAACTTTAGACCACAACCTACATCCTATATCTACCGATGCACACGCACTTATGAAGAATAATAGAGCTGAACGTCCTGCGCCAAATATATCCGCCATCCAAAATATAAGCACGGAATTCCTAACACGCCGTTTAGCCCAGATAAAGCAGCTACAGCGCTCCCCAGATTAAGGTCGGGTTATATAACCTCATCAAAGCGTAAATGACAACCCAAAGCAATCTCAATGTGGGTTTAGAAGAGTATGAAGTCATAATAAATCAACGGGAGTGTAGGAATTTGATCATATAAACAGATACGAGCTGCTGCACTCATAGTATGAGATGGTGTTTATGATCTATGCATGAAACACAAGAGTTGATTTCTTAACAGAAGGGGCTTTGCTGCTTTCTTTAACTTTCCTGTGCTGTTTAGATGTGTTATAGCTTCAGTTTGAGACTGGTTCAGCTAAAATCACGACAGTAAAACAGCCCCACTTCATCACAACCCAATGTTTTCCCTCGATAAAGTCGAGGATGTGTTTTAGAGCACTCACCGTGGTATGGTGATACACTTGGTGTTGACATTCTGAGTTGTGATGGCTTTCTCCAGCTCGTCCAGCTGTCCCGTTTTCTTCAGCTTCTTCACCAGACTCTTGACGGCTTTTTCGCACCATTTCTCCTCCTGTCCGTTCTGCTCTCCCTTCTTCCAGCCCAGCAACCTCTTCACGATCGGCGGAGTAAAGGGTAAAATTGACATATTGAATTCAGTTCAACGTTCCTCTATTGCGCAGTCTCTCACGCAACTCGGTGAGAGATTCAGGATACTTTTGAATTTTCAGTATAAACCGAAGGCGTTAAATCAAAAATAAACTGCTTAGAGCTCGATAATAATATGGAGGAAAGTGAGAGGGACTTGAGGCGTGACTGAGACACAGTCTCAAGTTCAGCGCTCAGCTCAGCTCCGTCTGTCTCCCGAGATCATCAGGCATAGCGCGCGCGCCACACACCACTCACTGCCAGGCCATTCATATCACTCCGCGCAGGAAAATAGTCCCCTCCATCCAGTCTGGACAAGTTGGAAGGGAAAGAAAACATATATAGTTTATTAAATAAGTGATTACCTCATCTGTTTGTAATATAGCCTATGTTTTTGTGTACAGTTTAAAAAGTGAGGTTTGCTCAAATTTAAAGTCATCCGCTGTGCTGTGTGGTGCGGCTCTCTGTGATGTATTGCGTCTGTATTTAAAGGTGCACTCAGTAGTTTTTTTTCCTCATTAAAAAGTTTTGCCCCTAAAGCAATTACATATGTTTAAAATTATGTACAATCACAAGCGGTTTTTCTGCTGGTCCATGAGTGCGACATGTTGACATCACATGGATAAAATACTCCCTTATATATACACAAAAACATGGGCTAGGCTATAGGCTACCATAGATTAAGATAGAAGCAATGTCATACATTTGAAACAGTCCTGGGGAACAGTTTTATTGCTCTCTTCCTCTTGTGCTATTGTAAACGCTCATAAAATCCACCCAATAACCACTATTAGACAGTGACACACAGGAAACAAGTTATACAAGACCTTATCATTCACAGACTCAGTAAAGGCAGTTACAGTTTAATTCTTAAAAGAGAAAAGAGTGACATTCCCTTTGCTCTCCCAGCCCGACTCTTTCTCGATTGTCTGTGAGTAGGCTAAGCGGGATATTCAACCGAACTGAGTATGCAGTTAATTAATGTGATACTGGGCATGGGCTGCTTTTTTTAGTGTGGGAGTGGGTATGACAGACATTGCGAGACACTGCAAGACATTGAGTATGCAGATGCCTTGCCTCAGCATGACAACAACATGTGATCATACACATCCCTAATGTAGTATATACACAAAAATGGACTCTTTTGAAGAACAATAAACAAGTTACAAACAGCTTTTTTTTCTTTCCGCACATTATAAACAGTTAGCTAACATAGAGGAGATTAAAAATGTATGTAGTATAATATTTCCTCCACTTTTTAGTTCTTGTGTGGACTTGTGATGATATTTTATCATCATGATTTTTTTTTTATCATGATTATTTATGTTTTTAATTTTTTAACCTTAATGTTTTTTGTTTGTGTTTGTTGTATGTGATTACTGACCATTTGGGAACACACACACATATATACACACACACATGAACATATGCCAGTGGGAGTTTAGGTCATAAAGACGTGTGTGCGGCCAAGGGCCAGCTGTTACACGCAAAACATAAGGGACTGCACTAGTCAGATTTGATTTATCCTTATCAGATTGATCCCAAGATTTTTGTCCCTCTACACAAGACATTACGCAAGAAGGGAGCAATAAGTAAGAAGTGTGCAGTTTTTATGTCAATTTCTCAATTTTCTCAGATGTTATGATAAAACATCATGGCAATTTCATGAATTTCATGAAGTTTTTCATTAAAGGTCATTAAAGTCTGCCCACAAAGGTTTAGTTAAATTTGTGTATGGCAACTTTTAAAATAGTTCACTAGCTGTGCTAAAAATACCCCGGACCTCAGCTCAGCATGCTGGCACTGCTTCTTCCTTTTATCTATTTTAAAGAACATCTGATGTATATATTCTTTACAGCATTTCCTTTCTTCTTGTCCTCCCACATGGTTATAGTCAATATACTGTATACTCAAAACTGATGCATAAACAGATCCTTCTGTGCACAGCACGACACACCTCATGAAAAATTACTATAATGAACAGATTTGTGCTCTAATTGGCTGAAATATAATTCCAGGTTTTCAAGAATATTTCTTCAGAGGAAACTTTAACAACATGTTTGTGTGTGAGTTTACGTAGACATACTTTAGGGATGCATTTGTTGTCAAAAGCGGTCTAAATATGACAAATGTACATCTAAAATACACAATACCATTCATTGTTTTAAAATGTTTTCATTTATTCAGCAAGGTCACATTAAATTGTTTAAAAGTGATAATAAAGACACAAATAAATGGTGTTTTGAACTGTGCATTCATTAAATAATCCTGAATAATCCACAATTTCTTTAAGCACAAAAATACTATTTCACAATATTACTGTATTGTATCAAAAAAAAATGCAGCCTTGGTGAGTGGAGACTACTTTCAAAAATTCTTACTGACCCTAAACTTTTGAACGGTATATTACAAAGGTCTGTATGGTATATCCTCAGTTAGATAGCTAAGCGTGTGTGTGTTTGTCATCTGTGTGACAGCGTGTGGCAGGATGGAGGTTGTGAGTGTTAAAATGTGCAGCTTGACTGCAGTGGCCAGCACAAGCTCAGCACCTGTTTATTCCCTCAGGGGATTCAGCTCTCGGACAGCTGGTTTAGGGGTATATGAAGGGATGAAGTCCAGGGCCTAGGAGGGCTTGTAGTTGAGGATGTGTGGGGGCAGGGGGCAGATGGGATGTAGTAGGGCAAAGTGGGGGGATTTGGGGGTATATGTGTCTGTGCATATCTTTGTCTGAAGAATTGCCTCACACAAAAGGCAAGGCTGCGTGAATGAGTATGGCCCTATACAGTCTGATGGCTGATGAGGGTGTTGTGCAATAGTTGGACTCAAGAGACCCTGGGGAGCTACACGGTGGTAAAGAGGGGCTGAACTATGTCCCAGTGGAGGACATGTGTTAGAGTGATAAGATGAAGCTTATGTCTAATCAACAGCGTTTAACACAATACCAGTGTGATAAAGGACAGGTGGGGGATAGCAATGATTTCAGCTTCATCTGTACATTCAGCAGAACTGAAAACAGAACTAGAGCATCTGACAACAGCATCATTGTCAGACTATCTGAGGAAGTTATTTTTATATAAAGTTAAAAAATGTTGCGAATTGCACATGAACTGTATTTTATCAGTATATAATACTGATAATATATATATTATGTAACTCTATTTGAATATTTCTTTAGTGTAACATGTTATGCTGTGTTGTATTGATGCAGTGTTCTCACAAGGAAATTTGATGAGTATTAAGTCTACTGCTGAAGGAGACAGCTGGAAAGATATGTCACTAAATCGTTTTGGTAAACAGTTCTGTCGTGATGACTTTGCGCCAGTATGTTGCGAGTGACAGGTACGGAGAGATAAACAAGTACTTCTGCCAAGAGTTCAGAGTACTGCTATAGCAGTGTTTTGTGTGTGGCAGGATCTGTTTGTTTACATGCATCCATCTGTGTTTAGATTTTTGTGCTTTTATTTCAATGTATGTGTCTATATATGCATGTTTGTGTGGAGGGTAAGCATGTGTACATATCTTATGCTGGTGACCAGCAATGCTAAACTTTCCTGCAGGGAATGCATCGCCTAAATTTGTGAGTGTGAACATACTTACAGTAGCTATACTTCGGGGACACGTTTGTTCCTGGAAGTGAGCTAAATCTGACAAAACCTGCATTTGGAGACATCTAGAGATATCCTGATCTTTACTGATACCATTCAAAAGTTAGGGGTCAGAAGATGTTTTAATGTTTTTAAAATAAGTTTCTGATGTTGGTGCTCAAAGAAACATTTCTTATTATTAGCCATGTTGAAAACAGTTGTGGGGCTTAAAGGCACAACATAATAATAAAAATATCCAAAAACCACTGTTATATATATTTGCTGACTTGTGTACTTACATTATCCCAAATGTTTCCAATAATGTTTAAATCCAGAGAAATAAGCAATTTTTAACCAGGACATGGACGTGTCTGACTGTCTGTGCGTCATCAGTGACGCCATACCCGCATTATATCTCGACTTCCGGTGTTATTTTGTAGAAACCATGGAAACACCAAAGACGCTTTAATATATGACATGTTTTATTAGACAAGGGAACAACTGTTTGGTTACATTTATAGACAGAAAACTAATTATTGCTATATAAAATCGATTTAGCTTACTGCAGTGTGCAACAAATGTCGTTCGCTCGGCAGCAACTCACTCAAATGTATCTAATATGATAAAATAGCGCTGCGTTACCTCATACACTTAACCGGAAGAAGTTCTGCTGCTCATGAGGCATGTGTCGCGCTCGTCTCTTGTTTGCAAACTGTCCAGTGGTCTTGTTCAGCTCCAACAGCACTTGGCCTTGCGCTGCTTCATACTACAGTAACGTTACTAATCTCATTCATGAACATGATTTCTGCTCGAGTCCCGTCCCGATTCTTTTCCACTGACTGTGAGGTGAAGACGACATCTCCCAAGATTTCGCGCTCAAACTCTGCGTCATCAAGCTACGCCTTTTGAATAGGCGACCTCTAGTGGTGAAAATTAGGAAACAAGCTTATAAATCATACTTTTTTCTTTTCTTTTTTTTTTTTTTGAAAATGTAAAAGTGCAGACAGTTTTCTGTGATGGGTAGGTTTAGGGGTAGAGTTAGTGTAAGGGGATAGAATATACAGTTGGTACAGTATAAAAACCATTACATCGGAGAGTCCCCACAAGGATAGTGAACCAAACGTGTATGTATGTGTGCACGTGTGCGTTTTTGTGGACACCAATTTGTATAATGACATGGGTATTACACTGGTATTACAATGTATTTCATGAGTCCTCATATTTAAAATAGCCTTTAAAACATACTAAACAACGTTTTATTAAAAATGTAAAAGTGCAGAATGTTTTCTGTGATGGGTAGGTTTAGGGGTAGGGGTATGTAGAGGGATAGAATGTACAGTTTGAACAGTATAAAAACCATTACTTCTATGGAATGTCCTCACAAAGATAGCAAAACACCTCTGTGTGTGTGTGTGTGTGTGCACGCACACTCAGGTGTGTGTTTACAAGTGTGCCTGAGAAATTTCCAATAGGGTGTGATTAAGGCAAGTTTTATGGCAGCATAATGATTCCAGGTAGCAGAGCACAATATAAAAGGTTTTGCTCTTCTAAATCCATCAATCTGTCCACAGACTTCAAAACAACAACAGGCATGTGCAAACACACACACATACACCTCCTCAGGCAGTCACCACCATAAATGCTCCATTCTCTGTTGTCATATAGACACATATTTTGAAGTCCCTGTGCACTGCACATGAAGGTCACTTATTCCTTTAAAGTGTATTGAGTGCTAAAGGTGGGGAAGGTCAAACTCAGATTCATCATGCTGCTTTCAGCTCTAAGAATTTAAAGTGATATCGTTATGTTTGATTCGTTATTGCTCCAAAGCACAAATACAGCCATTCAAAGTCATAAATACCCAAGATATACATAATTATGTTACCTCAGTGTTTGCACAAGGAAACTAAGAGTCTATCAACGCCTCTTGCATCTATTAAAATAATGCTTTTCCATCCTATTTCAAGTAAATAATGAGGAAATGCTGTTTGGAATCATTGGAATAAAAAGATAGAAGCCTCCAACATATGATTAGCTGAGTTATTTTGCATGCTGTAGTCACTCATCATGTCACTCTGATTGTCTGTGGAAAGACACTGATAAGCTCTGAGAGCTGTGATAAACCTGGTCAACACCACTTAGTCAAAACCAGCCCACACTCCGGCGTTACGTAATATGATGCTCTGGAGTGTGCTGCATTGCAAAACCAACAGTGACTCACCATGTGTATGCTTTTTTGTTTTATTTATCTGTGAGTAACAGGGACTAAAAGAGTGCAGACCCAGCATGGAGGGCATATATTTTGTGGCTGAAATGGGCTCAAAGTACTCCACACCCATGTGAGGATTACCATGATTCACGTGCTGATGCGTGCACAAGGCTGAAGATCTGACTCCTCTATTGTGCTGAGTGTGATGCATACTGGTCTTAGCACCCATGAGTCAGAGCGAATAGCCAACTGTGTGTTGGAAATACTGAGGGCAGAATGACACGGATCAGCAAGCACTGAGTAAAATCTAACAGAGACCATAAATGGTGAAGATGCCACTATCCCGTGTCATCTTGGCCTGTCATTTGGGTTAGACTGAGTTGGGAACGCACAACTAAAAGTCTTTCTTTTTAGCTTGTCCCCCAATTGTTTTTTCAACAACTTAGCTGGTTGTAAAAAAATGTATAGGCTACTTAATAGTACAGATGGCATTTAGTAGAGCCAGCTGTTCTTTGAAGATTCACAAGCATTTCAACGCCACCTGGTGGCGAAGGTGTTCTATTGAAGTTGCTACTAAGAATGTATTTTTGGTTCAAGCTGGACAAGAAACTTCATGTTATATATATATATATATATATATATATATATATATATATATATATATATATATATATATATATATATATATATATATATATAATCACACATTTTTCTGTAATCAATCGTGATTAATCACCTAACATGAAAGTTTTTTAATATATTTTTATATTGTAATACTTTCACATTGAATCTACAAAATAATGTAGAAACAACATAAAGACGGTAGGCCTATATTTTAAATAATTGTTAAATGGCATCTGATACCAGTACTGATACTGATGTCGAATAGCTCCACCCCTTTTTTTAAATAGCCAATAGCGTTTAGTTTATATCTAGCGATATCTTGAGCTCAGTAAAGCTGCAATTTCCTCCTAATTTCTAACCGTTTCTCCAACTAACCTTCTCCATATCTCTGTAAAATAGCATTCTGTGCAAAATTCAAATGGGTCTGATAAATTTTTCTGTACTATTGTGTGTGTGTCTGAGTTTGGACCGACTGTGTGCGCTGCAACGGTTCACGTGACACAAACCAGACTTCATTCGTGTTAAATAATTTCTTATTTCTTGGGCTTCAGTTTTTGACTTTCTTCGTGTCTTGGTATTTTTCTGTTGTGCCCATCATGTGCCTACCTAGACAAAACAAGAAGTAATAGTCCTTGGACACCCTGACACTCTCACACGTAACCAGAAGTTGAAGACACACATACATTTACGCACATACATTTCTTATTTGTTATTATTATTTCTTGAAATGCCATATATGGTAAGGTTTGATTCTTAAGTCGTATGATTGGATGCTCAAGCCATCCTGGAGATTGGTGTTTGACCTATGTCTATAAATATGACCCTTCTTCCTGAATAAATCTGAGAATGCTTTGTACAACACTTGATCTGTGTCTGATTGGTCATTCGCCCGAGGTCTCGCACTGCCACTGCCACACATCACAGGGGTTGAGGAGCCTGTTTCTAAACTGATGACTGAGACTACAAATATTCTACGTATTATTGAGATTTTGATCTAACAATTCGCTCGAATGGAAAACATACTGTGTGAATCCTTCCCTATCCCCTATATCTGCCATTCACCATGTAGAAAACAGTAAAGGTGTGAACAAGTGACCAATTTTAGCCGCAGCTTCAGTGTCTATTTATAATGTAGAGGGCGGGACGCTTTAGATTCTAGAGAGCATTCGATTGGACAGAAAATCTGACGAGAAGCTGCAGAGTGCAGAGTGACATCATCAAAATCATTGATCCATATTCATCATTTTCAAAGGCTTTCCTCCATTGCCCGCCAGTCATTTTTACCAGGTTTGTGTATTAATCTACTAGTAAGACAGTGATATTAAAAGATCAAATTCAGTATACACTTTATTGTTGATGTATAGGCCTACTATGCACACACAAGCAGATGAACCCAGAATATAAACACAACGCAGTTTCTCCAAGAAAGAAAAACCATTATAAAGAAACCGCTTAACCATGGGCTTATTTACTCACCTGTATTTAGTATGCATCTTCAATAAAGTTTATACTGAATTTGATCTTTTAATAACACTGTTTTAGTACATTAAGGGACTTTAAGTATTTCACATTAAGCATTTTAGAACATCCCACTGTTTTTAGTAGTTGAAATACTGCAGCAGGTGCTGTATATGGATCACATCACCCAAAACTTGCATTTCGTTCACATGTTTTTGAATTTCTTCTTTTGAGATAGAAAATTGACCAATCTGTAATGCAGTTCTGCATGTTTTGCCCTCCAGGTCTCCGTGGCAGTCATGTGACTAAAAACTATGAACTGGCAAGAGATTGTGACTGTGTTCCAATTTAGATGCTGCATCCTTTGAAGGCTGTATGCAAAGGCAGATTTGAAGGTGCAACAAAGGCTGTCCCAAATCAAAGGCTCCTCCAAATGCATCCTTCATTTCCTGTGAAATGAAGCCCTTCCATGCATTGAGCCTCCCTGAGCTTCTCCCAAATCAAACACCACAGCTCAAATGGGCGCTTGTGAAGGCATGTCTCAACAGGGAGAAGTAGCCTATAAAAGACAATAGACAATAAAAGGTCCAACATATGAGGAATACTTTTAGCTGCGTTGCTATGTGTCATCATGAGAAAGCAATTAAGTAGACAACACTGGCTTATAATAAATCCAAACATATCTGCACCGGGAGCATTTTTTGACATAATGCGCCACAACTATTTGAGGCTGTACATACTGGACACATAAAATAAAATTTGTCTTTCTGAAAGAGTGCATGATGATGTTGTATCAAAGCGTTCATTGTAGTGCATTGCAATGCCCCATTCATGGCCTGCTTTATCTTTATCTTACATACCTTTAAAGGGATAGTTCACCCAAAAATGAAAATTTTATGTTTATCTGCTTACCCCCAGCGCATCCAAGATGTAGGTTACACCACTATGTCCATCCGCGTGCAGCACTCGTTAGTGAGGTCTGATCGGACTCTGACAACGGCAGTGATGTCTAGCTCTCATTGAAGTATAAGCGTGAGACATCACTGCCGCTGTCAGAGCGCGATCAGACCTCACTAAGCGAGTGCTGAACGCAGTTGGACATAGTGATGTTTTAGAGGTAAAAAATGATATAAATACTGTTCGATTTCTCGCACAAATCAATCGTTTCATGTCTTAGGACATCAATGTGCTCTCATAAGCTGCAGGGTTTATTTTGGATTTGTCTATGCAAAGTTTTTCAACCCTTATTGATCCAAGTTCCCATTCACTCCCACTATTCGACTGACAGACAGCAACGGTTGCAGTTAAAAATCATCATTTGTGTTTTACTGAAGAAACAAAGTCACCTACATCTTGGATGCACTGGGGGTAAGCAGATAAACATCAAATTTTCATTTTTGGGTGAACTATCCCTTTAAGTCATGGGCGTCAATTTTTTACTTCCAAATCAAGCTGTTTGAAAACATGGGGTGATGCGAAGTATTCCAGCCCACCCACACTTTTAGAGGCCCATCCATCATCCACTTTCTGCATCTGCCACTGCATGCTACGTCAATTCCTAAAGTTCAATTCCAATTCACTTCTCAAAAACACAAGTACAGAGGTAACATAAAAGTACCCGGATGTGTTCTTGATATTGAGGATGGACCGAATGCAGACTTGAGAGAATCGAACCATTAGAAATCCCAGAAGACGCTGAAGAAGAAGATGCCTGCAGTTTTTTATTGGCATATTAAAAAGAATCATTGACAAAGCATAGGTAACATCAAAAACTTTGTATATAGAAAGACAGCACACTCATATTACTATGAATGGGAAAAAGTGTAACGTGCAAAATGGCAAAATAAGTCCCGCCTTCTAAATAAAAGAGCCAATCACTGATTGATAAAGTCATTGCGTCACTGCAGCTGAAACAGTCTATGTTCTGTAACATGCACTTAACAGTGTTTTATGCACATTGGCTGGTCCAGCCTGAAAAAATAAGCTTTTTAACCCTATTTGAGCATAAGAAAGCACATTTATTAGACAATTGATTTCATCTCAGTTCTCACAAGGATGCGTTCTGTGTCCTCACGTCCTTCCGAGTTTGTACTTTCAAGGTAGCCTGGCAAGACCGGTCTCCACGAGAACGCAAGTCTAAGTTTTGAACGCTTATATCTTGTAAATGCGAATTTTGTAAATGTTTTGGCGCAAACTAGCTTATACATAATAGCAATGATACATATTCATACTAGAGGCAAAAACATTTTTTTGATTTCATGAGAACATTAAATAGATTTTTTCTCAGTTTTAGCAATTAATTATAGCCATTCAACAGTATAATTGAAAACTATCAATTTTAAAGCTGCTGTTCGCAGTTTTTCCTCTTTGTCGCCATCTCTGTTTGAAACATGCGATTGCAGTCATATGCGGAACAGTTATCTGTACGTGCGTTGTGAATCGGCACAGCTCGTCAGCGTGGATGAATCTAATGCTTGCTGTCAGTCACCGCACCGGTGTGGATACTGTACTTCAGAATCACAGATTCTAAGTCTTGAAAGTATGACCAATATAAGAATTTTCACTGGAAAATATCATCTGAACAAGTAAGTAAGATGTCTGCCACTTTTGTTTTGACCAACTGAGGAAAAATATAAGCATTAAGCATTAGTGATTAAATCTAATGATCGCTTAGTTCGGATCACATCAAACCGTGCAAATTATTATTACTGTTATATTGTTCTCAAATTGTTATTGTTAACAACATCAGCACTGCGTGACTGTGTATTTAGTGTATATTAGCATTTCCTGTAGATTTCAATTTCTGTAGCCACTCCACAGTCCGATGTCTTTTGCTTTTTGACTACGGCTGAATCTCCAGTTGTCACTGATGATTGTCATTTGGATCTTTCTGGATTACAATCCACCATCAAAATAAGTTTAATTATTTCAGCTGCTGTGAGTAAAGGCTATAAATGATCCGCTACCAGCAGCATCCTCACGTGATAAAACCGACTAGCCTGGACTCCTTCCTTTCTGTTTACGGACGTGACGTAATGACGCACAGAGGAACTGCTGCATGCTTGAATTTCCCGCGGAAATCCACCATGTCGCTCTTATTATAAAACATTACAAGCTTACTGTTGTGAATCAAGACAAGATAATTACATAGTTTTGAACACTGGCTGGTTATGTACTTGTTCAAAAGTTGATTTTGGATCATCTTTAACCAAAACTGCAGCTTTAACATTTAATAGGCATAAAAAAAAAGATCAACTTTTAATTTAAGTGAACTTAAAAACAATCTTCACATAAACTTATTGTAATAAATGTCACATTTAGCTGTGCCTTTAATATATGATAAAAAAAAAATAACAACACTCAGTTTTGACACCCCTATAGCTAAGGCTGGTACCATCTTCCAAAACATTTTTTTCCCAATAGCTTTATCTTGATAATTAATATTTTTAGGGCTATTTATTTGAGATTTTCCCTTTGTTGTATATACTTCAGAGTGATGAACCAGCACATTAAACTGTCAGCAGTGTTGTGGGCTGGGCTGTCGGAGCGAGTTTAATGTGAGTGGATGCAGGGCTCGGCTCAGGTCTGCTGCTGTTGGGTGGGTCTGAAGCAGGGGCTCCGAAGGGGCTTGAAGCAGCTTTACAAGCGCCCTTTAATCCACACTTAAATACCGTTGTGTGCACTGCAAATATTCTTAAGAGGAAATAACAGACTTTAAAAATATAACTTGAGCAAACACGGGTCTGAACAGTCAAGTCTCTTTAGCTATTGCCTCACACATGGAGAGGGATAAACACAACCCATTATACAACACAGAGCTTGATCATGGGATACTCTTTAATTAAGCACAAGCCTTTATTTAGAGTAGCAAAAGCCAGCTTGCAAATAGCTCCTAAAACTTTCCACTTATTAGAATAATGTACATTTACTGTAATTTGCTAATGAATGTTTAGAGAGTTTTCTACAGGGGACAAAAGATTGAATTTGGATTCTGTGGTCTGTAGCCTTACATTTTGAAGAACAGTGATACAACTGTGATTAAAAACCAAGACAAAAATGTGTGACTGGTTTAATCAGCTGGTTGTAGGTTTGTTGGTGGTCCAAGATTGTCTACTAGGTTGGACCAGCAACCTTGTCTAAAACACAGATGCCATTTTTAAGCTGAAGTTTCCAGCAAGGAAGGCAGACAAGAAAATTGCTGACAGACCATTTGATTAGACTATTATGAATAGTTCAATGTATCTCTCACAGGCAAAAGACTCCAGGCATGTGGGTTGAAAAAATTCATCATGGTTAGGCAGCGTTTAGAAAACCGTGGAAACATTTCCAGTGTCTGCTAGTATAATTTAGGAGATTAAACAATACAGCACAGTTATAAATCACTAACGGATCACACAGCTATTTGGGCTGAGCTCCAGCTCCTCATGAATGGAAGCAGAAACGGCAAAGGAAAACATCTGAGGTTGCTTGGCTCCAGTGAGCGTTCACATCTAATGTGTCTTCCAGGAAAATATTGACTAGCTGCATGGCCAGTAGCCAAAACATGATGCCAGAGGATTGTCCTGCTCCTTCCAAAAGGTTGTTACTGACATGTAGTTAGTTCATACGCCGATAGGTGGCAGCAAGTGCAGACAATTGATGACAGAATACATTTTTACACCCACCCCCCATCCCCTAGGTAGGCTATATATATCTGAAAATAAGAAAAGAATAATTTAGGCTGAAACGAATAATTTAGGGTGAATCTAATCTAATGTTTTTTATGTAACGCAGTCAAAAAAAAAAAACAATTCTCTCTCTCTTTCTCTCTCTCTCTCTCTCTCTCTCTCTCTCTCTCTCTCTCTCTCTCTCTCTCTCTATATATATATATATAAACAATTAAAGACCTCATATTATTGTAATGAGGTATTAAAACCTTAATCATCTGGAGACACTTATGATACTTTATCCTTAAGAGACTTTATGACAGGCCTGAAATACTGCTTTAATAACACCACAGGATGAGACAGAGGAAGAGGGAGCCATTTTAAGAAGGAATGTCCCCCGCTCTGGTTTCACTGAGCGAGAGAGTGTGAGAAAGAGAGATGATGATGATGATTATGTAGCAATTTAAAAAATCTGACAAAATAACACAGACAAGCATGTACGTTTTCTGTTGCAGTATGAACCTAATCCTTAAATCATAAAATTGGAGGACATTAATTCACAGTGCACAAAATAATTTACACAAATTGTTTCATTATAGTTTATTAATTATTTGTAGACTATTTAATATTTAGCTACTTAATTTGATTCATTTAATTAAAAAACAGTGAAAAAAAAAAAAATAATATCAAAACCTGGTAGCATGTGCCGGTCACCCCATCAATCATTTCATCATAAGTTGCCATTGTGTGGATAGATGCTTATGTGCCATCATATTCTTGAATATCATCTTCTACCATTTATGCTGTATATATAGGCCTATCCAGTATACGTTCTAGATTACTTAGGCTTGAGGAGAAAACCATATATAGATTAAGATAATGAATGCACGCATGTGGTTTCTCATGTATACATATGTGTGAGAATGTTTGCTGGCAACAAGCATGTTTAGCTGAGGCTAGTGAAAGTAAAACTGATGAGAAAATGTCTGACTGTGTACGGATGCCCAGTCTAGTGTGGAGCCAGTCCGTCTGCCGGCCGACTGCCCTCCTGGAGACTCGAGAACATCCAATCCTCCTGTGGAGAGAGAGAGAGAGAGAGAGAGAGAGAGAGAGAGAGAGAGAGAGACAGAGAGAGAGAGAGAGCAAAGGTGATAAAATAGAAAGAGAGAAGTCTGGCTAGGGTGGAGTACATCCTAATACTTTTTTACAATATCAAATTATGTTAGAATTACACTTTGTTTTGATGTTCCCCTTCAGATATTCTGTTGACTATAAGTAACATTGCACCTACATGTCAACTAACTCTCATTATAGTATCAGTTCAGTATTAGTGGACTGTCAGTGGTAGGGTTCGTGTTAGTAGAACAAGGGGTTATGGTTAGTAGACAGTGTTGAGGGTAATGCATTACTAGTAAGCACGAGTTACGTAATCAGATTACATTTTTCAAATAATGAGTAGAAACACATTACTTTTAAATTTACAACAAAATATCCGAGTTACTTTTTCACATTTACTGACTAACAGCTTTTTCTTTCTCCAAAAGAAAACCAAAAATCGTGAGTGAGGTGCAGAGGTAATGTGTGCGCTGTGTAAATGTAAGCATGCATTTATTCATCTCACTTGCACAAAAACAGATTCAGTGCTCAGAATATTACACAAACCTACAATAATTAAATGTTAAATATCACAAATACACTTTGTATTTAATTTCACTTTATTAATGTCTTTGCTGCTGACCTTCAATGGTCCAATTCAACCATAAGAGTGGGCAAAAATTACTTCAGTTAAACATCACATTTGTTTCTTTTCTTTTCTTTCTTTTTTTTATTGCTGCACCCTGTACTGACCTTAATTCTTTCATTTTCTTCAAGCTGACGCTTATTCATTTCACTTTTGGTTTCAAAGGGCCTTTACATTTGCCAAAAATAGAATATTTTATTTGTTTTTAAAAAATAAATAAGTCCAGCCAAGGTGAGAAAAAAGTAACATAACACACTACTTTCTATAAAATGTAACTAAGTAACAGTTACTTTTTGATTGATTGATTGATTGATTGATTGATTGATTGATTGATTGATTGATTGATTGATTGAAAAACTTTATTAATCCCAGTAGGGAAACTAATTTGCCACCAACTTCGACAATACAACCAACAAACTCAGCACACAATTAACACACAGATAAATTAAGAAACAATAAATACATGATTAAGGACCAGTGAGACATTTTACAGTTCCACAATTAAGAAAAAATTAACAATGTTCATTGAAATATCTGACCACTGCAGGGACAAAAGACCGTCTCATTCGTTCACTAGAGCACCGAGGCATTATTAATCGCTCACTAAAAGAGCTTCTAAGTCCTTTAAAAATATTGTGTAGTGGATGGCCTTCAAAAAGCAGAACGATTTTTAATTTTGACCTACAATGAATAAAAAAGAACACTAGCTAAAATCCCTTGATAAAAAACATCTAAAAAATTTGTATTGACGTTAAATGATCTAAGTTTCCTCAAAAAGAAAAGTCTGGACTGGGCCTTCTTCATTAGGACATTAGTATTCTCTTTCCAATTCAATTTTTCATCCAAGTGGACAATTTTTATATGACAAAATTTATATGACTGCACAATTTGGACCATCACAATAAAGTGTTCGCATGATATTAAGCAGACCGTCTACTAATACTCTACTAATACTCTAATGAGAGTTAAATGACATGTACACTACCGCTCAAAAGTTTGGGATCGGTAAGATTTTTAATGTTTATAAAAGAAGTTTCGTCTGCTCACCAAGGCTTAATTTATTTAATTAAAAATACAGTAAAAACAGTAATATTGTGAAAAATTATTACAATTTAAAATAATATTTGAAAATATTTTACAAAGTAATTTATTCTCGTGTTGGCAAAGCTGAATTTTCAGCATCGTTACTCCAGTCTTCAGTGTCACATGATCCTTCAGAAATCATTCTAATATGATGATTAGTTCCTCAAGAAATATTTGTTATTATTATCAATGTTGAAAACAGTTGTGTACTTTTTTTCAGGATTCCTTGATGAATAGAAAGTTCAAAAGAACAGCATTTATCTGAAATACAAAGCTTTTGTAACATTTTACACTACAGTTCAAAAGTTTTGAATTTTTTTGTTTTTAAAGAAATTAAAGAAATGAATACTTTTATTCAGCAAGGATGCGTTAAATCAATCAAAAGTGACAGTAAAGACATTTATAATGTTACAAAAGATTAGATTTCAGATAAACACTGTTCTTTTGAACTTTCTATTTATCAAAGAATCCTGAAAAATATTGTACACAAATATTTTGTACAATTGTAAACAATAAATGTTTCTTGAGCAGCAAATCAACATATTAGAATGATTTCTGAAGGATCATGTGACACTGAAGACTGGATTAACGATTCTGAAAATTCAGCTTTGCATCACAGGAATAAATTACATTTTAAAATATTTTCAAATAGAAAACAGTCATTTTAAATTGTAATAATATTTCACAATATTACTGTTTTTACTGTATTTTTAATTAAGTAAATGTAGCCTTGGTGAGCAGACAAAACTTCTTTTAAAAACATTAAAAATCTTACCGAACCCAAACTTTTGAGCGGTAGTGTATGTGCAACATTAACACTGAATTTTCACATATAATTATAGGCCTATATTAAAAAGTTCAGTTAGTTAATCAAATGAGAAAGTGCTTGTGATGAGTGAAAAAGTATAATAATAGTCACTCAATGAGACACACACCAATATGTGCTTATCAGGAATAAAAGGAAGAATGGATTGTCTTCTTTATATATCACAGTGTGTCTGATAAACACGGCGCTGAACTGCAGAACTGTGTCTGGCTCCATGGGGACCATATTGATTTCTCTGCTGCAGAGCTATTGACAGGAAATGCTGGACAGTCTACAGTGGCTTAGTCCTTTGTAAAGTACACAGTTTATAGCCTACTGGAAAAAAAAAAACCTGCAACCCTATAAAAATAAAATAATTCAAAATTATATGATAAAGCAAAGGCAAATATTTTTCCTCGGCAAGCAAAACAGCCTGAAAAGAAAACCACCTCCATAGACAGATACTGTACTTATCCAATGGTTTGGGGTAATTCAAACTGCTTTTTAATTCAAACTGCTTTTTTTTTTTTTAGATTTAAAAGAGAGGGGGACATAGATGAGAGAATTTTCAAAAGAGGTGAAAGGGTAGGAAAATGGTTTTGGCAGTGTTTCAGGATCTGGGTCTAGCAGTGTTGTGTCTGAAGGATGTTTAAGGAGCGGGCCGTCCCGAGCCAGGCTTCCAGTCTCACTATAATTACTACAGTGGCTGACAGACATAGTGCTTAAAGAAACAAAACAGAGACAGGATTAGGAATAAACACCAATATGCCTACACACAAAGAAACTCTACACACATCACAGGCACATTACATACATACATACTTACATGGACTTTAAATAATCTAAAAGTTATATAGACCGCTGAATGATTTAAATGAAGGAAAAAGGGTGAAAGAAAATAAAGGCTAAATATTATATTTAGATAATTACCTGATGACAGAATGATTTATGGTGATGTCGACGCTAATTTCTATTCTGCATATTTTTTGAAACTGTATGGGAATAAAGAGGAAGAAAAGTGTACATGTGGGAAAAAAACTCATCACCTGATATATAATTAAATGTCTTATGTGACGTCATAATTGCATCTCTCTGCATCTGCTATTGAGATTCATTTAGGTCGATCCCCTTAAAGGCTTTTTCCATGAATTAAACAAGCAGTAACTTTACAAACTTTACAGTCTAAAAAATGATTGTGATTTTAATGGTAAACGACTGTAAAAATGCTACGGTGAAAAACAGATAATTGATTTGCAGAAAGTTTCCATACTATACGGTGAATAACTGTAATAGATCTAACATTTAATCAAATTTTACGGTAAAATACCGTTAAATTTACAGTTTTTGCAAGTGGAAAATAATGTCATTGTATAATTTACAGTGAAAAACAATTTTTATTTTATTCCCACAATTCCCAGCTTTGATTCATTATGTGACTCTAATCACCACTGTGTTTGGTGGTTGTCAGTGTATTAAAAAAGGTACACAACACATATTATAACTTCAATAGGTTGATAAATTAATATTATCAGTTAATGAAATTTGTTTTATCACCGAAAATTTAAGGGAATTTTTTTACAGTGTGTAAAATAAACAGTTATGAACTATAATTATTATTACAATATAAACCTTTAAATTATATTGTTTTGAACTGTAAAATAGACAGTAAACTAAGTGCTGTCCCATAAAACCTAAAACATTGTTACCGTATTTTTACGGTAAAGTTCCGGCTGCCGTTTTTTTACTGTAAATTTTACAGGGATGTTTTTTACAGTGTGATTTAACAATAATGCATTTATTAGTTTTAATAGATTAGCTAAAGTTCCCCCCCACACACAAAAAAGATTATTTCTCCTTACATAAAAAGGTAGTCATGTAGATTAAATCCACAGTCATGTTGCACTGTAAAATCTACTAAATGAAGTAAATAAGAAATTTGTGTTTAGAATTGATTTATCTGTTTCAGCTATTTGCCTTGATATTCGAATGTATCTTCAGCTCAAAGCATAAGATCGCCAAACTAAGTTACTCAAGCTAATAACATTAGGAATCTCAAAAAAGGCAATTGTTTGATTTTACAGCATATCGTAGTTAAACTAAAATGATCTCTGTTTACATATACAAAGGGCAAATATTTGAGTTAATTCTTTGCAAGTTGCATGAATAAATCCCAAACTGGTGAGATCTGGTGCGGTTGAAACTGAATTAGAGCAGCACTGGCTGAGCCAAAATCACCACACTCACTCAGAAATCCAGTTCACTGTGAGGTCAGCCCACCATGGAGTTAAAAACACCACGGCTAGAAACCTCACACAGAAACATTCAGACAGAGATCCTGCTTTGAGAATAACAAATGAGATCAATTAGAGATACAAACTAAAAAAAATGCATATGAGAACAGATCATATTATGAGTTGATTATGCTGTTTAAAGCAGAATCACGTTAACCGCTGAACCCTGAGAAATGTGGGAGGACGCAACGATGATTTAAAAAGTTTATTCTATTCAAATCCTCCATGAAAAGCAGCACCAACTCAAGACAAACATGCTAAATGCAAATGCCTCTATTCACAGGGGCCGTTTCCAGAATGATTTTTTCCGTTTCCCTGCACAGATATAAATGTTCAAAGGTGCTAGTTTTTCTCCTCTGTCTCCACAGTCATAATATGGTGTTCACAGAACTGAATAATGCGTCTGGAGCTGGGCGGCTGGGGCTGCATGGCGCAGGGATAATGTCTATGTTGCTTTCTGGGAGTCCTGTTTTAAAAGGGATGAGGTGGGGCCAGGCAGACTGCTGAGTAAGCTAGCCACTACGCGGTCGCCCTCTAGAACAAACAACGGCACTAAAAGAAAGCTTCCCTGGACCCTGATGTATTGCAACACTGGAAACGGAAAGCTGCGGCACTTATGTGATGTGCGAGCATAGGAAAGTTCACTTTCTACTTAAAAAAAAAAAAAGGAATGCAAAAGTTTAATTCTCCAGAAATGATCTGAGATTGTATGAAGAACACTACATGCCCTGTTCTACTGAAGTATACTTGAGCCTTGAGCTAAATGATCTCTAGATAACAACCTTGACTCATTTCACTGTGGAATTTTTGATATGCAATAACATTTTTATAGTTTTATTCAGGAAAATTCAACCAATCATCAGATCTTTGTCAGCAAAGACAAAGGACCCAGTGATAAATTCATAAATGTAAGCTCAGCATTGATAATAAGGGTGAAATTAAATTAGAGGTTAAGTTTTTGCTCAATTCCTTACTTGAGAGCAGGCAGCAAATCATACAAAACACCTGAACACTGATATGAATCCACTGATATTAATATAATAACAGTGAGTTATTATGCCATCTATTGCTTTTTTTTTTAATTTTTTTTTTACACATTGTATTAAAAGAAATATTTCATCATCAACTGTATATACTGCACTGACTGTATCAATTTATAGCATAATACTACAAGACTCAATGTAAATTCCAACAATGGCACATTTCAACACACAGAAATCCAAAGTGCATTTCTTCTGTTTTATTTCCTCTGTCCATCCATAAAGACATTGCACCATACATAAATAATTGTTGTAAAAATGACTCCGTATTTACAAGTATTCCATATAATACGTTTATATAAAACTTTATATTAAATTTAGATAGATTACATTTGGGATTGTGGCTGTGGGTGTCTGAGCATTTGTAGTGAGTGTGCGCAGTATATGGTAAGAATGATGTACATGTCTGCATTTGTTCGTGTATATACGTTATCTGTGGTTGTTGAGTAAAATCTCCAACCAGCATGGACATGATGTAATGAACTGTCTGGAGTAGCATGGTCCCCAGCCCTTGGCAAAACTGATCCTCACACTGTTTGGGTCGTACGGCCCTTCCAAGTGCACCAAATTGCTGGGGGGTTGAATTTGGCACGACTTCTCATAGTCAAAAACCTTTATGGAGTAGCCTGGCATGACTCTCCTCACAGTCAAACTCAGGTAGGGGTGATGCTCCAGAGTTGGGGAATTCACAAAAATAGGGTGCTGACTGCGATTGTAAGCCCAAACTCCATCTGGCTCTTTGCTGAGGAGGATGCCGTGTCCGATCTTGCCACGGGTGCGCTGGACGGAGGTGGAACGTGGAGAGAGGGGGAGCAGGCCCAAGCACAAGCCTGTACCCTGAGGTAGGTCATAGAAGATGCTAAGAGAGGCGTCGTGAACTGGGTACAGGCGGCCCACGCGTGTACGAAGCTCCCAGTATGCCACGTTACACCAGTGATTTTGTGCCACGGAGGATGGAGACATACTGGCATCTGAGGAGGGAGAGAAAAAAAAGGTATGAATTAAAAAAAATAAATTCACAAACCAAAGTACACAAAGCCCAATATAAAACAGAATACCAATATTTTTTTAGTCTTTTATCCAAGAAAATATTTCTTTTTTTGATTTTTATTTGGTAAAAGTTTAGGCTGATTAGGGAAAAAAATGAAATAATAATAAAATTATTTAATAGATTATTTTTGTGGTTGTAGTTTTGAAAGTTTTTGTAGTTCTGAAAGCCACTGTGTCAGCAGAGTGTTCCTAAGCATTACCACACTTTTCTACTGTAATGTGCTGTCGTGACAAGCAATGTCAATGTTTTGATCACTCTCATATCAGCTCCCTTATTCTTTCTGCTGTTACACGGAGCATATTCATTCTCTAAATCTCCAATCCTATCAGGAGAGGATTCGAAACTGAAGAAGCAACGACCCCCACTAACAGGCCCAAATCTGTCATCTCTGACTCTAACACCCCCCGCTTCTGCCTCAGCATTCCTCTCTCCCTGCGCGGGGCCGACTGGGGCCCCCTCTTCCCCTCCGAGGGCCAGCATTCAGCTCTCTGACCACTCAGTGAAGGCTCGTGACCCCCTGACCCCCCAGCCGCCAGCCTATCCAGTCTGATTAACTCAAACACAGACTGATGGCATTATTTTGCTTCACATGCTCTATTGAGGGAGAAGATCTAAAGCCCTGGGCCTGTGCCCCCATTCTGCTCAGTCTCAAACCTCTCTGGCCCAAACAGACATCAGAGGACACACTGTTAATGAAGTAAGTTTTGTACGGAAATGCACTGTCATTATCTTGGGATTCTCTGGTTCTTAGTATGTGCTTCCAAATACATATAATATAAACACATATGCATGGAAAAGACAGAAAAAGGAATATTTTAATTTTGAAAGAGTGCCCCATTAATGTTAAAGTTTCTCATGCAAAGACATGGAAATCACATATTTGCTGCCTAGTTTAAATCTTTAAGCAGTGCTATGATGTATGATAATGAGGTTTCAGGAACTTTGAACCTCTCCTTTAGTAAGTTACTCGTATGCACTGTTTTGCATGCACAGTTGTTAGTGCCTGCAAAAGCATTCTTGGTGCTTGTGTGCCTAGCCTAAACCAACACCACAAAATGAGAGGGGGGAAGAGAGGATGGAGTCTTGTCTGTCCTGCTGTGCCAAATATTAGATCTCCCTCCACATATTAGTCCCTTCCACCAAGCCAGTGAGTGGTGGGGGAACTTAGAGGGGTGATAATGGAAATGCCACAACAAGATCTGCCAGAGAACTATAGAACACTTTCAGTATTTTCACAGCTCAAGAACAATAGCAGTGGTCTAAATTGTTTGCTCCAAAAGTAAGCAAACATCTTTCTTTCTGTGCATCTAAATCTATTTTCTTAAATCACTCTTAAAGGGACAGTTCACCCAAAAAAGAAAATTATCATCATTCACCCTCATGTAATTTCAAATCTGTATGACTTACTTTTTTCTGTGGAACACAAAAGAAGATATTCCAACCCGATCTCACTGCAATTCGTACGTATTTTACAAGATGGCTAATTCATATGAATTCGTATAAACTCACTCGTACAAATTCGAATGTTTTTTTCTAAATCGTACGTATTTTACGAGTTGCCAAATTCATGTGAATTCGTACAAATGACCTACCCCTAACCCCACCCCTAAACCTACCCGACACCAATTAGACAAATCGTATGAATTAGCCACCTCATAACATACGTATGAATTGGTCGTGAGATAGCTTTGCATATTCTGACTTTTTCTTAAAACAATAAAATCCATAAAACAAAAGTCAATGTTTTGGATCCCATTTACTTCCTTCAAAATATCACTCCTTTGTGTTCTAAAGAAGAAAGTAAGTCATTTGTTTGGAATGAAGGTGAGCAAATAATGACAGAATTTTCATTCTTGGGTGAACTGTCCTCCTATGCTTCATTTTTAGTGAAATACATGGCAGTCAGGCATACATCCACAAATCCTTACACAGGGGGACATATTTGCAGGAATGTCAAGTCATTTTGTTGCTCATTCCTCTGGATGATGAATTTGTGGTAAGAGAATTGACTGCGTATTGATCCTTATCCAAGATGAAGCTAACAACTTGTGTCAGGATGAGAAAGTAAATGATTTCTCCCTGTCACAATACTGAGGAGACACTGACAGAAATATGCAGACACATACAATTGTACATAAATGCAATTACAATAAATCAGGCAAAAACTAGATCTAAAAAGCCTTAACATGCGTGTCCCCTAAAAAGCAGGGGCAAATAATTTTCCAACAATTGATAGAGTCATTCTTTGTCAACATCTGTAAAGAATCTCTGCAGAGACAGGCAGGATTTCATTAGTTAAATTGCGTGTTGGCCTGCGCTCTGTCAGGAAGAGGGGAAGCCACAGCGAGGCCTGTAATTTAAACCTTATTTTAAAATGCGACTGGCTGGCTATGCCAGGGCTTGCATTGCAAAACTCAGCAGGAAGCAACAACATGAAAATAATGGAGGAAAGAACGTATGTGACACACCAAAAGAGGATCTTGTTCCTTGTCTTCAGAGCTCTACATGCTGGGTAATAATCAGCAAAGGGCTGTAAGACACACAGCTGATAAGAGCTCAGGAGGCCCTGAGTCCCCCAGTCAGCATCCTGACAAGACTACCCATTGTTGCTCATAATCTAATTTTGACTTAGTGCTGAAAAGCTGGTGGATGACGTCTAAGAAATTTTAGCTGTTTGCATAAAGCTCATCTAGATATCATATTCAAACTGGAGAAAGCCAACATTGATGTTAATGAATCTTCAGAGGACAGTGTATTCATCATATTAAAAAAATATCATTAAACACAGAAGTGATGAAATAGAGAGAACCATGAACCACATGATTGACATAATTGGACAAGGAACGAGAAAAAAGGAAAGAGAACCAAATAAATGTCTGCATTTAGACAACATGCTCCTTCTTCAAGAACCGTAGAACCGTAGAAGCACAGAAAGTTTATGTTGGGAGTTTTTTATATATATGCACGATAGAGAGAGGAATGCTTAGCTGACCAGTTCTAACCAAAACAGCATGGATAAGCTAAGCCATTTGACATTATATTATCCTAATTAGCAGCTCTGAAAACAGCAAGGACCAAACCAAAGCATCACATTCAGCATACACTAATGTTCAAAAGTTCTATTATGCTTTGAAAACAGGAATATTTTGAAATATTATTAGAATATAAAATACCTCTCTATTGATTTTTGAAAAAATGTAATTGTGATGTAAAGTGTCTTCAGTGTCACATGATCCTATAGAAATCATTCTAATGGGGTGCTCAAGAAACATTTCTTCTTATTATTCATGTTGAAAACAGCTGTTCTGCTTAATATTTTTGTGGCAACCATGTTTGATTCTTTTCAGGGTTCTTTGAGTAATATAAAGTTCAAAAGTACAGAACTGATTTGAAAAAAATCTTTTGCAACAATTCAAGTAGCAACCCAAACTTTTGAACAGTAGTGTTAATATAAGTCATTTGATTTTCATGATCAACCAGGAAGTCTCAGTAATTATTGAATTCTTTTTCCCCCATTAATTTACTGAAGACTTGCACACCAACCTGAATAGTCCTGTGACATGCCACAAAGTGAACGCGTGGCTTCGGTTTCTATGTAAGGCAGCATTGGGAGCGAAGAATCTGCAAAATGACAAGACATAAAATTTTATGTTTTCTCCATTTGACTGCAGTTAAAAAAAACAATGACATACAGAGTTAACATCATACTTTTATTTCAAGAAATCTTTTCTTACTTGAACTGAGGAAAACTAAATTACTTACTCAGTGGCTTGTGTTCTGGTAAGGGGGATAGATTGGAGTATGGAGGAGGTGGTGTGTCTGAAAAATAGAGAGAACTGAGTTAGAGTTTTCTTTTGATTGAGCATACCTCTAAAACTGGATAAATCTCTGATGCCTATATGACCAGACCCCTACTACAAGAGATCTAATACTGCGAAAGTGTTTGGCACAGTTTCTCCAGCACAGCCAATGAGAATGTTACCAGCTGGTATGGAAATTACAGGTGAAGAAGAGCATCCATCAAAAAGACAATGAATGTGTCATGTGCCAAGAATGCATGGAATCCAATTGAAAGCGACCTGTTCTGAATCTCATTATTACACAGGGTGGAAACAAAATACTTTTTTTTTTTTTTTTTTTGCTGACAGTGAATAAAACCTTCCAGTGAAAAAATATGGAAAACACTTGTATCATACTTTGCTTTAAAACTAATAACCACTTACAGGACATTAGTGTTGGACTGTAGTGACCATTTGTATGCATGACTCAGTCTCTTGTAGGACTACAGAGTAAGTCATACTACTTTTATTTTTGATGTATGGTTATGCAGTCACTAAACCAGCATGCTATTTTTACACTATATTCTTTCTAAGATTATTGTTCAATCAATTTTGTTCTCAATCTGCAACTGTCCATACACAATGTTATGGTAGAGTTTTTGTGAATAGGGAGGGAGCAGAGAAATTGAGAATCCCAGAGGGACTCTAGTTGGGAATTCCACTTCCTGAACAGGAGTATCACTGTCCAACTCCCCTCCCTATCATTCACCCAGGCTTCAAGTAAAAATCACATTTATATTAAAATTTTGTTTCGCCTCATTTGATGCTATAAAAACATTTATATGGTTTGGTGGTCTTAGCTGGTTTAAGATGGTCTCCTGGCTTGGGTACATTTTTTTACTTCCAAAAAGTGCCCAAAACTCATCTAAAAGCATTAAACAGACCAGCCTGGATCGGTGGGAAGGCCAACTAAAACAGCAAAGAAGTTCAGTTTGTTTTGTTTTTTTCCGCAGGGTTGAAATTATATTTTTATTACACTTCAAATGCATAACAAAGTAAACAAGAAAATCATTATTGCCATGATTAAAACCATTCACAGGGTTTCCTCACCATCTTTGACTGGTCCACAGAGGCGGCTGTAGTGATGGGGGTTGCAGCAGAGAGTCTGACTGTCCTCTGCCCTGAAGCTCTGACAGTGACAGAGCGGTTTGAGGAGAGAGGAGAGCCGCAGGTCTGGCCAGCGGAAGAGTCGACACAACAGGTACTGTGGAGACACCACCTGACCTCCAATTCGCACTTCAGTCTGCGAAACCAGAACACATCCACTCGGCATCCCGCCTTGTGACTCCACAGCTTCCAGTAAAACATCCAGAGACTTCTCTTTCAACTTTTTGAGAAACGCATAAGTGCACTTCTTGAGTTCTTGCTCGGTTACGGCACCATGTTTCAGTTCCCTGCCACTCAAACTGCTATAGCTGTTGTGGTTCCTATGTTCCACGCGACAAGCCAGTCGGTTTTTGCCTCTGGTGAGGTCTTTAAAAAAACAGCATGTCACCGTCCTGCCCTCGCTCCCTTCGTCGAGGGGTCCATCCTGTTCAATAAGGACCCCCGGTTCCCCGCGTTCCTCTACGCGTTTGCTGCAAGAGTCCGCATTGTTTCCCGGTGCGTATTCCGTTCTGGGGATCTTCTCTGGGTTGCTGTCACTCCAGTCATCCGGACCTCCATCGCACCCCTCTTTACCTGCGGTGACCAAACGGCTTCTCCAGAGTCGCCGAACCAGACCCGAGCGTCTCGTCCTGAACATACGACAATTTAAACAGTTTGCATCCGTTTTTTCTATGTTTGGTCAGAACCGCGGAGACTCCAAACGCTCGTGCGCTCACTGTCCGACATCAATGATCTGTGCTCACATGCACAGCCGAGCAGAGCCTGAGCAAAGCCCAACATTAGACTCCACTGCTACAATATATCAACACTGTAGCAAAGGGATGGCTGTAATGATAGTGACCTAAGTGAGGAGCAGTGCATCCAGTCTGTAAACATGCCCCGTCAACATGAGAAACTTTGATAAACAACGCGAAATGCACGATATGCAGGGGGAAACAAAATCTCCGATAACCTCCAAAACAGACCCCCTTTTTCAAGCAAACCTTCTGCAGCAGTTTAATGACGCCGAACACATGAATGGATCTCACTATAATCCTTATTGACGTTTAACTCGCGCCTCGCGGAAGAAAATGATCGTGTTGCGACGGCAAAGTGGTCGTTCCGGGTGGATAGACGGACATGTACTGTCTTGAGGTTTCGTTCCGTGTTTCGGGCGAGATTAATGTGATTCTTCGATGGTTTCTTTCACCGTTTCACTCTCTTTCTTCTTCAGATACACACACACGGGGCCCCTGAGGAGAGCAGTGGAGCCATTGGTTGATTCCCATCATGTGCTCGTCTAGACACTTTGGCGGCTGCGAGCCGCGCTGATTGTTGCGCAAACACAGTATCAAGTTTCCGAACTCTTAAAGGAGCAACATGTACCTCTGTGTGTGTGTGTGTGTGTGTCTTTGCGTGTGCGCGCGCTGTGACAGCGACAGGACACCAAAATGTTAGTGCTGTAATGATTGTGTTAAAAACGTATTACAAACTGCCAGCTTCTCAAAGTGGCAGTATCTTAGACAAAATACTCAGATTTCAAAATAAATAAAAATAGTCTTTTTTGGGGAATAATAAAAATCAATGCATCATTCATTTTATTTTGTAATTTATAGAAATTATAAATATACAAAAATGTATAATATAGTATATATATAATATAAATACTACTACTACTAATTATTTTTATTATAATTATTATTATCAATACATTTTTATTTAGCTAAATAACTGCAAGATCAATTCACTTGATTCATTTAACTTTAATAGTTTATTCTACATAGATTTTTGTTTCACACACACACACACACACACACACACACACACACACACACACACACACACACACACACACACACACACACACACACACACACACACACACAATGGGTTTTCATGTTGTATGGGGACTTTCCATAGACATAATGATTTTATACTGTACAAATACTATTTCCCCTAACCCTAAACCATCACAGAAAACTTTCTGCATTTTTAGATTTTCAAAAAACATCACTTAGTATGATTTATAAGCTGCTTTCCTCATAGGGAACAAAAATGTCCCCACAAGGACAGGGATTTTGTATATTGGCATCCTTGCAGGGACATTTTGTACCTATAAAGTATACCAGAACCGTGTGTGTGTGTGTGTGTGTGTGTGAAATCTGAAAGAAATCAGAAATCTTGCATGTGATATTTCTTTATTACTTAGAGAATTTGCAATTTGTCTTAGCCTAAGCATTATACAGCTTTCCTGTAGCTCAGTGGTTAGAGCATGGCACTAGCAATGCCAAGGTCATGGGTTCGATCCCAGGGATTGCACATACTCAGATACAAATGTATAGTATAATGCAATGTAAGTCGCTTTGGATAAAAGCGTCTGCCAAATGCATAAATGTTAATGTAAATGTAAATTTTTCAGCACTGGTGAATGATATTTAGCATACTTAACAGACATTTAGAATGATGAAGATTTTGCCCCTGTTATGTAAATCTTGCAAATTTGTCAGCATCAAGAGTAAACTGCATTTGCTCTTCTCACTACTTCAGTGGCAGAATCCTTAGGCTTTCTCCCAGCACTTATCAGAGGGGGTGATAACTGTTGTAGCCTGGCGTCAGTCTAATAATTGCAGCTACTCCCATGAAGTCTCTTAGATAATCTATCAGCAGAGGAGCAGAGACAGAGAGACCAGCACCAAAGCACCACCCAAAATAACCCCAGTCCATCCAGTCCGGACAGACATGGTCCCGTTGATGAAGTCTAGCAAGACCCAACAGGAATAGCATGTCAACAAGCCCCTTACTCTTAATGGACTTTAGGGAGAGAGGTGAGACAGAAAGGACGGCACTCACATCCCCTCAAGGCCGTTCCTTTGGGTCCATACTCCATACTGGAAGGCGCTAGTTTCAGTGGATACTGCTCAAATTCTCTAGAGAGACAAAAACTAAATAAAAAACATTCAGAGGGTGAGTATGACTAATAAGTGAGTTGAGCTAAGAAGTCTTGAATTGAAGAAAATATCTACAAATAAATTAAAAGCACAATTAGACAATGTAAAGATGTTTTAGCAGTATTGCTGATTTGTTTCTGCTGGTGTGGACTATGGTAGCAGGAAGTCGTAGCCACAGACAGACATTAGCAGTGTAATCTGTCTCCTGTGGAAGATTCTGGAAGTCAAAACAGAGTTTCGGCAAGGAAAACCTCATTTATGGTGAAGACAAGGAGACAGCCAGAGACTTAAATGAATGTCTGCTGTGTAAATGTGACAGATGTTTCTACGTGGCAGGAGTATGAGCATATATATAAAAAGGAATATCCTTAACAAAAGCAGAATGTGAAATTTTCTTCTACTTTTCTGAAAATTGTAATATAATGGCTACATTTAGTGTTTGGAAACATTCACTGTATAAATGTTTCATCGTTTTGCCGTACCAACATCTTTGTATCCACTCATTTAAATTGTTGCAATAATTTCAGTGTTTTTTGATTATATGAGTTTTAACCAGATTTATGAGTTTTCCTAGCAATATCTCATGAGCAAGAGCATGTTATGGCCATAAAGCATCACCACAGATAATAAATGACAATGTGTAGGCCATTTTGAGAAGTTATTGAAGGAGGCACATTATATACCAGCTATTATATAACAGTTGAGTAACTTATATTTTAGATGCATTATTTTGTGCATTTGCTGCGACACTGAAAACTGTATCAAAGAAAGCCATCACAGAACGGCTGCTGTCATTTCGTTCCTGAACAATTCAGTGTTTTTGAACAGTACAGTTAATGATTCAATGACCAATTGTTTTGACCAATGACTCTCTCATACAGTCACTTGCTCTTCTCCTGAATGAATAAGAGTTTTTAAATGAATCAGTTTAGTGAATTATCAAATGACTCACTCCTAAACACAGTTACTTGCAATGTAACCTGCATTGTGACTAGACTATACCTCATTATTGTTAATAAAGTGGTGAGAAAATCTCATCACTGCAAAACGTATTACTGCAGGTTGTCACTTTTATTTTACTTAAGCCAGCCATTAAGTATGTATATATGTATGTATACATCCAAAACATGTTTCCAAAAAAAAAAAACCCATAATCTATATTTTAATTATTGTATAGCTATAAATCTGAGAAGCACAGATTCAAATCAAAGATTATTTCCTCTTTGTCTTTGCATTGCAAAGCTGACTCCTTCCATTCATTTAGTGTTTTTTAAAGCATGCCTGTTGTTGCCTCTGTGAGGAAAAGAGAATATCTGAGAACCCGAGGAAGGAAGTAGGCTGAAAACAGAGGAAAGGGAGAGAAACTCAGTGAGATCAGGCCACTCTGTTGCTGTAGCTGATTGTAGTCTAGTCTAGTCGCAGAGCGCCTGGCGCCGACGGAGCAGGCCATAAACTTCTAGACGATAGAGAGAGATAGAGCTCAAACTCTTACTTGTGTGAGTAAACAAAGAGTTTACTTCACTTAGTGTGTAATTCACTATGCATTTGTGCAGCACAGTCGATGCAAATGAAGTTATCTTATGCCAAGTCATTCCAGAACTATTATCTTCACAGTGGCACACAAGACTAAATAATTACAATAACACCAGTCAAAACGTGAGCAACAGTGGACCTCTGCTGAGATTGAAGTATGCTTCCGAGAAAAAAAGAAAGAAAAACAGAGACAGAGATGTACAAACACAGACAGACAGATATGAAGATTACAAGTTCATCAGTTTGCGTTCATCAGTAAACCTGCATAACCAGAGACAGGCGTGTCCCATCAACAGTAATAGACTTTGCGTGCATCTGTGCCAACTGGTATTTACGTCAGTGGGTACAAAGACTACATCTAATCTCCGGGAGAGACGCAGAGAGAGAGAAAAAGAGGACGGAAAAGGGAGATGACTGGTCCAGGAGCCAGCAGGGCTCCTCGGGGTGAGCTGAATTAAGTGAGAGATCGAGAAAGAGAAACAGAGAAAGAGCAAGGGGTGGAGAGGCAGAGTGGAGAGAGTAAATCAATGGAGGAGATTTGAGACAGGAAGACTATGGCGTCAGTACAGGCTGGAGATAAGGGCTTCAGTTCCATACACAAACACACTTGTTCTCCCGGGCCGAGCAGCTACACATACTTTGTCTCACTGTCAACTGACCAGACACCCACAGGGCCTCTCTGCTGGTGCTTTTCATCAGCACTCATGCACTGCTATAGGGACCGTCTGACTGAGTTAATGTTACTTGACTTCCCCGGTGTTTATGATTATGTTTCATTAAGATACTTTTCTGTAATTTACTGTATGTGAGGCTTTTATACACAATGTTATTCAGCTATTATGATGTCTTGTTCACTCTAAAAACTATCTTAAAGGGTTAGTTCCATTAAAAAATGAAATCTCTTTCATTAAGTACTCACCCTCATGTCGTTCCACACCCATAAGAGCTTCGTTCATCTTCGGAACACAAATTAAGATATTTTTGATGAAATCTGAGAGGTATCTGACTCGTCCTAGACAGCAATTTACCACCACTCACGTCGACTATTTTAACGATGTCTTTAGTACCTTTTTGGACCTTTAAATTGGTGGTTAAATTGCTGTCTATGGATGAATCGGATGGCTATCGTATTTCATCAAAAATATCATTTTTTGTGTTCCGAAGATGAACAAAGGTCTTAGGGTTTGGAACGACATGAGAGTGAGTAATCAATGACAGAAAATTTCATTTCTGGGTGAACTAACCCTTTAATGTACAGTTGAACTCTGGTCAAAATGGTAACAATAGATTGGCTGAACTCACATGTATTTCGTCCTTGAATAAGCAAGATCCACAACACCGAGGTGAGGAAACACGGGCCTGACTGAGAAATGTGTGAGTCTGGCCAGAGGTCAGAGGAACTTTTCCTCAAAGATAAGCAAAAAAGACAGAGTAGAAAGGAGACTTAAGGGAAAAGCTACTTCTTTCAGGAAGAACCCTCTTCTTTGAAAGCAATGTTGAGTATAAGTTTACCAAAAATGTGTGTATGTTTTTGTGTGTTTTTGGCTCTAATTTAGACTGACACAGGAGCAGGAAAAACAGAGGAATTGAGCTCCACTACGAAAGAAGAAAAAGAAAGAAAACTTTTGGGGTTTTTTCACTGTCAACTTCATTATGTTAGCTAAATTATTCAAAAATTACTTTTGAGGTTGCATTTTGAGGCATTGAGGTACTACTATTTCAGTACCCCTTAAAATGCTGTAGTGACTTTGGACTGAACATTCATTGATCTGTGAGCAAACTGATCCTGTGTGGCTCTGTTTTTGTGCACTGTATCATAGCACACAACATCCTGAATGCTTCACAGAAAAACACTGTTCTTTAAATCATAGTATAACTATGATTATCACTATGTACGCTGAAAAAAAAAATCATTTTATTAACCCTTTTGCGGTTTTCATTTGGGAAGTACAACCCAGGCAACAAAATGTAAGTTTGTAACACACACAAAAAAAAAATAAATAAATAAATAAATAAATAAATAAATATATATATATATATATATATATATATATATATATATATATATATATATATATATATATATTTATTTTTTTTTTTTTAAATAAATGTAATTTTACTCTGTTTATTAATGTTTTTACTCCACATTTGTGCAGTTTTTGAAGGATTTATCATATTTTTTACATTTATATATATAAATTTAAAAATATTTTTTTAAATAAGTTTTTATACAAAAACAGCTTTTTATGTAAAATTAACTTTATAAAAGACCCTCATTTCTAACTTTCATTCATGGGGATAATATTGGATAATTTGACATGATTTTTGCCCATCTTTTGGAAAATGCAGTTAAAAAAAAGTAAAAAAGTAAAAAACTATCACTTTTACCACTAAATGGCTGTAGACTGCTATTTGACTAACTGAAAGACATATTTTCACAAGTATTATTCAGTTGGATTTATATCTAAATATTATGAAATCACAATTATAACAATAAAAGCTACTTTTTGTCAAAGTTTAGTACATTTTGTAATGAAAAAAAAAAAAAAAAAACAGTTTTTCAATATTGTTACATTATGATGTGACCCCACTTAGAGAATGGACAAAATTCATCCTCAAAATCAACATTGATGAAAAAATTATTTTTTTACAAAAAAAAAAAAAAGCTAAACTTTGACAAAAAGTAATTTTGATTGTCATAATTGTGACTTCATAATGTTTAGATATACAGCGGGTATGGAAAGTATTCAGACCCCCTTACATTTTTCACTCTTTGTTATATTGCAGCCATTTGCTAAAATCATTTAAGTTCATTTTTTTCCTCATTAATGTACACACAGAACCCATATTGACAGAAAAACACAGAATTGTTGACATTTTTGAAGATTTATTAAAAAAGAAAAACTGAAATATCACATGGTCCTGAGTATTCAGACCCTTTTCTGTGACACTCATATATTTAACTCATGTGCTGTCCATTTCTTCTGATCATCCTTGAGATGGTTCTACACCTTCACATTCAGCTGTGTTTGATTATACTGATTGGACTTAATTAGGAAAGCCACACACCTGTCTATATAAGACCTTACAGCTCACAGTGCATGTCAGAGCAAATGAGAATCATGAGGTCAAAGGAGCTGCCTGAAGAGCTCAGAGACAGAATTGTGGCAAGGCACAGATCTGGCCAAGGTTACAAAAAAAATTCTGCTGCACTTAAGGTTCCTAAGAGCACGGTGGCCTCCATAATCCTTAAATGGAAGACGTTTGGGACGACCAGAACCCTTCCTAGAGCTGGCCATCCGGCCAAACTGAGCTATCGGGGGAGAAGAGCCTTGGTGAGAGAGGTAAAGAAGAACCCAAAGATCATTGTGGCTGAGCTCCAGAGATGCAGTCGGGAGATGGGAGAAAGTTGTAGAAAGTCAACCATCACTGCAGCCCTCCACCAGTCGGGGCTTTATGGCAGAGTGGCCCGACAGAAGCCTCTCCTCAGTGCAAGACACATGAAAGCCCACATGGAGTTTGCTAAAAAAACACCTGAAGGACTCCAAGATGGTGAGAAATAAGATTCTCTGGTCTGATGAGACCAAGATAGAACTTTTTGGCCTTAATTCTAAGCGGTATGTGTGGAGAAAACCAGGCACTGCTCATCACCTGTCCAATACAGTCCCAACAGTGAAGCATGGTGGTGGCAGCATCTGTCATGATCACTAGTGAGAGTGCCCTAGTCAGCCACTAGAGGGCACTCCATTCCGGACTCTTGTTTTCACCCCTTGGACTACATTACCCATACTCACTCCTGGACTCATTATCCCACTCATTGCACTCAGCTGTTTTGTGTTTCATCATTAGTGTTTGTCTATTTATACCTGGTTTGTTTCTGCTCTGGTCATGGTGTCTTCATTCATGTTTCCTGAGTCTCTGTTTTGGTTTGCTTTATGTTTTGTTCCTGTTATTATTTTGTTTGGACTGCCTCCCTGGATTTTGGACTATTGACTGGTTTTTGGATTATGTTTCTGGATTTCCCTAATAAATACCTGCAATTGGACTTACCCTGTTTATCTTTGTGTGTGCCGTGACAGAAGACACCATCATTTTAGGATCCAGCAGGATGGGGATTTGGATCACTCCTCCAGCCACGGTGAGGGAGCGGATGGCTCTTGTTCGGGCGGTGCTGGCTCTGCGACAGGAGGGGAGAGAGATAGGGTGTTTTGCCCAGTTTTTCTGGACATTTTCAAGAGGGCTGCGGTATAATGATGAGGCGTTAAAAGGGGTGTTTAATGGATGCCTCGACGACCCTCTGCCTCAGTGGGAGTTGGAGGGGCTCCAGATCCTGGATTTTTGGCGCTTTGTCCATTATCTCTCCCACAGAAGCCATTGGGCAACCCAACCCACGCTCAGCCAGAGCCCGTTCCTGCCTGTAAGTCCACTCCAGAGTCTTCAGAGGAGGTGGGCACTGAGCCTCAGCTTCACTCCGGTAAAGGGAGGAGGAGGAGGAGGAGAAGGAAGAAGGCTTCTTCCATCCTTCAAGGCCCGGAGGCCGCTCCAGCCAGTGAGTCAGCTCCAGCCAGTGAGTCCACTACAGAGCCCGCTCCAGCCAGTGAGCCCGCTCCAGCCAGTGAGTCCACTACAGAGCCCGCTCCAGCCAGCGAGCCCGCTCCAGCCAGCGAGCCCATTTTGGGTGAGCCACCTCCTCACCCTCGTAAGCGGAGGAGGAGGAAGAGGGCTTCCTCCGTCCTACAAGGCCTGTAGACCACTCTAGGGGTTGTTCGTGGGTTCTCCAAGCGCCTTGCCCTGCCGGCGCCACCGAAGCACCTAGCAGTCTCTGTTTTGGTTTGCTTTATGTTTTGTTCCTGTTATTATTTTGTTTGGACTGCCTCCCTGGATTTTGGACTATTGACTGGTTTTTGGATTATGTTTCTGGATTTCCCTAATAAATACCTGCAATTGCACCTACCCTGTTTGTCTTTGTGTGTGCCGTGACAGCATCATGCTGTGGGGGTATTTTTCAGCTGCAGGGACAGGACGACTGGTTGCAATTGAGGGAAAGATAAATGCGGCCAAGTACAGGGATATCCTGGACGAAAATCTTCTCCAGAGTGCTCAGGACCTCAGACTGGGCTGAAGGTTTACCCTTCCAACAAGACAATGACCCTAAACACACAGCTAAAATAATGTGTGGCTTCACAACAACTCCGTGACTGTTCTTGAATGGCCCAGCCAGAGCCCTGACTTAAACCCAATTGAGCATCTCTGGATAGACCTAAAAATGGCTGTCCACCAACGTTTACCATCCAACCTGACAGAACTTGAGAGGATCTGCAAGGAGGAATGGCAGAGGATCCCCAAATCCAGGTGTGAAAAACTTGTTGCATCTTTCCCAAAAAGACTCATGGCTGTATTAGATCAAAAGGGTGCTTCTACTAAATACTGAGCAAAGGGTCTGAATACTTAGGACCATGTGATATTTCAGTTTTTCTTTTTTAATAAATCAATGTCAACAATTCTGTGTTTTTCTGTCAATATGGGTGCTGTGTGTACATTAATGAGGGAAAAAAATGAACTTGTGAACTAAATGATTTTAGCAAATAGCTGCAATATAACAAAGAGTGAAAAATTTAAGGGGGTCTGAATACTTTTTGTACCCACTGTAAATCCAACTGAAAAATACTTGTGAAAAGATGTCTTTCAGTTAGTAAAATAGCACATAGCAAATAGTGGAGCTCTGCAGCCATCTACTGGTAAAAGCCATATTTTTTTAACTTTTAAAACGGCATTTTCCAAAAGATGGGCAAAAATCTTACACTAAACCATATCAAATTATCCATGTTATCCTCATGAAAGAAAGTTAGAAATGTAGGTCTTTTATAAAGTGAATTTTACATAAAAAGCTGTTCTTGTATAAAAACCTACTCAAAAAAATTATTTATTTATATAAATTTAAAAGATATGATAAATCCTCAAAACGACTTATAGGGTCTTTGGGGTCTTTTTATAAGTGTTAATCATATTTTTGTCGTGTTTTCCAGTCAAACTAAGCATACTTAAACAATTTTTTCAAGTGTTCTCCATAGACTTCTGTTTTAAAGTAAAAAAAATAAATAAATAAATAAAAAATTCCAGTGGTTTAAAGAAAATAAACTTAATTCAATATATATGTATTGTCTAAAAAACAAACAAATAAAAAATTTTTTTTTCAGGAATAACATACTAAAGCCCAGATATTCCTCAATTATACTTCATATATAATCTTTGTATGAAATAAACATATTTGGCTTGATGTCCTTTGCCTGTGTCTGTGATGTAGACTATCATATAATTATCATCCATGTAAGTTAAGAAAATACATACATTGAATGGCCCAGGGCGGAGCATGACAGATAAAGCTTTATCAGTAATGTCCTTAGTGGTGGAACTAATAATGAAGTTTAAAATGTAATATCTATAGAAGAAATGAAGGTGGATTTGAGGTTGTGGACTTGCAGTTGCCAAAGGAGTGATTGTCAGGATTAAATAAACATGGTCCCCCTGAATGCTTTTTGAGCACCACACATCACAATCATGTCAAAGTTACTATTTCATAGAAAACACAAATAAAACCACATTATGCAAACCCTCTATATTATGCTTCAAAAAGGGTGGGAATGGACTGAGAGAGTGACAGAGACTTACTTTTCTCTATTCTTCCTCTTCTCTGATTGTGCACAAAAGTCATCTGGAGAATACGTTGCCTTCTTTCTCTCCTGAGGAAGTTCTCCACTTCTTCACTTGCTGGACTCAGACAATATGTACCCAGCTTGGTCTTCAGAGAGACAAGAATGTTGGGCATAAAGGTGCGACAGTTTCATATTTCTAAAAAAAAGACAAAGGGAAAGTTACTGCATGTATAGGGAATAACTATTATGGGTAATGAATTCACTGAATTTGTGTTTGTGTTTTTTCTGCATGTTCCTGGAGGGAATGTGTGGGATGTTTTCATGGTTTGATTCATTCAACTGTTTCTAAATCTTTCTCCCTGATTAGTGTATATTGAATTCCCAGATTTTGGCGAGTCAACGACTCTCCCACTAGTTCATAATTCTTGAGAAAAAAAAAAGTAAGCCCTCAGTGAGAGAACGAGAGAGAGGGGATCTGTTTTTGAAGAACGTGGTTTATATCGCAAGTAATTGCATGTGATTCTTCTCTCAACTTCAAAGACGAGCGGTTCTGCAGTTTAAGGTTGGGAGGCCAGACCACTACCAGATCGGCTCTCAATTTCCTGTCCCTGCCTGACTCTGAGAAGAGAGAGAGGGAGAATTTGAGGCAGAAACGTGTGAAATACAGAAGAGAGGTTTACAGAAAGTTTCAGCATCAAAAAGTTCATAACATCTAAATTAACCATTTTTATTCAGGTCAAAGAGTTACTTTTTATTACTGAATAAGCTTGCCTTTAATACACCAATACAATACTTTTAAAGAGTCGAATCAGGCAGAAGCGGCTGCAAGGTAACAACTGCACATTCTTTACAGTTTATCCATCTTCGTATGAATAAAAAGAGGGTTTCCATTCTGCTACATCTCACACAACTAATCAAATCTTCTCTATGAACTTTTTTTTCCCTTTCAAGCATTTCTTTTTTTAATCATTTTACTTTGCCTGCATCCGTGACATAGAGCAGTAGCCTATCATATAATTGTCATCCATGTGAGATAAGAAAAGACATACATTGAATGGCCCAGGGTGGAGCATGACAGATAAAGCTTTATCAGTAGGTTCAGGGCCAGTTTTCACATGAAATCCAAATATGAGCTATCTAAAAGAAATCTGGGTCCACACAGACTGGCCTTTCTATTATGATATAGTCTAGTGCATGGTTTGGACCTTGACACATCTAGGGCAAAATATACTCCAACTGTGAAAGAACAATGTTCACATGCATGTTTAGCTCTTTCCGTCTCTTCTCTAATATGCACATATGCTTCTATATACGCATACTACATATGTTTGTACAAAAATAATTTCTACGATTCACTACAATGTTTTTTTTTTTTGTTTTTTTTAGAAAGTTATGTTTCATAAGATGGTGGAACTGGCAAGTTTCAAGTCACTCCAAGTGCCTGAGATGAACTGCATTCAGTTTTATTCCCTGGGCCTGTGACTGGCACACACCACACACACACACACACATAAACTCTAGATTACAGCTTCATGGTCCCTCTCACAGTCCATAGCTGGGATTGGCAATGACATGTGAATGCAGACCAGCTCTAATTTAAGCATCCACATTTATACGCCCATAATGGGGTCAGTATAAGCGCTTTTGGAGCAGGCCAGAGACTGTCCAGAGCTCTCTTTCCAGCACTAAGGCAACACATTATTCCCAAAACTGCCCGAAGCACTCTTTCCGGAACGAAGGCAATACACAGTATTGCAAAATTTTATATAGGAGAATGAAGCATGGCTGCTAGAACTGTTGGTTTTTAAATTGTATTCATAACAAATAATGCAAAAACATGTCTAATTAATTCAATGGATTTCATGCATGAATCAAATGAAATCTAAAATCATAAACTGTTTATTATCTTGGTGATTTATGCATTGGAAAAATATTAAGCGGCATCAAAAAATAAAACTAATGCCAAAACAACAACTTTTGCAATTCCAAACACACACAAAAACCATGAAGAAGATTGAAATAAGTATGGAGGGTTGGAAATGACCTGGTAGTATCTCTGCAGCCAGGCAGAAGGCTATGGCATGCCTGTGTTATTGAGTAAACCACTTTTGCCTGTGTTTGTGTTTGATAGGATCGGGGGCTCCGTGGGTGGCGCAGGGCTCTGGTGAGTACTGAGACTTTAAAAACCCCTAGCTGCTTTTGGGCTGTTTCTTCTGCTCAGCCTCCAAGCAGCCTCCACGCTGAAGAGAAGGACTGAAATGTAAACATCCAAACATGCTCAGGCCCTTTTTAAAGGCTGTTTTCCAGCCTCCACTCTTAATTGGAAACAGACAGTGGCCTTGTATGCAGAGGTGGGGTTAAAACTCTGATGCTACCCTGACAGGCAGCAAATCCCATTCGCAGTTTTTGATGTGATGTCTCACTCGCTTTGAAACATTTTCAAGTAAATTAAATGTTATAAAGCTCATTATATGTATCAGTGATTGATAGTATATGAGTATATTTCATAAGGGCGACATAACACACGTGGATATGAAAATTGTCATCTGATGGATTTTCATAAACAGGCCTAATATGATGTCTGAAAATATAGATAGTTGGATTAAGGCAGTCAGACGAGAGAAATATGTTGAATAATAACTACAAAAAGGTTCTATAAAGGTTCTATCTGTAAGGTGTTTCACTTTTTAGAATCGTTTAGGGGGTTCTCATCATGGGATCATTTTATGGATTCAATTTTAATTAACTCATTTTGTTTTAAAGTATTTTTTAATTTGTAATAAATTTTATGAATTTCATACTTTTCAATTGAAAAAGAAATCAACCCATTAAACATGAAAGTATTATGCAACCATTTAAGACATTTCTTCTTATATAGAGCCTTTTTTGGCATAAAGCGTTCTTTAAAATTGAGTCAAGAACCCTACACTGTCAGAAAAAAAAGGTACAGTGCTGTCACTGGGGTGGTACCCTAAGGTACAAAGGTAAAAAGGTACATCTTTGTACCATACTTACCCCTAAATGGTTCATATTAGTACCTTTTTACCTTTGTACCTTAGGGTACCGCCCCAGTGACAGCACTGTACCTTTTTTCTGACAATGTGTTTTTTTCTAAGAGTGTACCTTAAGTAGCTGTATTAGAAACTGCCTTGCAGCAGTGTTTAGTTTTGTGCAATGGCAGTATATACAACACAAAATACAGTGTTATAAATGTATGTTATATTATTTAAAAAATATGATAACAAACTTAAGGAGAGATTTAACTGCTGTGGAAATTTATCATCACTTTCTGAAATATCTGACCACTGAGTGCCGCTATTGACCAATCAGAATCAAGTATTCCTGAAAGTCGTCTAATAAATCTTGACACGATTTAGAAGTGATTTTTTGAAATCTGAATAGAAGGAAATGTGTTGTTTGTGTAATTACTTGGCAACCCTTTAAATATCTCTCAGCTCATACTCACACACACATTGCTCAAAAGAGTCATTATTGATGAGTGAGCGGGATGTGAGGGAGTCATTCCTGGCATTGCTGCAAAGATGTTAGTGCTGGCTGAATGGAGGAGAGTGCACGGGATGCTTAATTGGTCCAGTGTGCAAGCATTGGTGATAATTGTGGTTCACAGGTGGCCACAGTGGTGGCCTGTCCAAGCTTTGAGTTCATACCAGGGCCTGGGACAAAAGACAAAAGAATCCAGGGCTCTTTGTTATTGACTGTGGTCAAAGCCTCTGGCCGTCCACCTAGACATGAGTCCATGAGTCTCTATCATGAGAATTCAAACAAGAGCCTTGATGAACACAATATTGATGTTAAAGGGGGGTTAATTATGATTTCACTTTTTTAACTTTAGTTAGTGTGTAATGCTGCTGTTAGATCATAAACAACGCAGTTACAACAGTTACAACGCTCAAAGTTCAATGCAAAGCGAGATATTTTCTTTTAAAGAATTCTCTGTTTAAGGACTACAACAAATGGCTGGTAGGGACTACAACAAGCTTCTTCACGGGTTAGTGACATCACTAACCCTAAAATTTACATAAACCCTGCCCCTGGGAACACGCAACAAAAGGGGGGGGGGGGGCATGTTGGGCTGATTTAGAGAAGAGGAAGAGTTGTTGTAGAGTGTTGTTACCATGCCGCCATTTTCAGTGCTGCCAATTTAGCGATTTTATCACTAGATTTAGCGACTTCCCCGCCCCTGTAGAGACTTTTTTCAAAAGCCTATCAACAAATCTATAGCAACTTCTTGAACAAACCTTATCTAGATTCTGTGACTCGCCCACTTATCTATAATTACATTAATATAGATCAGTGGACTCGCCAGTATGATGTCATCTAGCGACTAGTTTTAGCTACTTTCAAATGAAAGCAATTGGCAACACTGATCATTTTACGCTGGACTGCTTCACAAACGAGGGTCAATTCAACGCTGGATTTGCGCAAAAGATTAACATGACGGCACATGCTAGTCAACGAGTTTAATCAACTCCACAGCAACTACATAAATTTATCCACTAACCATTCAGAAATGTCCAGATGCATTCAAAAGTTGTATCTTCATTCGAAGTCTCTCCATCAGTGTCTGACTCCGGTTTAAACAATGTAAGACTGAACACCATTATTGACAATCGTCATTTTAGCTGTGTGAGATTCTCCAGCTTTGTTGTTTGAGCAACCAAAGCATGAGCTGTTTAAGCTCCGCCCTCTTCTGTAAAGAGGCTGCATTTAAAGGCAGGAACACACCAAGCCGACGGTCGGCCGTCGGGCAGTTTTTCATTGTCGGCCGTTTTCTCAGTGTGTTCCGCACCGTTGGCTGAAGTTGGTCCTCGTCGGCTTTTTTTCGGCCGATTCGACATGTTGAATCGGCGTTGGAGCTCGTCGGTCCATCAGGTCATCTGATCATTCTGATTGGCTGTTCAGCTACTGCCGCCTGCTGGTTCGGAAAGGCATTTCATATCACGCAGGCGCAGAACTGACGTGCTACTTGGCCGTCGGCTGTTTAGTGCCGATTTGGTGTGGCAGGGCAACTTTGGACACTGACGCTGCCGACGTGAGCCGACCCCGCAGTTTGCTTTCGTCGCCACTAGTTCGTCGGCGGTGGCTTGGTGTGTTCTGGCCTTATAGGGACACACAAATATGGCATGTTTTTGCTCACACCCAAATAGGGGCAAATTTGTCAAGCTATAATAAATGATCTGTGAGGTATTTTGAGCCAAAACTTCACAGACACATTCTGTGGACACCCGAGACTTATATTACATCTTGTAAAAGGGGCATTATAGGTCCCCTTTAAGATCTCATGGCAATATTTACATACTGAATAGTAACATTAGTATCTGGAAATGTTTGTTCTGAAACTGCTATGATTTTTCTACTTTTAAACTCACAATTAACCAATAAAAGTGAAATAATGAAATCATGAAAATAATGATAATTTCTTAGTAAAACTAGTTCTTGTAATTGTACAAACCATCTAGTTCAGCCCCATACTGATGAGTGCAAAACTAGAATGTATTCAAATGGTCACTGATTTCATATCAAAGCGATCAAGGAAATTTTAGTGGCATTATAGCAAAAGTGCCCGAGTAAAACCACTTTTGGTGCCTATCAGATACTGTTATCAGATAATGGAGAAATTCCTTCAAACAGAGATATGCCATTAGCATTGAGCATGCAGTCTCCCCAGGCATTTCCCTTCTTTGTTGACTAAAAGACCAAAACATGTTGAAACAAGACGCCACGCTGCAAAGTGGCATGTACCATCAAGATTTCCCTGATAATCATTCTGAAATAGCTTGTCAGACATGAAAGAGTTTGCGTTTAAGCCTCGCAGCTATTTTCTGGTGAGATCATCTTTCTGTAATATAGACCAAGCAAAAAGGCGCAAGAAAGAACATTGTCAAAGTTATATCTACACTGCAAATGAGTCAAAACAACAGAATATCCTGTTGTAAATTCTGTCTAAATCTATTTAGCATCAATACATTTTCTCTCTTGGGCCAAAATCAAGTTGGTGGAGTTTCCCAGATTGAACTGACAAAAACAAAGTGACATTCATGTTTATTACTGCCTCGTTTGAGAGAGTGTCAGTTTTTACTGTGACACTCTGATGAAGATGCGGGTCACACTTTGATAGAAGCGGTTTCATAGGGAAGTTCCTTAAGCGTTTAAACACTCTGCAATACTGTGTGAACGAAACTAAACCAGACTGAGATAATAACTGCCATTAAGGTGTGTTGTACTGTTAGGTGTGTACTTGTTTGGGACTCTGTCATGTAGTACTGTAATTATGTAACATGAGGACTGGTAATCTATAAAGTTTGACTTATGGATCACAGTAAAAATAACCACAGAGAGAAAAAGAAAAAATAGAAGAGAGGACAAACAGCTTTTAAGGAACAACCAATGTGTGGTATGTTTGTAAGTGCAAACTTACATTCTGTATCATATAAACACACTGAGAGAAAGAGGGAGTCAAAGTGTGATTGTTAAAACTGGATTACAGTTTGTTGTGTGAATGTTGGCCTAAATGTTTTTATGTATGTGTTTGTGTGTGTGGGATTGAACTCAAGCAAGAGGAATGCTGTGTATGGGTGGTCAATTAGTTTACCATTTCAGCTGTGACCAACTGGTTTACTGGAAAATAACATAGGATCCTTCCCATTCAACAGGCCTTGCCACCTTCAAGGACAGACTCTGACTGTTTGTTTTGTGTGTGTGGTACAGAGGGAAAGAGTTTTGTGATAGACTTCCTGCCCTGAGCTATAAAAAAACCCCAAAATACTGTGTAGACATTCATATATATATATATACATATATACATACATATATATATATATATATATATAATCTATACGTTAAACTTTTTTGAAACAAGTCAAAAATACAGATTATTTGATCAAAAATACAGTGGAAACAGTGATATTGTGGAATATTAAATATTATTACAATTTAATATTACTTTTATGTTAATATATTTAAAATGCAATTTATACATATATTTTTAAATTAGTTTTCAGCAGTCATTACTCCAGTCTTCAGTTTCATATGCTGATTTGGTGCTCAAGAAACATTTCTTATTATTATCAATGTTGAAAACAGTCATTTTTTATATATTTTTTTAAATTATGATTTGCAAATATTCAGTTTTTACTTATATTAATTCATATTATAAATATAATATAATATAATATAATATAATATAATATAATATAATATAATATAATATAATATAATATAATATAATATAATATAATATAATAGAGTAGACTCATGTCTCACACTAATGATTGGATTTCTGGTTATTTTTTAAATCTTTGGAACCATTTAGTCATCTTCTATAGTATAAGAGCAACAGTAACTGCAGCACTAATGGGAACAATATCTAGCTAGTTTTATAGTTGTAAATAAAGTGCCAGTAGTTAGCATAATGGTTGTTTATAATCACATAAACCTCTTTTCACTCCTGGCTCTCTCTCATTCCCTGTATGTCCTTCTCTCCGAGACTTAATCCCAAACCAACTTGCATTCTTTCTACCCCTCTGCTGTTTCTGCATGTAAAGGAGGCACTGGTGGGTACCTTCAGGCTGCTGTGGTGACCGTGAGAGATATGTAGCACAATGTCATCATCGGCACGACCGGGCCACAGCAACTGCTACTCCCACGACCCACAGAAATACCTCACCGGCCTTTAGAAAGCACGGCAGCATGTGTCTGTCAGTCCAACACAGAGCTAAAGCCCGTGTGAATTCCTCAACGTATGCTCAAATATACACAGATGAGCTCCACAGCTGCTCTTTAAAGGATTCGGATCATAGAAGAGAGGGCAAAGCCGTGAGCTCACAGTTCCTATTAGCATCCCACGTCTAATGATGCGTCCCATCAGGGCAGTAGGACAAAACCCTGAGTACTGTAGTACCCTGGGAACAATCCTGAATCTTTGCTATGAGACTATCTCAAGATGGTGGTGGCTCTGACATGCCAGGTAACAGAATATAACAGACTCAACTGCGCATGATGTGCTTCACCACCAGAGGGCAACACAACACTCATTCTTGCACACGAAAAGCTCTTGAGCGGTTGAAGAACTTTTCATCTTTATCATATGATAAATTGTGTAATTACTGTTAGATAATTTAAGCACAAACAACAATATTTGTCTTTTTCATCAGTTTATTACTAAAATAGGTCTTCTGTAGGGTTTGTTTCACTTAGAGCTGGCATGTTGTTTGTATAAAGAGCTGACGGGTGTGAGTGTTTTTCAGGGGATTTTGTTTAGCCGAAGCGGACACGGCGAATTGAGCCAACGGTGCTGTTTTGAGCACCCCAGTCAGAGAAGTTGTTGTAGTCCTTCTTCTCCAGGATGTAATGCGCTCCTCTGTAGTTGGGCTCCTGGTACGCCACCCAGCTGTTCTCAAGGAAAGAGAGATGGGAAATATAACTTGTGTATGTTTGCAAAAATATGTACACAATACTGAATATATACAGAAACAGAATAAATATCCGAGTACATGAACATCAGTGAACTTGTACTCACGTTCCGCCCATTACTCTGATGGAGGACACCCTGTTAAGGCTGTAACGGCTCATCAGGTTTGGGATATCATCGTGGAGCTCTGTCTTCTTGCCTGAGAAACCTGTTCTCTCAAACAGCTGTGCACGGGCAGGGTTGGTGTCCTAGCCCATTAAATAGATGCAAAAAAAAAAAAAAAAAAAAAATTTGAGGATAAAAAAGATTTATGATTTTGGATCATGCCATCACTAGTTGTATTGTGATAATATTGTTTTTATTTAATTCTTGGTATTATTGAGTAATACAAATGTATTACAAATTAGTAAATAAGAATGTCTCACCTGTTTCACAGCACGAACAGAGGAGATGTGGTCACCCTGAGCACACCACTTATCAGTGCAGTTGTACTCCCCCCTGTCAGACATATCCCACAGATACTGACGCCCTCGGAAGTTCTCATGTTCATATCCTACCCATCTACATATGACATATGATTGGCAAAATGTCATTACATGGGGTGGACGATGCAAAAATTATTTTGTTTAGCTATGAATCTTATCAAAATGTGAAGTAATCATTAATGTTAGATTTAGTGTTGGGGGTAACGCAAGTAACTTGAGTTACATAATCAGATTACTTTTTCGAGTAACTAGTAAAGTAACGCAAGTTACTTTTTCAAATTTATTGACTGACAGCTCTCCATTTTAAAGGGATAGTTCACCCAAAAATTTACTCCCCCTCAAGTAGTTCCGAACCTGTATGAATTTATTTGTTCTGCTGAACACAAAGAAAGACATTTGGAAGAAAGTCAGTAATCAATCAGATCTTGCCCCTCATTTACTACCATAGTAGGAGAAATAAATACTATGGTAGTCAATGGGGGGTGAGATCTGTTTGGTTACTGACATTCTTCCAAATATCTTCCTTTGTGTTCAGCAGAATTCATACAGGTTTGGAACTACTTGAGGGGGAGTAAATGATGACAGAATTTTCATTTTTGGGTGAACTATCCCTTTAAGAGAAGTAAAGTGCAGAGGCAGATGGTTGTTGTAGTTCTAGAGTAAATGTGAGCAGTTTACTCATCTCGCTTGCACAAAAACATTCAGTATTCCTCAAAATGAATAAAAACAGTGAAACGCAATCTCAGAATTGTATGCAAACCTGTAATAATTAACTATATTAAATTAAACAAATATACTTTATGTATTTAATCTCACTTTATTAACCAGTGTCTTTTCTGCTGACCCATACTAATAAGCAAAAATTATTTTAGATTAAATTAAGAAATAAGAGCGTTGAACTTCCTCCTGTATCATATTCTTCTTTAATCCAGAATGGCAGCACAGCTGAAAGGTTTGTTTAAGCTGCATCATCTACTGTATAGGTGTAACAGGGTTGGGCAAAAATACATAAAAATGTATTTTAAAATAAAATACCAAATACCTTAATTTTAAGTGTATCAAAATAAACTACAAAATACAGCAGCCACACCATGTATCAAAATAAACTACTGAATTTTTGTATTTTAAAAATACTAAATTTTCTTCGAAATTTCTTCGCAAAAGGGTAGCATTATAACAACTTTCAACACACAAATGTATCAAATATGATAAGACAGCGCTGCTTTACCCCACATACGCTTGAGCAGAAGAAGTGGAAGCGGTGACTAAGACATAATAAAAGTTCAAAGCTGCTGTCGAGACGTGTGTTGCGCTCGTGTCTCATTAGCAGTCGCTCCAGCAGCCTCGTTCAGCTCTCACAGCACTCGGCCATGCTCTGCTTCATACTACAGTAATGTTAATAATCTCGTCCATGAACATGATTTCTGCCGAGTCTCGTCCCGATTCTTTTCCACCGGCTGTAGACGTGAAGACAACACCTCCCATGATTCCGTGAAATCAAGGTGTCATCAAGCTACGCCTTTGTTTTGAATAAGCGACCTTTAGAGGCGAAAATTTACATATTGTGGCTTTAACAGATTGAATATTCACATATACCTGTGATCTCCTAGATGAAGGTTAGTTTTAAAGTAACCAACAGTTTAATGTTTGCAAATGACACATAATTGTTTCCTAATTTAGTTACTTGGTGTTTGGTAACGAAGGGCCTACTTTGTATCAGCAACACTGACTCAATGACAAACATCATTGATCATTCATAAGACAACTGATGGCACCTGTATTCATAGCAACTAGTTTCTAACTAATTAATCATTTGATTGTTAATCATAAATATAGAGGGCTGCTGCTCGGTATAATAGTTTTCAATTTTTTCATTAAAAATTATAGCAATTTATGCAAAAGATTGATGGGAAGCTGACAGCCTGCATGTTTCTTACTTTCACCACCTTCTTCCATATGGATCAATTTTCTGTTCTGATCTCAACAAGTCTGGGCAAACTATTGAATAGGCACCATTCAGAGGCCGCAATTTTAGGATGTCATCATGTAGACTTCTTACAAATTATTTTACAGTATTTTAAAAATACAAAAATACAAGTATTTTGATACAAAATACAAAGCCATTTTCATCAACTCTATCAAATACAAATTACAAAATACTATTTTGTATTTGAAATACGTATTTGAAATACATGTATCATAAATACTGCCCATCCCTGGGTGTAAATATGCATTTTCTTCAGCCTGAGGCTTATTCATTTCACTTTTGGTGTGAAAGGGCCCTGATATTTGCCAAAAATAGAACTTTTTTTGTTATAAAAACAAACAAACAAACAAACAAACAAGCAAGCCCAGCCCAGGTGAGAAAAAGTTACACAAAAATAATGAAACGCATTACTTTTCATAAAAAGCAACCAAGTTAACTAACGCAATTAGTTAGCCTACTTTTTTTAGGGAGTAACGCAATATTGTAATGCATTACTTTTAAAAGTAAATGTCTCCAACACTGGTTATAATTTTAAAAGGTCAAATAAGGTATTGTGATACAAAACTGTCATGTACTCACGCTCCACTCTCCACCTGGACAGAGTTGCATCTGTCGGGAAAGTTTTTTTCACTCAATTTCTGACAGTCAGAGGTCAGGTCCAGCCGCCGACCTGCAAAGTTCCTCTGCTCGAAAAGGGTCACCTGAAAAACACAACTAATGTTAAAAAACCCCACCTTAATATATACACATTCATTTAAGTATTAAATAAGCACAATAGGATTCATTTTTGGAGCATATGTAAACCTGAATTAAAAACTAGCTACTTTTTCAGCTAATTTTCCAAAAGGCTTTTCCTAAAAACACCACTAAAACTCTATGAGAAGCAGTAAAAAGAGTAGCAAACAGTTAACAGACTGATATACTATTCATCAGCACCAAACAGAGCTGATCAGAGCTAAACGTCAAAATAAACTCTTACCCTCCCACTGGACCCGTAGAAGGCACGTTGGAGCACAGACCCCAGCTTGCTAGGGAAAAAAGTCCAATACTCTTAGCACATTTTCCAACAGAGAACACATAATCAACAACAAGCAATAAAAAATAAAAAAAATATGACATGAAAGAAGCCAGTATAAAAAAGCTTTTGAACCGTTTGGAGTTTCTTTCCAAATGTTTATAACATTTAAATTAAAGTTACATTTTATTTGTTCCATAACAAGCTAAATGTATATTTGTGTATACATTTGTGTACACATAAGCATAACAGTATGTTGTTTCAGGGCTTTCCAAACAGTATGGATGTGATCTGAACTACATATGTATTCTCTTTCACAAAACTGCAATGAGTCACGGATGTTGGTCTGACTTTTATATGTCTTTCTCTGCAAAGATTAATACAGCCCACTTGGGAGGTGCAGATCTGACTGAAACTCAGTCCACAAAATTTGCTGTTGCTCCTGTTTCCGAATGCACCGCAAACATACCTGGTTTGTTGGGCTAGTCCGGGGACCTTAGTAAAGATGTTCATGTCAGCTCGTGGTGGCCACTAAGATGGTCCTTAAATACAGCAGGTACATAGAAACAGGGAGTGCTAGAATGCTCATACTCTTTCTGCTGTTCTCTCTGTAGTCTGTCTGTGTATTGATATGCTAAACACATACAGTTTGCTATGTTTTGTCAAAGCCTTTAGCTATATGTGCATACAGAAATTCAAATGCACACATACAGTACAAAAGCTTAAACATGCACATCAGTAGCACACGTAAGACAACACACATGTTCACATGATAAACCAACATACATTGAACAAATTCTGCTTCATACACACTTAAAGACACAAACATGCACATAAAAGAGTGCAGTGCCAACACTTTCTGAAACAATTCAGCCTTCTTTCCACTGTTCATTTACAAAGCATTTTGCACGTTGTAACTGTATTTGTGTTTGAACTGGGGCAGCTATACAAAAATATTGAAACAATTTTCACTCAGAAATTGCTAGTAATTACACAAATAATAACAAAGAAACCGCAAATAACACACTAAATTAAACATGGAATTTTGAAGTAGAAAAATGTCAAATGTAGTCCAATAATCTTTATTTAAACCTTTTACATAACACAATAACAGCCTTATGTATAATAGAGATCTGCCCAGTGGGAACCAACCATGATTTTATATAACATTGGTCTATTTTGATTTTCCTAGTTCAGTCAGAATTGGATTCTAGCACTATTTAAGTTTATTTAACTATTTAATATACTATATACTGAAATATATATATTCTGCACTCTATGAAAGAACATTATACATTATAACTTTATGGTGCTCTTTTATTAATAAACTTGTATTTCTCTTTTGGGGGCCAAAATGCAAATGTTTCACCCACACCAGCATCAACTTGCTTACAGAGTCAAATGTTCAATTCTATAAAACATGTTAGGAGCAGCACTTTTCCCCTCTCAGCCCATTGAATTTGAATAGTGGGTATTTGGGCCTGTGTGTGGCTCCTGAATGGAGCCTGGAACTACTAGATGATTCGCTACTGTTTAGTGCATGCGGGCGCACAGGCACTGGGCAGCTTTGTGAGGGTGAATGAAGTTCAGAAGCTTAGGTAACATTCTGGCACTTTGGAGTGGATTCCAGTCGAGACAAATGTGAGGCCTGGAGCAGGTATACGTGTATATGTGCTTGAGTGTGAATCTAGATGGAGGGAGAGGGTGAGAGGAGGGAGAGAGAGACACGAGACAGGGCAAAGCTGCTGGTTCCTGTGAACAGAAGGGAGTGTTTTAATCATCTTCTCATCCTCTCTCCTTCAGACAGAAACTCACATCTCCTCTTTTCAGGATAAATACTTTTGAGATGTCTTTCATATTGGCAGCTCTTGACAAACTGACTTATTTTTTGTCTCTGATAGCCTTTTGTATCAGTTTGTCTTATAGCTGGCTGAAATGAGAGTTAATTCATCTGATCTGATCTGGGTTTGGAATTTTTTTTTTTCTTTTTGACATTTTCGGCTGATTGCACGTGGATTGTGACAGCTTTTTAGTTTGGGATGCATCATTGATATGCCTCAGCTGCAGAACTGACCACTCCGAGTATGTTTTCTTATTTTTGAAATGAGGATAACTGATGTAAAGTTTCTCTCTCTCTCTCTATATATATATATATTTACGAACAACTGCAAGAATAACATTTTTTCAAAGATGTGCCTGTAAGTAAAAGGAGTCTGTTTTATCTGTGCAGGTGTTACTGGTGAAAAACGGACTCCTACGAGAATAAGAGGATGCCACTACACAGTGTGCTGAGGATGTGCCACATTCTGCTTCTGGCACCCTGCATTTTTTCTAGCGAAGACTTTGACTGGACCAAGAATGAAAAGGGATCATTTCAGTATGGCACATTTCCTTCAGGTAAAGCATAATTCATAAAAAACAAATAACACGTACAAATAACAGAAAATATATGTTCTTTAAGCTCAAATATTAAAATATACAGAATAGTATATATCTGGTAATCCAGAAAACAATACACTGTTAAAAAAAAAAAAAAAAAAAGGAATGAAGGAATGAAGGAATTTTCCGTATTGTTTTTTTTTACAGGTGTTTTACCGGTTTTTACCGGATTTTGAATTACACATTGCATTAGATTGTGTTTTAAGGGTTAACGGAAATTTCAGTTAAATTAC